>NC_063449.1:6044278-6396340 GCF_020379485.1 Brassica napus
TATAACATACAAGCCATATGGTTGACTTTTAGTGTGATGTAGAAGTAGAACTAGTGTTGGGCATTCAGGTTTTTGGTTGGGTTGTTCGATTTTTGGGTTGGGATGTTTAGGACCTGTTTTAGTAACATTTTTCGGATCGGATCGGCTCGGGTAATGTCAGGTTCAAATTGGGTTGGGATTTGGTTTCTATTTTTTTTTATAAAAACTGAAATGGAACCTCATTAGCTCATTAGGAATAGTTCGGATTTGGTTCAAGTTTAAAGTCAAAAAACGAAAAACCTGGAAAATCGAAAAATATTTAGGTAATTCGGGTTTTTCGATTCTCGGTTCCGTTCTGGTTTCGGATTTTCGTGTTTTGAAAAATAGGGATTGTTTGGGTTTTTGTAATTTTCGATCCGGTTTCAGTTATTTTGGTTCAGTTCCACTTTAGTATTATGCCCGGGACTGTGTAGAACTAAGTTGACCTTTAAAAGAATAAATTTTAAAAAAAATTACGGAATCCGATTATGAATAGTTTGGTTCTGTTTCGGATTTTTCGTAACCGGAATCCGATTATGAAAATCCAAAAAACCCCGAAAACTGTAAAAACCAAAAAATATTTGAATAATTCGGGTTTTTTGATTCTCAGTTCCTGGTTTAGAAAAGTAGAAACCTTTTGGGCTTTTGTACATTTCTATCCGATTTTCGTAATATGCCCAGGACTAAGTAGAACTAGGTTGACCTTTAAAAGAACAACTTTAAAAAGTTCTGTCTTTTTTTTTCTTTTAGCTTTTCCGACATGGATTCATGTTTTGTCTGGTTTCTTGTTTCAGGTTTCATCTGTGAAAGTCATACGAAACAAGCAAACTTCTCAATCAGAAGGGTACGGTTTTGTCGAGTTCCTTTCACGTTCAGCAGCTGAAGAAGTTCTTCAGAGCTACAGCGGCGTAACCATGCCCAACGCAGAGCAGCCCTTCCGTCTAAACTGGGCGTCTTTCAGCACCGGTGAGAAGAGAGCATCAGAGAACGGCGGTCCTGACCTGTCGATATTCGTAGGAGATTTGGCTCCAGATGTCACTGATGCCACACTGCTGGAGACTTTTGCTGGATATCAGTCTGTCAAAGGTGCAAAAGTTGTGATCGATTCCAACACTGGGCGGTCCAAAGGCTATGGGTTTGTCAGGTTTGGTGATGAGAGCGAGAGGTCAAGGGCGTTGACTGAGATGAATGGTGCCTTCTGCTCGAGCAGGCAGATGCGTGTGGGCATTGCAACGCCTAAAAGAGCTGCTGCTTATGGTCAACAAAATGGTTCACAAGGTAAGTGATGGTAACGTTTAGTTGTCGTGATGATTTTAGTTTAATATTTAAAGTTATATGTTAATGTTTTTATTGAATTTAGCTCTGACACTGGCTGGTGGACATGGAGGAAATGGTTCGATGTCTGATGGGGACTCAAATAACTCAACAGTGAGTTCTCGTTGCTATCTCTTATAAATAAAAATAAACTAAAAATAAAACTGTATAAAAATAAACTCTTTTATAACATTTTTAAAGAGTTTATTTTTATACATTTTTAAAATACAAAAATATATTTTATTACATTTTTAAAATATAAAACATATTTTTTTATTTTTATTCCTATCCTAAGCTTACGGCTTATTGTCTTCTATTACATTTGCAGATATTCGTTGGTGGGCTTGATGCTGATGTCACTGAAGACGACCTCATGCAACCTTTCTCCCAGTTTGGGGAGGTTGTTTCTGTGAAGATCCCTGTAGGAAAAGGATGCGGTTTTGTCCAATTTGGTAACAGGTATGAACATGTTCTGTGCTTGTCTGCTTACTCATCCAGTTGTGTGGGACTTGTTCTATTTAACAGTGACGTGCCATTGTTTTTCGACAGGCAGAGTGCCGAGGAAGCCATCGGCAGCTTGAACGGGACAGTCATTGGGAAAAACACTGTCCGGCTATCTTGGGGAAGAAGCCCAAACAGACAGGTACAAGAAACCTATAGTAGGATTAGTGTGTCTAATCTTAATATAACCTTGTATGCATAATGCATTTCTCTTATTATTGTCCAAGTCAAACTTACTTTTAAAGTTCTTTTGGGTCTTTTTTTCTTTCTGTCTCCATGGAGTATATAGAGTTTATAGAGATCCTTAAAGCCAAAGTCAGTGGTTGACATTGGATAGTAGGTGTACTGTGGGCCATAGAGACCTAGTGGAACCTTCCCGTGTTGACTATTTTTGATTCGCAAATCTAATGCTTGTCTCCTTGGCCCACTTGTTATCTCCCAGAACAGTTTCCAATATCGTGATTAGATTTGTTTTGTTGAATGTTGTTTATTATTTCCATTTACTAATATTGTTCAACTCCAAAATCTTGAAATGACAGTGGAGAGGAGACTCGGGCCACCAATGGAACGGAGGGTACTCAAGAGGACAAGGTTACAACAACAACGGATATGCCAACCAGGAGTCAAACATGTATGCTACTGAAGCTGCTGCTGTCCCTGGAGCTTCTTAACGAGTCTTGGTCATGTCTTCACTATCATAAAAGAAAAACCCTGTGTCCTGGACTTGTGGGAATTGGTTTCTGAAAAACAAGCCATCGGAAATGTCAAAAGCGATCCGATGATTAGTTGTTGGTTCAGAGGTTAGCTCTCTCAACAACAGAACTTAAAACCTCTAGTGTCCAAAGAGGGTTTTGTATCCTGGATTTGAATTTTTGCTTTATCTTGCTGTCTCTGTGTCTCTGTCTCTGTCAAAACTTTGGGGTTGTCTTAAACTTGAACTTTATTTCTCAGTTTCTTTAAGGTTATTTGTCATGTTAGTTTCCTCAAAGCCAGGGTTTGGTCAACGATAAGTAACTTTCTAACTCGTTTAGATCAGTTACTTGTTTGCACTTTGCAGTGCTTTGATAAGTTTTAACTTAATATTTAGCAATGTTCTAAAAAATCGGTGTCTAAATGCCCTCAATGAAGCTTTGTCCTGCGGATTGTGTACTGACATCTTTTCCTGCATTTCCCCCTTATTTTCTGTTCTCTATTTCTTAGCTTTCATTTGTTGGTTTTGTCGCTTTCAACCAATTTTGGTCTGTATTACTCTAAACCTATATTTTCTCACTAAATATTCATTTTGGTAAGATTTTATGATACCTAATAACTTTTCTATATCAATTAAAATAATATGTTTTTATATATAAACTAGGGTAAGCTCGCGCTTCGCGCGGAATATTTGTATAATTTGTTAAATATTTTAAAAGTATTTTGTCATATATTTGGTATGAAATATTATTTTAGAAATTATTCATTTTTATCACTTCGTCTGATTTAAAATGTTTGATGTTGTGATATTAATATTTAGTTAGTTGTGATTAACTAATTTTTTTTTTGTAAATTGCTTGTTGAAATAGTTTTAATGAAGACATGTTCCTTTTTAGAGTATAGATTTTTTATGTTTATTTTAGGTCATTTATTTTTATTTCTATTCTTATATATTCATTGTTAGATTGTTTTTATTTTGACTATTTTTCATACTGTGAAAATAAATATTTCTTATTTTCATATTTGGGATAGGTTTGTTATATTCTTAATTTTTATATTATTTTCTATTTGTTATATTTTATTTGATATATTTTACTATTTCTTTTAATTGTGTGTAAATTATTTGTTGTATTTTTTTAGCATATTATTTGTTTCTTTAACTTAAGTTTAATGATTAAAAAGAGAAAGAAGCCGACAAAAAAAAGAGAAACAAAAACTCTTTTTTTTTGATAAAAATGAAGAGATAATACATTTATGTATTCTTATAAATTTTCTTAATATTTTTCTTAATTATATTTTCATATTATATAATTTTATATTATGTATTCACTAAATTGTAACTGGTCAGTTTGTTTTATATTTTATTGTTTTATGTTTATTTTGAAAATATATATCAATTATGTATTAACTTTTAATCTTGGTTTTCTATCAAATTTTCAGTTTTTATGTCAAAATAAAAACTTGAGATCATTAGTTTTCAGTGGCTTAAATTTGATGAAATTCAAAAGTTAATATCCCAAATAGATCTTTCTTATTTTCCTATGAAAATTTTCTATTAAATATTCTAATTATTTTATTTTAAAACTAATTTATTATTCTTATTTTTTACTAAATTTTCACCAAGTTAAAGAAACAGAATAATATGTGAACAAAAAAAGTCATGAAATTCTAAATCTCTAAAAACATAATTAATTTCTTAAGATTTTGGGATTCTTGTCTAGTCCTCCTTAATAAAACAATTAACTCAAGGCCCAATTAGATCTTCCTACAAAAAATTACAAAGGTGAGAAAGAGTACAAATATTTTGTAAGAACACCTTTTCGGTTACAGTTAACTTGCAACAGAGAGAACTTTGTGAAAGAAATATGGTCACATGGTTAGAATTTCAACCATAAAGGGAAAAAAAATCTAATGAAGTTTGACTCATCTTATCTCGTGAAGGAATGTGTTGTAGAAAACATATAGAGGGAGAATTTCTAAATCTCTAAAAAAAAAAAAAAAAACTTAGAAACAAAACTGCAGAAGCAAAAGTGTCCACGCCACATTAACGTCTGTGTAATAGAAATGTTATGGTATCTCCGTTTACAACAAAATCTCAGTAGCTTTGTTTGGTTCTTTGAATCCTAAATATAATTTTTTTCTTATCTCGACTTCCACAATCCTTCAATATATCCTGTTTAACTACAATCTCTAAAATGTGTACATTTATAGTAATGTTTTTCACCAGCATCTAAGCATAACCACAAAAGCTTGAAATGTAACATACAGAGGTGAAAGCACTGTGAGCAACCACCACATCGACTTGAGGCTGATGAACTGAAACACTTGCGATCTGGTCCACCACATGCTTGAAATTCAAACGCTCTCGTTTCCCAGTTAGCTAATAGCCTTAGTTAGAGCTTTTTGCTTCGTCAGCTTGATTTGAACCTCACAACTTCCACCTCCCCTTCAACAGTTTTCAAACCCTCTCTTTCTTCTAGAGACTTCTCTTTTGGTTCGTGCTCATGATCATCAAGATCGAACCTCACCGGAACTTTTGGCTCGGGCATCTTATTATTCTTTAACTGAAAACTCACAACCTTGAGTGGGTTTGACCTTCTTTCTAAGCCGGAGGGATTTATCAATCTTCTTGGCATTGTGCAAACAATGGGAACCACAGCCATGTAACTATCATTACAATCAAACATACACCGCCAGTCTATCATGGGTTCAAGATTATTGTCAAAGCTTAGCATCTCAACCAATGTAGCTAATATGTCGGCTATCATCTATATGCCTTTGTTTTCACTGATCAATGCAGAGATTGAACAATGCTGCCACAGCTGCTCTCGGGTCCCGTTCAAGAGAAGATTCAATAAGCAGGCATTGTACCGCCTATTATGATCTTGTTCTCACTCACGGAACTCTAAACAGTGTTGCTGCTATGTCTACGCGATTAATTCTCATATGATCGATTGCTCTTCTGCTGATGGATCATAAGCATTTCAAAAAAACAGAGCAGCCATCATCTCTCCATAATCAAGAAGAATTTTAACGTAAGGTTGAAGAGAAATGGTACCGTTAAGAAGACGTGTGAAGATGCGGTTAGATTCAGTTTGACTCCAGGTTTCAGAGACAGAAGCATAACCTGATACATCATATAATCATAAATATATTTAGCTTTATGCTCGATTCAAACAAAGTTTTTATCAGAAACTTATCCATTTACTTACTGTTTTGTGATGGTTTCATTGAATCCTTCAGCACCTTCTCTTCGGACTTCTGATCCAATTTCCCATCGAACCAAAAGAACTCTATTCCTTTTCTTCTCAAATGAATCTCCAGATGATCCAAAAACAAAGACTCTTCATATTTCCTTACAATGTCAACACCGAATAACCACTCCGTTGGGCATGGATAAGATTTGTTTTCTTCAGTAATATCCTGCAGATTGTTTAAAACTATCATACAATAATCTACTTTTTAAAACAAAAACATTGTTGAAAACTAAAATCTACTCAAGCAAAAATCTTACTTATGAGATTTGACTCAAATGGTATAAGATTTGTAAATCTTAAAGGAAAAACGCTGGGCTTGTTTTTTTAAATCCCCGGAGCTACCTTGGCATCAAGGAGAAGCATATCGATCTAAGAAGAAATCCAGAAGAATCGGTTGAATGTAGCCCGTAACAGTTCCGGTTTCCCTCTGTCAGCGAGAAGAAATCCCCACCGCGCCTGACGTCTCTCGCCTCCCATAACCGCAGCAACTACCGGATTTCAAATCAGAAAGAAGAACTTTCGAGTTAGCCATTTCCCCATGAATCAACAGATCGAGAATATGGTTTTGAGAGGGGTAAGGCTTACCTTTTTATACGCTCGGTGACACCGCCTTGCAGAAGGGAAATTCGCATTCAAGGCTAGATATGGTTGATGGAGTTAAGAAGAGGTTTAATGCGACGAATCTGTAACTGAGAGCGTTTCGGTTGATGAGAAATAAGATCAGACGACGCGATCGAAAACCTACGAACAGATTCATCAACTCGAACTCAGCAACTTGATCTCTCCAATGGCGGAGATAAACCCTAATTTTCCATTGGACATGTTAGAAGATAATTAGGGCTGGGTTTATTCAGCTATGCCAAAAGCCCACAAAATTAACGGTAGCCCAAAAGAATCCTTTAATGAAACGCAGTGTCTAGAAAAGCTGGACACGTGGAAGACCGTGGGAGCTCGACTTAGTGACGTGGCAGACGACGTGGAGGCACCAGAAAAAGTAAACTGTGTTTTATAATAATAGATAATAATTACGAATGTTAAAATTTTACATCAATATATGAATTATATTTTTATTATTAAAATAAATGTAGTTTAAAATATATTTTATTAACGTATATAAGTTATTTTTATTTAATGTATATAAGTTATTTATCATGTTAGTTTCCTCAAAGCCAGGGTTTGGTCAACGATAAGTAACTTTCTAACTCGTTTAGATCAGTTACTTGTTTGCACTTTGCAGTGCTTTGATAAGTTTTAACTTAATATTTAGCAATGTTCTAAAAAATCGGTGTCTAAATGCCCTCAATGAGCTTTGTCCTGCGGATTGTGTACTGACATCTTTTCCTGCATTTCCCCCTTATTTTCTGTTCTCTATTTCTTAGCTTTCATTTGTTGGTTTTGTCGCTTTCGACCAATTTTGGTCTGTATTACTCTAAACCTATATGGTTCCCCCTTTGAAGTTAATTCCAATTAGCGTTAAAAAAAAACTTAATAATTAGCAATGCTCTAAAAATCGATTTATGCGGTGAGTAGATGCACGCATAGGGGCAAATCGAACTTAAACGAATTATTATTTTTCAGCGACCTTTACAAAAATTGGTTTGGCGTTAAAAATTGGTATAAACACCTAATCAATGATCTCTATAAATTATTAAATGTATAATTGCTGGTTACCAATTTCTTGAACATTGATATTTAGAGTTGGGTGTGGTTCATTTTCTAAAAGACTGATTCACGAAACCTAAAAACTCTTGAAGAATAACCCAAAATGCGTAAGCAAAGATATTTGATTTTCTATAAGTTCGATAAATATATTTTCCCGAGAAGCTTTCCTAAAAACTTTATTCAAAGTTAAGAATTTCCCTGACCACAAAATGAATAGGATCGTACAACAAAGAAGAATTTAATTATTTGGAACAACAGTTAAGAACACAAGTTTCGAGAAACACCAGAGAATTTTGGATTGAACATTACAAAGGAATAACGAAAACAACCGCCACATCGGTCGCCTCTGTTACAGAGAGCATCAGGCAATGGTTTAATCAAAAGGGTCTGTTGTAAAGGCCAAGCAATGATTTTTCTCTGTCTTCGACTCGTTTCCTAGCAGCTTCTCTCGCCCTCAACGCAGCTTTCTCTTCTGCAGATACTACTTTCTTCGGTTTATCATCTATTCTCTTTCTCTTGTTGTTGCCAATCTCAACAGACGAGGCAGCTCCTTTCACATTTCTTTTCGGGTTTAAAGTAGCCGAGACAACCCTCCCAGGCGGTTTCGCCACACTTGGTCCAGCTTCTGAAGAAGGCACTGGCTTTTTAACGAGAGGCACTTTAGTGTCTTTATCTGATGAAGTTTTGACCGCGGCGTAAGCCTCGTCTTGTGTCACCCAACGTCCTGTTTCATTACCAACGTAAGTCAACACAGAGAAAATATATATATATATGTTTAGAAGCAAGTGAAAGAAAGCTTGAAATTACATACATACCTATTGAGTCACTGTAATAGAATCCAGACTTTGAGTCATAGTGCAGACCATTGATCTGGTTGTAATAATATCCCGAAGCAGCGTCAAGAACCCAATCTGCCATAACAACAATATTAAACATGAGACGAAAAACATATCTATGAGCAAAGAAAAGTTGAAAACAAAATGGTGAAAGAACCTGAAGAGTGACTCAAAAGAAGCAACCATTTCCCTCACTGATGATGATTCTCTATAGAGTAGTTAATTCGCATTAAAACTTAAATAAGTCAAAAAAGTCTTTTTGCAAACTGTATAAATTCAATTTCATTGATCACACACACAACCAGAGATCCAAAAGCTAAAGCAACAACCGTGAACTTAAGCTAAAGGGAGACAAAAGGAGGAGATGATACTTACCGCGTGTACCATCCTCAGGTGCACCGTTAGCTTTGGCAACTTCGTGAGCAGTTGCTATGTCTTTCTGATAGCTACGAGTCGCTTTCTGAAACAAATACAAAATCAATAACAATTAATGGACAAAGAAACAAAAGATGAGTAAACTACTTACAGCTTCGATCTGTTGAAGGAGTTTCTCGTTCTTCTTGAGCTCTTTGTCCTTGGCAGCGCTCTTCTCACGCATATCAGTGAGCTTCTTCTCGACGCACTCACGGTGGTGCTTACCAAGCTCATGGTTTCTGATACTTGTCGCGTTGTTCTGAGTCCAGATCTTGCAGAACTCGCACCACTTCTTCCCTTGACTTACCCAATACTATAAACACAAAACACAAAACACAAAACTCGGATCAATTTCAATTTGGAGACAACAACGAATACGGGTTCTCGAAAAAGATGCGAGTTTTGATTTACCTCAGTCATGGTTGTCGATTGGGGAGATGAAGAACGAATCCAATTGAGAGAGATTAGAAACCCTAATTCCCTAATCGAAACCTAGAGAGAGAAGAAAGACAATAAGTGACTTGGGGGAGAGAGAATAACCCCAATCAGTTTGGGTCTTTATTTATTTTTCAATCACTCGAACCGGTCTCGGTACGAATTAAATATATTTGGTTTAATCGAACCGGTCTCGGTACCAAAAATCAAAATATTGGAATTTTAATCCGTTTTACGACAACGGAGCCTATATATACCACCAGGCAGAGAAAGCTTTCCTCACTTTGCTATCTTTTCTTTCTCTGTTTAGTTTCGTTTCGTTGCGATTTCAAAGTTTTAGGGTTTCGTTTGTTCGTGGAAAACAAAAAAAAAAGAATGGTGAAAGGAGGTACGAAGAGGAAGCCTGAGATGAAGAAGATCACTAACAAAGCTTCGCGTGCCACAACTTTCTCGAAACGTAGAGACGGTCTCTACAGCAAAGCGGCTCAGCTTTGCGTTCTCTCCGACGCTCGAATCGCTATCTTAGCGACACCGTCTTCTTCTTCGAACTCCAACGCTTCTTTCTTCTCGTTTGGTCACTCCTCCGTTGAGTCCGTCGTCTCCGCTTATCTCGCCGGACAGAGACTCCCTCCCGTTTCGTCGCGTGACACCAAAGCGACGAGAGAAGACCTAGGTATTTGCGTGGCTCGCAAGGATCTAGGGTTAGGGTTTTGGTGGGACGACGACAAGCTTGTCAACTCGAAGAATCCGGAGGAACTTATGGAAGCGGTGGAGTCCATGGAAGTACTCATGAAGCTTGTGAAGGGGTTGGAGGATCAAACCCTGACAACGCTCGATCAATCACCTGACTTGGATGAATGGAGCGAGATGGAACTTACTCAGCTCCTCCAAGATTGTGATGATGTCAGCGAGAATGACAAAGTAGAAGAGGATCATCAAACTGTATCTGACAAAACCTGCAACAACAACAACAACAACTTTGTATCATTACCTGAAGTAGAAGCAGGAAGTTTGGGAGAAGAGAAGATGGATATTGATTGGGATACTTTTTTCGAAGGCTTGATATCCTATGATGATGAGCTTAATGATGAGGAGCTCGATCAGTTGTTTAACAACTAAGTAAATCTTGTTTAGAGACATGTAATTTGAGGAGAAAGCAGTTTCGTCTCTGGATCAGTTTCCTCAGATTTGATCCAACTCTAAACCAGTTTGGTCTGTGTCTCAATGTCTTAAATGAACTAATGTAATCAAATGTATGTTCAAGTGAAATTTGAGTTTGTGTACTTCTTCTTGTGGTAATTTGTTAGAACAGATCCTTTCCAAACGTTTTCTATTTTTTTCTGGTAATTATCAGTTAAAAGTTTGAACTAATTCAATATAACTCAGCAGTGAGCTTCCTCCCTTTGTACTCTAATCAATATTTATACAACTGAATATTGCGAACAGAAGCTGCATCTTCTAGGCTTCTAGCACAGCCAACACCACATCAACAGAGTACAAAATACTCTCTCTGTTACACTTGTCAATATACAAAGCATAAAGATCAAAGACAACGTAACGTGGGAAGCAACTCATGATTTCATGAGTGGGTGGGTATGTTTACATAGTGCAGAGCAAGAAGAAAGGGAAATACAAAAGAAGAAGAATTCAGCAATCTTCCATTAGCAAAACAGAAAATGTATATATTTATATTGGAAATTTTGTGACTTAAACTTCAAGACATGACTTAAATTAAATATAACTGTATTTGGCCATTAACATCATTCAAGGCGGTTGCTTTCTGAGTGGTTGCTCTTCTTTAGAGGTTCTAAACTTGAATGGATCACTTGTGCAGTGTTTCAGTTATGACCCTTGCTTGTTTGGATTGGTTGCTCTTCTTTATAGGTTCCAAACTCTCGTTTGTGAAGTTCGGTGAACTTTTCTCGCACAACAAGTGATTTTAAAAGATAAAAACTGGAATCAAATGATTTTGGTTCGTTAACTTCCCATTGAGATATTCAAATCTTTACACAAACCGATCCTCACCTCTCAACAGAGTTAAGAAAAAAAGACTCTGTTACATTTGTTAATACAAAGCATAACAAAGACACTCTGTCTCTTTATATTAACTAGATCGTTTTTCCGCGCTACGCGCGGATAATTGCTCTATAAAATTTCAGTTGAATATGTTTTGTGAATATAAGATATTGTAGAACCATTCTGAATTTATAAACTTATTTTGAATTATAATGGTAGCATATAAAAGCACCTTCAATGAAGATTCTAAGCTTGGAATTCTCAAAATACATATATGTTTATGTATATATTATATTAATATTTAGTTGTAGAATTATTAACTTTACGGAAACTACAAATCAAATGATCAGAAAAAAAATATTTTGAGTTACGTTTTTTGTAAAGTTAAGAACCTATAATTAAATATTAATATATTTATACACATATGTATTTTGAGAAGTCCAAGTCTAGAACAATAGATACTCTAAGATAGATGAAATATTTTGTTTGTATACATGCGTGAATAAAAAATCAAAATTATTACAAACATATGTATAAAAGATTTCTTTTCCAATAACACACTTATAAATATTATTCTAAGTTCACGTTATCAATTTGAAATTAATCTCTGAATTTTGATTTAAAGACTGAAACCATTTTAAATATGTTTGGTTTTGCTGTATTGACTTTAGTAAAAAAAAAAAATCTATAATGTAAAATTAATTATAAGCACAATTCTCTTAAATATTTTTTAAGTTTTTTTTCATAGTTCCGAAGAGGAAATGATCAAAATATATTTAATTAAGGAGGCAAAATATCTTTTTACCTTTCCCCTCCCTTGCTCTATAGATATATAAATATAAATAATTATTTAAGTAAATAATAAAAATTCAAAATTAAAAAAAAAATTATAGTTCTTAAATTATATGTTTTCTAATTTGATTTTTATAAATTTCAAATTTTCTTTTTGAAAGGCGTTGATTTTTAAAAATTTTGATTTCTAATTTTTAATATTTATTTATTTATTTTAAAATTTAATTTCATCTCCAAAATTCACCCCTCAAATCTAGACTCTAAGTTTATATTAGTTAACGCAACAGTATAAATATCTATTTACTTTTTAATAAAATCTCTTTTAATCGTGTTACTCATTGAAAATTCTTTTGGTGAAAAAATTAAAAAGATCAATCCTAAAAAAAATTATATTATAAAATTATATTTTATTAGCATAATTTTTATTTTATTTTTGTTATATTTCTTTTATTTTTATCATTTTGCTAAGATTCTTTTGATTAGAATGTTATGATTTTTTTTTCATGTTATTCATTAATATAAGTTAATTTTAACACATTACATGTATTGTTAATTTAGATGGTGTTAATTATTAGACGTTCCATCGTTTTTGAAGACCTAAAAGTTGTGAATTGTGGTGGAATTTATGTTTGGCAAAGCTTACCTTTTTAGCCACTATTGTTTTAGTCTTTCAAAATTGTGTTTTAAAAATATGCAATCATCATTTTACTTGACCTGCTAAAAGTATCCCTCGGTATGATAGTTGTGAAAGCAGTCTTATTATAGTATTTTATTGTTGAAAAGAGACCGTATTTTAAATATCTAAATTTAGTGCGAAAGGTCCTTGAGAATGTTATTTTTTTGTCTCAATGTTACAATGTGAAAACTCATTAAATTGTTCAATGATGTTTGCTAGACTAATATATTTTGTATTAGCTATATGCTACACATGTCCAAGTCATAATATGTTTATATCTATTATGCCTTTTTCAATATTTCTTTTTTTTTTATGGCTAAACCCCTGATTACTG
Source organism: Brassica napus (assembly GCF_020379485.1). NCBI lineage: Eukaryota > Viridiplantae > Streptophyta > Magnoliopsida > Brassicales > Brassicaceae > Brassica > Brassica napus. The sequence goes on from NC_063449.1 coordinate 6,057,224, forward strand.
TTTGGTAAAATATTCATCATCTGCTTTCTTTCTACTTTGATCACCTATCATTTCCTTTTAATTTGTATGCTAGTTCTCTCTTACATCAAATGAGTTTCATGGTCACAGAACTCCAATTGGATCACTTTATTACTACAATAATGATATGACATTTACTGTAATGTTCAATCTAGATGTTGTTGCAAAGAATTCATTTTTATCGACAGAAGAGTTTTCTTGCTAAAATCCTCATGATTTTTTTTTGTTTTCTCTGGAATTTTGTAGTTGTTTACATATAATATTATATTGATTTAATCTTGGAGGTATTTGTAATTAAAAAAAAGTTTCAAGCAAATGGTAAATTTTGAAGACTAAACTATAAAAAAATAGGTCTTCTCTGTAAGTTACATATTAATTTAATATTAGTTAAACATCTACCTCCAGGATACTTCTCCTCGCAGGGAAATAGTGAGGAAAATTAATAATACAATCCATACTAAGTTGAAAATTTCTGGTATCTGATTTCTCTCTGAGTTTAAAAAAAAAGACATAATTCCAGTTTACCTAAAAGAGAGAGAAGAGTAAAAAGATATGAGGAAAAGTATATATTTTATATTTGTATTCTAAAAAGAGTTGGGCGTAGTAAACAATTAGGGATAATAGCTAAAATTTTATTAGATCAGAGTGTACACAATATTTCTACTACTTTCAAATTATATTTTGGTACTTGAAAAAATAGTCTATACTTTATGGGGATGTCCAACAAAGAAAAAGAAGACTGCATACATTTTAAGTTTTTAACTAAGAAATCCTTTTAGCTTATCATTCTCGACTCCGAACGGCACACCCAAAACCACCCGAGAAAGTAAATTGTCGGTCAAAAAGACAAAGGATAAGTTGTTAAAAAGAAGATAAAAAAAGAGCCTCATCACCTCACAAATGATTTATTTGTTCATAGTTTGCGTCACGTCCTCTGGAATATATCACAGGAAAACTTGCTCACAGCTCATATATACATGCATGTCCATCTAGCTTTTCATCCTTACCTTGTAATTAAAAAATCGATAGTTAGAAACAATATAAAGTAAAGCAAAGCAAAATCTCTGGAGCTAAAAGAGGAACATGTTTCGTCACTTCAGCTTCCAGTTTGTCCCCGTCTTTTCCCAGCCTAGAAGATGGATATACTGGCCTCTACTAAACCGCTACATGGGAACATAAATACAAATGAGAAGGGACAGTCTTGGGTTTGATTTGTTAATGTGGATATGACTAATAACAGAGAGGGAAATAGAAAAGAATTGTACTCGTGACCATAAAGCATATGTGCATATCTCGATATTTCATTCAGTAGAATAGCTTTCTGAAACATCTTAAGAATAGATTTATGATCTTTACGCAAACTATAGCAGTTCCCAACAGCACACCTGTCATTCGCTAAGACAGTCATTACATGAAAGAAGATTTCCAAGCCAAATGAACCTTTCCAGTTACATGTTTTTAAATAATCTAGTGCTAAAAGTTGGTTCCTATTTACTGTTGGTTGTTAAAAGTTGTGAGTGTTAAAATCTGTACTCAAATGTATGTGGTCGTCTTTTTAAATGTCTCGAAACTAAGTTTAAGAGTTAATGAAGATTCTAGGAAGAGAATACCATGATTTTGGAGATAGACGGTTATCTGAAATCAGCTCCTCGGAGAGATAGTCCAACCTCATCTATTCTTTTGGTTCTTCGAATCAAAGACACAAAATCAGTAAAAGGAAAATATTAAGACATAAAATTCCTTGCAGGTTTATCTAAATTCAAGCTCTGAGTGGTGGTATCGCAACATGACAATGTTGAGAGTTAACATCATGGGATAATGTTTATAATGATTAGCATGGAACTTCAAAATACTGATAAAATATGTCACATAAAGAACAGTGGAGTATCCATCTAATATGATCATTTCAACAACAGAATGAAAGATGGTTGACTTTTTTTTTCAGTGAATATTGTAAAAAAATAGATGTGAGGAGGTTGCTAATGACAAACTAAATCAAAACCTGTTTCTCCAGCTCCCTAGCCCTGGCTTCCGCTGCCTCCAGAACAATTATTACGAATGACAGAGGAGAATAGCTTAGTATTTATGTAAAAAGTGACAAAGACATTGAACCTTGTCCAATACAGTCTCATTCTCCTCTTGCAACATATCCAGCTACAATTAACATAATAGAGTCAAGCCTCAAGTCAAAATCTAGTGATTTTTTTCAATTAAAAAAAAAATGGTAATGAACATTGACCACATACTTCATCACGAACAGCTGAAGCTTCCCGCTGATACCCTTTATTTCTCGAACGAACCAATGGTAAATCACCATAGTATCTGAACCAAAAAAAAAACATTAAATTTTAATGAATCAAGCACAACATCATAGTTAGTATCTTTTTTCTTTCATTTGTTATCTCTGTATTATAGGGATGATCAAGTGGAGGTTTCAACGACGCCTTAGGTGGCATCCAAACCGGAGATGCATTCGGAGCTATAGATCTACCGAACACTGATGATGATGACCTTCCTGTCGACGAAGAACGCAAGCGTTTTGCTCCATGAGGTATCTGCTTATCTAAATTCAAATCAACGAAAATGAATCCAAATCTCAATCTCATAATCATCAAAACGAAGCACACAGATCATACAGGTTCCTATCTTTCAAGCGGAATTGGACTTCCAATATAACACACAGTGTTTAGAGAGATAGTTATATGCTCAGATAAAAAAGAAAATAAGGGATAATTGGCATACCTGTCGTCGATGAGGAGCATCTCTAAGCAAATAACTATCTCTCTAAACACTGATGAGACGTTGTTGAAGTAAAAGGCGACGGGAGCTGACTTTTTCCCGCCGATTCCTCACCACCAGTCTTAGCCAACCCGGGTTTCGTCGGCTATGGTATTCAGTGGTTGGTCATCACCAACGTATGAATCTCTATATTCCCTCTTTGAAGAGTAGTTTGCTTTAATCAAAAATTTTATAGAATATGATTTATATAGAAGGTTAAACAAAGGGAGTTGAAACGAAAGCGAATTATCGGGATTGAATGATGGAGAGAATGGGTTGTAATAAAGGTGAATTATCGTGATTCCAAACGATGATGATGACGAAGAAGAGTCGCCACGATATGGGTTTCATCGGAGATTAGGTATTGCTGAGATGAGCTTGGTATTGGTTTCTTGTCCGACGTGGACAGGCTGAATGAAGCTGATATTCAACTTTTAATACTTGTTTGATTTTATACGAAGGAGGGTTCCTGCATCAAACCATAACAGCTAGAGATTTCATAATGAGAAAATTTTTCTCAGCAATCAAATAATTAATGATCATCACACCAGCATGCTTTAACCCTAAATCTTCCCTCTCCTTGGCGTCTTTCCAGAGAACCAGTTTCCCTCTTTAAAACACCAACCTCCGCAAAACGCAGTCCCTGACCACCCCTACACGTTTTGTCTCAGCCAGCAATACCGTTCACCACTCCCCCAAAACCTCTGTTCTGAATCATACGCTTTTAACTAACCATAATGTACAAAACTATCTGTTCCCCTCTTTCAAACTCAAAAGAGATTCATTGTCTGTTTGAAACGCCACAAAATAAAACCAAGAATCCTTCAGAAGTTTACCTTTAAATCAAAACGTGCCACTAGTGTCTTTGTGATAGATAAATAAAGGAGATAGCAGCGAATTATCCCAAATTCTCTATCTTTTAAGATCTATTTTCATATATATATATATTAACGTGTAAACAAAATTAAGTGTGGATGTGGACACCAAAACGTGGATAGTAGAGTTATATACTAGTTGTGGACATGGACATCTTACCACGAAAGTTGTTGGCTGATACCTTTAAGAGCCTTATTCTTCGCTATAGTCTCTCGCAAGAAAAAACCCACATAACCACGTTTCCACCGTTACTCCCACCGTCACCGGCACCGCCGAGGCCACCACCACCATCTAGCGGTTTAAAAATCTCATTTTTGGATGCTGAAGATTTACCATGTGACCACATTCAATCCAACGCAACTAGTTAGCTCTCGATCTCTGATAAGACAGTTCTGATCGAGCTCCAATGGATAAGACATCTCTGATCGAGCTGTCTTATCGAAGATCGAGAGCTAGTTGCGTTGTATTGGATGTGGTCACGAGGAAGTCTCTAGCAGATCGATGTACATCGAATCGAAAGATGAGACCTTTAACGAGTTAGAACCAAATCTCGATCGTGGTGATGGTATCGGCAGTGCCGATGACAGTGGGAGTAACAGTGGAAACATGGTTATCTGGGTTTCTTCTTACCGGAGGCTATAGCGAAGAACAAACTCTTAAAAGTATAAGCAATGACCTCTGAGTTAAGGTGTTCATGTCCACAACTAGTGTATAACTCTACTATCTACGCTTTGGAATCCACGTCCACAATTAATTTTGTTTACAAGTTACCATACATATATGAAAATGTAACTTAAAGAGATTGAAAATTTTAAATATAGTTTATCTTGACAATTATTTTTATTTAATATATTTTAGATTTTGAGATAAAAGCAAATGAAATCATGAAGTAAAAAATAATAAAAAACTAACTTTTTCTTTCCCTCGAGGGTATAGTTGTCCAAAAATCCAATGAACCCCACAAAAAAATGTGTCACAAGTGGAATGTATCTATAACTCAAAATGTGTCCTAAAGAATAATCAACTCATGATTATTAGTGAACTACGTATTATATAGGAAAAAAAAAATAGACGTTAGGGTATGACACGTAACAACCACACGGATTCATTCTATTTTATTTACTACAATTTTTTTATCGAATAATCATCGTTAACCAGGGGAAACTGAGGGAGGAGTGCTTAAAAAAAATATTAAACAAATGAGTGGGTTCCAAGAAAAATCTAAGCAGTTTCTTGTTTAAGTGTTGTTGTGCTTGCGGACCTCACTGATACGTGGCGACCTGCGATTGGTCATTTTTTTAATTTTTTTTTTAATCAGAAAAAAAAAATTTAAAAAGAAAAATTAAACACTCTTAATAGGTTGCTAGGGTTAATGATGCTCTGAACTCCTATAACATTAGGTTAAGGGTGTTTTGTTTTCAAAGACAAATCCTTAATAGGTTCTTAATGGGCTTATAATCAAATATTAAAAGCTTGTCCAATAAGGCCCAATAGTAAAATCGAAAATTAGGGTTTAAAACGAACGAACAAAAACACTACTCCGTCGTTGTTTGCAGAGTTACACACACCATGGGGCGCTCTCGAGTTCAAGTCAATAAGGCTCACAAGACTCGCTTCTCCTCCAAATCTTCCCGAAATCTCCACAGAACGTCCCTTCAAGGTAGTAACAATTTCATCTCTTTCCATCTTCAGAATAACCTGAAAAAAAATCTGCAAATTGAATCAGATGGCGGCCGGATTGGTAAAGCGGAGGGTAACCATGTCAAAGGTGCTAGAGCTGCTCGTCTTCAGCGTGGCAAGATGGTGATGATTCTCACTTTTTATTAACTACAACATTTGAATGATACTGAATCTCTCTCTTTCTTTTACTGTGTATTTAGCTCAGAGAGCAGAAGAGAGCAGCGGTTTTGAAGGAGAAGAGAGCTTCAGGAGGATCAACCAGTGCTCCTCGTGTTATCGTGAGTCTTGCTTATTGTTTTTTTTTATTAACGTTGGTGCTCAGAAAGTTACAGCCTTTTGTTTGTTCTTTGATGATGATAGGTCTTGTTTCCTCTTTCTGCTTCTGTGGATTTGAATTCACTTGGTGATGACGTTTTAAAGCTGTTATCTAATGGTGATGGTTCTTCTTCTTCAACAGTTGCATCTTCTGAGTATAAGCTAAGAGCAACTGTATGTGTATTCCCTTACTATATTGGTTCTTTTTTGTGTATATATTACTGGTTGACTCGAATTCATGTGCTTGAGTATATCACAGGTGTTGAAGGCGCCTCACGGGGATCTTCTGACATGCATGGAAATGGCCAAGGCATGAGTTTGTTTGTTTCTTCCGCGAGCAGAGTTTGCCATAGGTGCTAACTGAGTTATTATTATTTTTTACTGGTGATAAATAGGTTGCTGATTTGATGGCTTTTGTTGTATCTGCAAACTCCCCATGGGAAGAGAATGTCTCTAGCTTCATAGACTCATTCGGAAGTCAGTGCCTTTCTGTGCTTAGATCTATTGGTCTACCAAGCACCACTGTGTTGATTCGTGTAAGTTATTTGCTTCAATTGATCTATACCAGGGTCTCTCTCTGGTCCCTCAAGCTTTGCTTTGAAGTTTATCTTCTCGATTGATTGCAGGATTTACCCAGTGAGTTGAAAAAGAAAAATGAGCTGAAAAAGATGTGTGCCTCGCAACTGGCTTCTGAATTTCCTGAGGATTGTAAGTTTTATCCAGCAGATACCAGAGATGAGTTGCATAAGGTCAGATTTGTTGATTGTTATATTATTTTATTAAGTTATCTTCAGTAGATTTAGTGTCTCCAAAATTCTAAATAGCCTATAGCTAGGTGTAGATGATGCAAACACACACTTCTTGGTGTTTTTTTTTTGCAGTTCATGTGGTTATTCAAGGCACAAAGGCTTACTGTGCCTCATTGGAGAAGTCAACGGCCGTATGTTGTGACTGAGAAGGTGCTTTTTTAATGCTTCTATTGATAACATCTAATTTGACTGAGAAAAAGGTTTCGTAAATTCGTTAAAGTAATTTATCTCCATATTCTTGAATTGTATATTTAGGTTGGGATGGTAGTGACTAATGAAAGCTCAGGAAAATGCACTCTACTTCTCTCTGGTTACTTGCGTGCTCGCAAACTATCTGTAAATCAGCTGGTAATCAAACCGCCCTGCTCTCTTTTTCTTCCATTGTGCTATACCAATATCTTATCCCGTAAATTGTTTTCTTATATTAGGTCCATGTTTCTGGCATCGGTGATTTTCAGCTCTCAGAACTTGAAGTCCTGAAGGACCCATTTCCATTGAATGAAAAGAAAAAACAGAATTCCATGGAACTGGATGATTCACATGATGAAGAGGTACATGATATTTTCATTAACTATCGACAATTTTTTTGCCCTTTACCTTGAAGGGCACATTGTACTGAATGCTAGAACAGCATCCTTCAAATAAAGTGACAAGCGAACAGCCTATATGGTTGTTGGAATTGTCTGTCAGGATAACGTATTGTATTGAATATATGATACCCCTCTTGTTCTTAAGTTCTTATCTTAATAAGAATAAAGTTGTTACTGTGCTTTTATGATGTTATACCATGGCCTTCGCTCTGTCAGGGTATTTACTCATTTTTACCTGTTTTGGAACTAACCAGGTATTGAGGTCTCTGCATCCTGATCCCATGAAACAAGAGCCTTTAAGTGCTGAAAACACTCCAGATCCTTTAGCAGGGGAACAGGTAAGTCTGATTAGCTCTTTAACAGATGAAGCGGCCATTTTGCTTGTGTTGTTATCTCTTCTGAAAATTCACCTATTGTGTGCCGCTCCAATTGTGTAGACATGGCCAACTGAGGCAGAGATGGCTGAGGCGGACAGAAATCAGAAACAGGGAAAGCTAAAGAAGAGGACTTTGCCACGAGGGATGTCAGAATATCAGGTTTGTAGATGATTTTAGCCCCATTTTTAACTATTCCTGTCTCTGGTGGAATTGTCCTCCACAATATTTCACATTTCGCTGACCCTCTTATTTTTTATTGTTTATGATTTGATTCGCAGGCTGCTTGGATTGTCGATGAAATAGATGAAGAGGATTCTGATAATGGTGATTCCGATGATGATGGTATGGTATTGGATAAAGAAGAGGATCACTTCTCCAATCAAGACCAAGATTTTGAGGACGATAAAGAAACACTGCGGGATGTGGATAATGAAACTTATAACGACTCCGAGATGATGGTAAGCTTTTCCTCCATGTACTGCTTTTATATTAAGATTGAGTATCTTGCCAAAGTCATAAGCCAATCTGCTCATGGTTCAGGATGATGAAAACTTGACAAGGGAGCAGTATGAGGATCAAATGAAGAAAATAAAAGAGGCACATGCCGAGGATGAGGGTTGGTCAAAACGTTTTACTTTTGTAGATTTATTTTCTCTGTGGGCCATATATGTCTGTGTGTGTGGTGCACATATTCATTTTGAGTCCTTGTAGAGTATCTGAATCTCTCAAGTCCTCATTGATTTCTACTTTTACTTGTTCTTCAGAATTTCCTGATGAAGTAGAGACTCCCATTGATCAGCCTGCAAGAAAACGTTTTGCAAAGTATAGGGGTCTCAAATCCTTCAGAACGTCCTCGTGGGATCCAAATGTAGTTACACTGATCTTGACGTGAAGCTCATTTTTTCCTTTACACTGTAAAGTGCTGGTAAATTTTGTTATTTGTTGGCAAATGCAGGAGTCTCTACCTCAGGACTATGCCAGAATCTTTGCTTTTGATAATCTCGCAAGGACTCAAAAGCTTGTACTCAAGCAAGCCCTGAAGATGGAAGAAGAAAGCAGAGATGATTGTGTACCCACTGGATCATATGTACGGCTGCATATTAAGGAAGTGCCTCTTGTTGCTGCCTCTAAACTATCCTCCCTTGTGAGCTCGAAACCCATTATAGCATTTGGGCTTTTACAGCATGAATCCAAGATGTCAGTTCTGCACTTTAGGTAATCACCATCTTACTGTTTATTGTTTTTGTTTGTTTGTTGATGAGATCTTGTTTCCTTATCTAACTTCTCATCCCCTTTTAACTGTCCTCCGCAGCCTTAAGAAGTATGATGGTTATGAAGATCCTATCAAAACTAAAGAAGAACTTATGTTCCATGTTGGTTTCCGCCAATTCGTTGCAAGGTTTGCAAATTTGTATTCATTTCATCTAAAGTGTAATATCTTTTCTTGCTTACAATCTTCAATAATAATGGCGGGGTTCCTGTTAAACTTTCCAGACCAGTGTTTTCAACCGACAATTTCAGCTCAGACAAGCACAAGATGGAGCGGTTTCTGCACCCGGGGCGTTTCTCATTGGCTTCAGTATACGGCCCGATATCTTTCCCATCACTTCCTTTGGTAGTTCTGAAGATTTCTGAAGTGTCGGATGCTCCTGCCGTTGCTGCTCTTGGTTCCTTGAAAAGCATTGAACCCAACAAAATAATCTTAAAGAAGATAATATTAACTGGGTAATTTTTTACTTATTACCTATCACTTTCCAGTTACAGCCGCATATTCTAGTTTACGTTCATACCAAAGCTCTGTCATGTGAACCGAGAATACAAATTATAGTTTAAAGTAATTTTAACCAGTTTTGAATTTGGCTTGGTTCAGGTATCCTCAGAGAGTATCAAAGATGAAAGCATCAGTGAGATATATGTTCCATAACCCGGAAGACGTGAGATGGTTTAAGGTAAGAAAGAGAAGGAAAAATATGGTGGATTCAATTATTTGTCTAAAATAAGATAGTAAAAGCTAAAAGCTTGGGGATGAAACAATGTTTTTTTTAATGTGCAGCCTGTAGAAGTGTGGTCTAAATGTGGGCGTCGTGGTCGCGTGAAGGAGCCCGTGGGTACACATGGTAAGACACTGTTTCTTATTTTAAGACACTGTTTCTTATTTTAAGAAGAGAGAGAGATTTGAGTTTGGTTTGTAGAATCTTTTTGCTTATACATGTGGACTTTGCACAGGGGCAATGAAATGCATATTCAATGGAGTGGTGCAGCAACATGACGTCGTGTGCATGAACTTGTACAAGCGTGCTTATCCCAAATGGCCCGAGCGTATGTACCCACAGCTTCTCTAATTCTAAATTATAGAATGGAGCTGATGATGATGTTCAAGTTTCTCTGGATTCATATTCTTTACTTTGATAACTTATGGACCTGGTTACGTCAATGTCCTCCAGTTTTGTCATGTATGTGATAATATAATATGCTTTTTATTCTTGGCTTCCCTTATTTTTATCACCGGAACTAAGTAGGCTATAAAAAAGCAAACGATTATATGTGAGGCCGATCATTTTAGGGTTATGTGCACATAACCCTAAAATGCAGGAATACAATCCGAATCATGTTACACCGAGAGAAATTTGTTGCATGATTCTCACTTATGTTAATTGCCACTCGTTGCAATAACATGCTTTTGAGTTTTGGTTTCCTTATGACAAGAATCGTGGGTGCCTGTTAAAGACTTGGAGTCCAATGAGATAAACAAAGAAAATTTTGCGAGACAATGGCCCTCGAGTTTGGGAAGATTATTCTCAGGGTGAGGAGAAGGTTTTAGCCTTTTAAGTGTATCATGCTATCGTCTATAGTGTTCCATGAAAGATGTGAATCAATTAATATAACTTTTATGATCAGGCATGTTTGCCATGTAACGCAAATAGGCAGTCTGATAACAACATATATGATTTATAAGAATATCCGAGTATATAAAAATATTAATTATCTTAATAATAGTTTGAAAGTATCCGAACTACCCAAAACTATCAAAAAGTATCTCGATAGTTTTATCTGAAATATACATTGTATTTCTAAATATTTTAAAATTTTATTTGAATTTTATCTTAATTATTCGTTCTTTTACCATAAATAACCGATATTTTACTCGGACTATCCAAATTACCCGAACTGGAACCGAAACCAAATGACAACCAAATTTTTTTTGGGTATTTTCCGGTTTCTTGTTTTACTATCCGAACCTGGAACCAAACCCGATACTATCCAAACCAAACCGAACCAAAAATAGGTCATGTAGTGAATGGATCCTCTAGCAACCTACCGAACAACCCGATACCCGAAATATCTAAACCGAACCGATATCCGAAATATCTAGGTCTATTATAGAATAAGGTTGGGCAATCGGGGTCCCAATCGAGTTTCAGTTCGGGTTCTAAGGTTACAGGTTTTCATGTTCATGAACAGTTCTATTTAAATATAAATTATTATAAAAGTCTAGATCAGATTTTATTTGGGTTTATTCGAGTTCGATTCATGTTTATTACATGTCTAAGATCGGGTTGAATCCGAAATAGTTTTAGTTTAGGATATTATAGGTTTGAAAAATATTGATTTGTACTTGATTAAATTTAATATATTTTCAATCTTTGCAATAATTTTTTTTTTGTAAAATATCTCACATTGAAAATATGAGATAATTTTTTATATATACTTATAATTGAAAACCTTGAATGCATTTAGATGTATTGGAGAAAATAAAATTGAGCTTGACTCAGTTTTAAGGAATTTGAATTTGATAAATAGACTTTTTTTTTATTTTAATCAAATTCAGATTTGACTAATTTTAAACAAACTAGTCAACACAAATCTCCTCTAGGCATGGGCATTCGGGGTCCCAATCGGTTTTCGGTTTAGTCCAATCGGGTTTCGGTTTTTTGGGTTTATCAAAATCAGCCCCATTCGGATTATATGAAGATTCGGTTTGGGACCGGTTCGGGTTCTATCGGGTTCGGGTCGAAGTTAGTAAATCTTCAAAAAACCGGTACAACCCGATGTACTTTCGGATTCGGGTCCCAATCGGTTCTTCGGATTAAATGTACCTAATTTATATCTACTTCGTAACCAAAAAATAAGTAAAATCGGTTCTTCGGTTTTAAAATACTTGATTTGTACTTATTTTGTAACCAAAACATAAATAAAATCGGTTCAAAAAAAAAGAAAGGAACATCAAATGTGATCATTCAAAATCAAATGAAAGGTAAACATAGTTATTGATCGAAAGAAAACCAAAAAAATGAAAGCATAAAACGAAAACCAAGTTCTCATTAAATAAAAAATATTATTCAATGAAAACAAAACCAAAATCTAAAAACTTCAACCTTCAACCGCCACCTTCAACCATCAATCTTCATATAATAGGTTATTATTTTAGATGTTCAATATCTTTTGAATAAATATTAGGAATTGAGATCATGTTTGGCACAATTTTTTTTTGGAAATTTTGAATGTTTCGGGTTCTATCGGATATCCATTTAGGTTCGGTTCGGATAATACTCATAACCCGAAATACCATAAAACAAGATCCATTCGGTATTTATGCCGGGTTCAGATCGGTTCGGATTCATTTTTATCGGATCGGATTCGGTTCAGGTTTTCGGATTCGGTTTATTTGCCCAGCCCTAATCTCCTCCACTGAAACTCCGTAACTGATGGAAATTTCCAGCATCAATCCATTATATTAATTGCAGTTGATGGTGACATTATTGTTGGGAAAAGAAAGGCACCAGGCGCAGCGGAAGTTATAGGCCTAATCGTGTTCTCCACACTTGTGTGAATCTAAGAGGAAAATACTTCGATAATTGCAAGATATAGTATTATAAAATTAAAATTTTATATATGATTAAATTTGTGTTTTGGCACCAATACAATTCTGTTTTTTTCTTGTAAGTATATTACTCTTTTTTCCGATGGGCAGACCCATTTAAAAAAAAGTTGTTGGACAACCTAAATCTTGCTTTTAGTCTTACAGATTTAAAGAAGCCTAAAATTTTTATGGGATGGCTAATAAAATATTTGAGACGGTATATATATGGTCATAGGTAGGTTAAAGAAGATAATTGGAATATTGATCCGTATTATACATAGAAACAAGATTTTTTCTTGTGTTCACCCTCTAGGGTGAACCTTTAGGTTCACCAACCAATAGAAAATTGTCATTTTAGATCTAGTATCTTTTAATTAAGGAAACAAAATAACTTGCCAAATTATATTATGCTTTTAAAATAAAAAATAAAAAATTAAATAAATAAAAATAACAATAGTTCTAAGAAAAGATTATTTAAAAAAAAATATTTATTTTTAAGATTTAGAGTTTAGTGTTTAAGATTTATAATTTAGAATTTATCCAAATGCTTAGTGTTTTTCCAAGGGTTTAGAGTTTACCTAAGGGTTTAGGGTTTACCCAAGGGTTTAGGGTTTACCCAAGGGTTTAGGGTTTAGGATTATAGTTTAGGGTTTAGTGTTTTGTTGACAACATGTTTAGTGTTTTTCCAAAGGTTTAGGGGTTTACCCAAGGATTTAGGGTTTACCCAAGGATTTAGGGTTTAGGATTTAAGTTTAGGGTTTAGTATTAGAGTTTAGGGTTTAGTGTTTTGTTGACAACATTATTTTTTTTTTGAATTCGTTTTTTATATATTATTTTTATTTATTTTTAAATTTTATTTTGAAAAAATAATATAATTTGCCAAGTTATTTGGTTTTCTTAATTAAAAGATACTAGATTTAAAATGACAATTTTCTATTGGTTGATGAATCTAAAGGTTCACCCTAGGGAGTGAACCCAAGAATAACTCTAGAAACAATACATAGAAACATTAAGTTCTCTGATCTCACTGAAAACAACTTACTTGTTTGGCTCAATAAAACGGTAACCAATACAAGAACGTGTAAGTGACAAGCTTCAAGATGAAGAGATACAACGCAAATGGCCTAACACAATGAATCATACAAACTTTCAAAATCCCAACACTTCTTTAAACCTTAACCCTAAACCTGAGCCCTCCCCTACGCCTTCAACATCTGCTTCTACACTTTCCTCTTCTTCTTAACACCAGCCACTATCAAATAACCACAAATGTTCCCAACAGAAGTATGAGCACTCAAATCCCCTTTATAAGCCATCTCCTCCTCTTCACATACCAGTTCCCAACCACAAAGTGGTGGTCACTTATTTTCCAAAGATTATTTCGTAAAATGTTGAATTCTTTGATTTTTATGAAACTTGTTTTGTACATAGTGTTTCATTTTATTGACAAAAACTGTCTCTTGAAATGTTATCAAAATTAGTTTTACCAAATGTAGTGATAAACATGACAATAACCATGAAATTATTTGGGTAAACATTGTACAAACAAATGTTTTACATGAGTTTTTGGAAATAAACAATATTAACACCTAAACATTACTGGTCATTCTCATTCTAGAAAAAATAAATTATAAATTAATTTATTACCAAAATAATAAATTGATATATATATATATATATAATACATTTATTTGTATATTATTATTATTTCAAAATGATATGATGTTTTATCTCATATGACAAAATTAATCTTAGCGTCAAATGTAAATAGCTTTTAGGAAGATAAAACTTATTTTTTAGTAACAATCCAATGATATCTGAGCCCTCTGGTTTAGTATTTTTCTCCATGTAAATTCCATCAACTCTAGCAATCCATGAACGTTTTTCATTACATCGAGGCCTGCTGGCTCCTCTGTATGCGCGCCATATAGTTCGAGAATTTTCCATTTTATTCCCATGTCGTAAGAGGCAACGCCATACAATTCTATCTCCTAGTCCTCTCTCTAAAACTACAATTTGATATTTTTCATTGAATTTTACATCGTGGAGAGGCTCAACATGTCCATGGTTGGCTGAGCAATTAAATTTTAGAATACTATTTGGCTTGAGTTGGTTTTGTAATTCTAAAATGTTACTATAACATTGACCTTCATTCAAACCAAAACACATAGCAATAACTAGCATAAATATGAGGTAATTCATCTTCTTTTATCTAAAATATTTGTTGAAGAAATATGATTTTATAGACATTAAAGTGGAATATATTTATTGATTTTTGGTAAACATGCTTTAATATTTTAGTAAGACATTTTTTAAAAAAAGTATTAGCTAAAATTAAACACATATATGAACCAATCAAATGCTCGGTCGAAAAAGCATTTGAGGTCGAGAAATAAGATGAATCAAATAAGACTAATACCAAATGAATCAAACATTCAAATTAATGTTGACCACGAAAAGCTAAAAAAAAAAAGCGAACTCACCCATGTTAATTGCCATTTGTTGCAATAACATGCTTTTGAGTTTTGGTTTCCTTATGACAAGAATCGTGGGTGCCTGTTAAAGACTTGGAGTCCAATAAGATACACAAAGAGAATTTTGCGAGACAATGGCCCTCGAGTTTGGGAAGATTCTTCTCAGGGTGAGGAGAAGGTTTTAGCCTTTTAAGTGTATCATGCTAGCTATCGTCTGTAGTGTTCCATGAAAGATGTGAATCAATTAATATAACTTTCATGATCAGGCATGTTTGCCATGTAACGCAAATAGGCAGTCTGATAACAGCATATATGATTTATAAAAATATCCGAGTATATAAAAATAATAATTATATATATATAAAGTATATGAACTACTTGAAAGTATCCGAACTACCCGAAACTATCAAGTGAATATGGAATCTTCTCGAAGAATTCGCAACCCTCAAATATTTGAGATTGCCCATGGAATCTGGTAGAATACCCGAAAGATTATAAGAGCCAAGATATAGATATTGAAGATGTTTTAGTCTGAAAAGGATACTATTATATCTCAAAGGTCCATTGAGAGAAATGCCATAGAGGTCTAACGCAGTGACTATGCCCGTCTTCAGATCACAAGAGATACCACCCCAAGAACAGCAATCTGTGTTGTTCCTCCACCTTTTCGGATCAGTAGACATTCCACTGAAATGGAACTCGCTCTGGAGCTCCCGTAGAGCATCCCTCTGATCTGGAAGACAAAGGTGATCAACAGGAGAAGAAAATCAAACACAAGCTCCATATTATTATCATCATCCTTTTATCAGTGCAAGAGTGATGCATCATTTTCTTACTTAAATTGTTTACCTTTTCGTTGCTGTGAAACAAATGATGTTAGGGGACGAAATCAAAGCTGGACGTAACAAGTCAGAGAATTGAACATTTAAGAGTGATTTGATCTTACAGATTATCAGAATGATTTTTTTTTTTACGTTGAATATTCAAATCTGCAGACGCAATTCTCCACCAGATAATTGTTGAAACCCATTTGCTCTGTTTTTTCAATCACCTCCCTTCATAAAAAGCTCTCTTTTTTAGAATTTTGTTACTCATGTTGTCTCGATTGAGGCCGTCTAGTTGGAATTGGAACATAAGTTCTGGAAAAGAAAGGTTCTTGACAAAATGTCTTTGGAACTATTTTTTGAGCATTATGAAAAGTGTATTCATATGCCAAAAATAAAATTAGTTTGAATGAGAAATAGAGGTTCAGAATAGTTGTTTGTTAAGTTTAGGTTAAGCGTTGTAAAATCGTCGTAAATGGTTATCTATTCCACGTAATTTCGTCGTAAATGGAAAAACGCGGGCCTGGTAACTTCGTCGTAAACGCGGGCCTGGTAAATTCGTCGTAAACCGACGTTTCGACGTAATTTCGTCGTAAATCGAAAAACGCGGGCCTGGTAACTTCGTCGTAATATTACGTCGCGTTTACGACAAATCCTTTTCTATATATTGAGACGCCGAGACGAGACTTCCTCGTTCATTCCTCCCAAACTCCTCTCCTCTCCCTCTAAGGTACACTCTCTTTCCTCCTTTTTATTTATTTTTAAGTTAGTTTAGGTTATTAATTAGTTAGGTAATTAGTTTAGGTGATTAGTTAGATAATTAGTTTAGGTGATTAGTTAGATGACGGAATACTATAGTTTAGGTGATTAGTTAGGTAACAGAATAATTTTTTAATTATGTCGTCATAATTGATTAAATTTATTTAATTTTTTTTAGATAGCTCCTAGAAGGAAACCAACAGCACCTACTTATGCCCAGTTGTTTGGCGATGGTTCCGATACATCTTCTTCCGATGCAGTTCCAGACTCTCAGACTTCTCAGAGAGTTTTTTCGAGTCCTCCTCTTCCACCGCAGATGCCTCCACCTCCTCCTCCAGCGGCTGCACCTCAGCCTGTCCTAGAAGGTGCAGTTCATCCGGATTTGAGTGTGCCTTCATATGCTCCCTTCGCGAGATATACGGTGGAGGATTTGCTTGCCCAGCCTGGACGGGAGGGTTTGGATGTTCTAGACCCCGATAGACCCCGATGAACTTATTGGTAAGTTATTAATTTTTATTACATTAAAATTTAATTAATTTTTATTTTCTAACGGTTAAATTTTTTTTTTTTCAGGTTTGGGGCTAACAACCGTGTTAGCCGGAGCGTTTCGGCGACGATTAAGGGTTACTACGACGGGGCATACCCGAACTGGAGCAAGACACCAAATCACGTTAAGATCACGTGGTTTAAATGTTTTGCGGTAAGATTTTTAAATTTAATTAAATTTTCACTTTTAAATATATATATATATATATATATATATATATTTCATATTTATTATTAATTGTAATTTTTTCAAAAATTTTATGTTTCAGCAAAAGTGGCATTGGTCTTTGGGAATCACCGAGAGGGTGAAGGCAGAATTCGTTGCAAAGGCAAAGATCCGCCTCTGCAACACAGTCTCTGATTGGAAGGACAAGTGGGAGATCTACGGGTATGAGGGAAAGCCCACTGAGCTCACGACGGATGTGTGGGATGGCCTCATCGCCTATTGGGAGCACCCCTCTTCGATCAAAAAGGCCAATTCGTGCTCGGCTTCTCGAAGGACGAAGGATAAAGATGGTCATTTGCCCATGCTTCACGAAACCGGACAAAAATCTCATGCAGGAGTCCGTCTAGAAGCTGTTAGTTTTGTTTTAAATATATATTTTAAAATATTCAATTAATATAATTTATAATATTTAATTTTTTTTTTTTTTGTAGTTCGAGAAGACGGGAGTCTTACCTTCTCTGTCTGACCTATTCAAGATGACTCACGCCACATCCGACGGAGTTTTTGTGGATCCTGCATCTGAGAAACTCTTCCAAACAGTGGCTGGTCGGATTGAAGAACGGGAGACGTAACTAACACAGGAGTCTCCCGATGGATTACCAGTCACATTGTCCACCGAAGAGGTCGACAGAATCTTCGAAGAGGTACAACTTAAAATTTTTGTTTACATTATTTTAAATATATTAACATAATTAACTATATTAATATATGTTTTGATTTTATAGGTGGCTCCTAAAAAAAAAGGACGGATAGTCGGTATAGGCTCTGTTAACGAAGTTGCAAGGGCAACTTCGTCATACACTTCGAGACGGGATGAAGAGACTGTTCAGATGAAGGCTCGAATGGATAGCCAGCAGGTTCGTTTAGACTCTCTTGAGGATTTGCTAGACGTGATGGCCGTGGTAAACCCGGTTATGCAGAGAATGTTGAGTGAGAGACGAGCCGCTCTTGGAATGCCACCACGATATCCCCAAGAGTCCGATCCAACCCGTCAACAGCCGAGCATCCTCACCAACTACTTCGAGAATATGTAGTTTTTTTTTTATTTTTCTGTTTGTATTATGAATTTAAATATTCTTGTATGACTTTTTAAAATATGTTTTTCAATTTCATATTTCGTTTTAAAATTTAAATTATTTTAAATTCTGAATATTAAATATAAATTAAAATTTATTATATACTAATTAATAATAATATAATAAGAAACGATGTAAACTCCTCGTAAACATTACATGGAGTTTACATCGAATGTTTACGAGTGATTAACATCGAAAGATTTACGAGGGTTTTACATCGAAATATTTACGAGTGATTTACAATGAAAGTATTTACGTGTGCTTTACATCGAAATAATTACGTGGGCTTTACGACGAAAGCTTACGTGTCGTTTACGACGAATTCTTTCTCTGCGCTTTACGAGGAATATATTTTGTCGTAAACGTAACGAATCGTTTACGACGAAACCTCCGTTACGACGGACGTTTAACAACGAAACGTCTTTCGACGTTAATTCGTCGTAACACCCCGTTTACGACGAATTTACAACGAATACTGCCCTAGTAAAAAATATGTTTTCTTGTAGTGGTTAGGTCTAATATATAACTACACGCATGTATTGTAGTCGGTGTTTTATTAGCATGCTTGTAAATCTATATTCATTACTATATATATGGGTTCTTAATTTTGAAGTTGTTTATGGATTACTATTTGTTTATCAGCTAAGTTTCCTAAGTTTCCTTCGTCTATTTTTTCTGCCTTTAATATTTTTTTGCAATTTGTGAAACGTTACCTCTAAGAAACTTTGGAACAACCAAAATCAAGTACTTAAATCACATCTTGGTTTGATTCAAGGGCACGCATGATTGGATAACTATACTAAATAATTACTTAATTATCGTAAGTAATTTTATAATATTTTATACCAGCTCTCCATGTGTATCATGTTTTGTGCAAACCCCATATTTTAAATAATCGAGTAATGTTGAAGTTTGAGCAGATAGTCTCAAGAACTATGCTTGTAATTAAATATAGAGAATATTCTATGTGGGGATTAACTACAATTTGTATTTCTTCATTACAGTTGTTACAGAACCTACTCGTTCAAGACTATCTGAAATACACTGGAATTTTCTATATAGTCTCAAAACGCAAGTCTACGAGTGATTAGCTACTGATTCCGTGGTCGGAAAATGCATGTTTTCTTGTAGTGTTCACAGAAAAATTCACATTATTTAGTAAAATCCATCTTAAAAGGAAAAAGAAGTAGCAAATCCTTGAAAATAGGTAGGCATGCGGAAAACTGCGCACAAGTCACTGTATAGATGAATCACAATACAAGTCTATTTTTAGGTTTATAATCTCAAAAACTAGGAGAAGAATAGAAAAGGAAGAATATATAAGATACATATACAGTGAATAAGGAAAAAAAAACTTTTGAATGAGAATGTGTTGGGATTAAGTGGAAAGTATGTTCTAAGTCTGGAAAGTAGAAAGGTGACAGTATTAAATCATTAGTATCTCCTTATTAATTATTTGTCAAAAGGGGTTTTGATATTTTAAATTACTTTCAAAGTTGGCTAACTAATATTTGTCACCCGAGTGAATAAACAAATATGATTAGTCAATAATCTGTGAAGTATGCTTCAAGTCACATGATCTTAGGAAACTTAGCTGATAAACAAATAGTAAATCCATAAACAACTTCAAAATTAAGAACCCTTATGTATAGTAATGAATATAGATTTACAAGCATGCTAATAAAACACCGACTACAATACATGCGTGTAGTTATATATTAGACCTAACGTTTGAATTCTATGTAAACTCTTATAATGTCCTTTTATCAAAAAATAGTACATATCTTTTTAATATCAACTACCATCCAACAATTATATCATCCATAAAATGATGTCTAACGAATTGTCATTGTGATGTATCATATTGTTAAAAATTACAAAATCAAATTACTTTGATGCTAGATGAGTTAAGAATATTTTACAAAATTCATTTAGTATACAAATATTGTTTCGGCTATATTATATGTCTTGTTTGTTTATCACTGCCACTTGCAATCGAATGTTGTTTGTCTATTGCTTGTTATAATTAGCTGCATTTTGCAGAAATTAAAAATTTAAATGGTTTTTCAGAAATCGGAATTAACGATTTACTATTAATCGCTGCAAGTCATGTGATTAAAAAAACGAACAATAACTATAACTTACAATCACAGTTGCGGGAAAACTATGTCACATCTCGCAATGACTGTTAAACGAACATAGCCTAGTATACAAATTGTTCGCCTGTGAGTAAGAATACTATTAAAAAGTAAGCAATGGAAACTTAACGCGGATGTAAAATTTGGCTTTTGTGGCATCCTTCTGTTTCTGTTTCGGTGCTCCAGAAGTCTCTTCAATGCGTCACGTGTTCGGTTAAGCTTCCTTTTGTCTCCACCGAGCTTGCTGTTACTTTTGTTTACGGCTCTAATGATAGGAAAATTCGTCGTGACCTTTGGTCAGACTTGTGTTTCCTCTCCTCTTCTCCTAGCATCACCCAACGTCCTTAGACTGTCCTAGGAGACTTCAATCAGATTCTGGACCCTTCAGATCATTCAAAAGCTGCGGTCATCTCTTCCTCTCGGGGTATGCGTGACTTCCTCAGCTGTATTATCTCTACTGATTTGTCTGATCTCCCTTACTGTGGCAACAAATTTACTTGGTCCAACAACCAAGGTGAAAGTGTGATATCCAAAAAGCTGGACAGAATTCTTGTTAATGATAGTTGGTTGAGGCTGTTTCCAAACTCACTTGGTGTCTTTGGGGATCCTGGCATCTCCGACCACAGCCCCTGCTGTGTTTTTCTTGATACTACCAGACCCAAGGAAAAGGCCCCTTTCAAATTCTTCTCAATGCTTAATGATAACCCAGATTTTGCGCCGCTTATAGCTGAGTGCTGGTCTTCCCTGCCTTTCCATGGCACGATGATGCTTAGAGTTTCAGAGAAACTCAAGGAACTCAAGAGCATTATTAGAGCTTTCAGCCAAGAGAATTACTCGGGAATTGAAAAAAGAGTAACTGAAGCTTTTGAAGAGCTCTCTCAGTGTCAACAGATTGTTTTGTCTTCTCCAACGCCAACGGCGAGCTTAAATGAGAGAATTGCTCATGACAAATGAGTCAACCTTGCTCGGGCGGAAGAGTCGTTCTTTTTCCAGCGGTCTCGTGTAACATGGCTTGACAAAGGAGATGCTAACACTACCTTTTACCACCGCCAGGTCAGAACAAGACTATATCAGAATCAGGTTATTTTCTTGCAGGATGATTATGGTAATGTGGTTAATTCGAAGGAGGATATTATGAACCTGGTTGTGTCGTATTACGAGAATCTATTTGGCGGTGTCTCTCCTTCCACTGACTCTTCTCTGGAGGACTTATCTCAGTTAATCTCCTACAGATGCTCCCCTTCAGTTAAGGAATCACTGGAAGCTCCGTTTACAAGCTTGGACATCCAATCAGCTTTTTTCTCTTTACCGAGGAACAAAGCGCCGGGTCCGGATGGCTATCCAGCAGAGTTTTTTACTCATCATTGGAAAGCAGTGGGGCCTGACTTGATTATGGCTATCCAGGAATTCTTCTCCCCAGGGAAAATGTTACAGCAGTGGAATGCAACCATTCTAACTCTCATCCCCAAGAAGAAAAATGCAGTGCTTGTCTCTGACTTTAGACCAATTTCATGCTGCAACACAGTGTACAAAGTCATTTCCAAGCTACTTGCAAACCGGCTGAAACAAATACTTCCGTCAGTAATTTCGAATACTCAATCTGCATTTATTCCGGGAAGACTACTGGTGGAAAATGTTCTTATGGGCACCGAGCTTATTCAAGGTTACAACTGGAAAAATATTTCCAAGCGCTCTCTTCTCAAGGTTGATCTGAAAAAGGCATTTGATTCTCTTAATTGGGACTTTATTTTGATGCTTCTCAAGGCGCTTTGTTTCCCTGAATCTTTCATCAACCTGATTGCTCAGTGTATCACAACAACCAGGTTCTCAGTTTCAGTAAATGGCGAGCTAGGGGGATATTTTAAAGGTTCTCGCGGCCTGCGTCAAGGTGACCCCCTCTCCCCATATCTCTTTGTCCTAGCTATGGAAGTGTTCGCACAGCTCCTGAACAAGAACTTTGTAAATGGTGACATTGGCTACCATCCATCAGCGAATGATCCGGCTATCTCTCAACTAGCATTTGCGGACGACATAATGGTTTTCTTTGATGGAGAACAGAGCTCTCTTCAGCAAATAGCAGCAACCCTTCAGAGCTTTGCTTCTTGGTCGGGCTTACATATGAACAGGGCCAAAACTGAACTGTATGTGGCGGGGTTGAGCCAGACGGAAACCGCAGATTTGGCAAGTCTTGGCTTATCTCTGGGATCACTTCCTGTCCGCTATCTTGGTCTCCCTCTAATGCATCGCAAGCTCCGTATCTGCGACTACAGGCCACTTATGGACCAGCTTAAAAGGCGCTTCTCCTCCTGGACCTCCCGTGCTCTTTCCTTCGCAGGGAGACGCCAATTACTTAACACTGTCATTGCTGGTACCCTAAACTTCTGGTTTTCATCCTTTGTTCTTCCGAAGGGCTGTATTAAGGCTATTGAATCCCTATGTTCTCGGTTCCTCTGGAATGGAAACATCACTAGTAAAGCGGCAGCAAAGGTTTCTTGGAATGTGGTATGTCTCCCTCGTTCTGAAGGTGGTCTAGGACTTCGAAACCTCAGCATATGGAACCAAACTCTTTCCCTTAAGCTGGTCTGGCTTCTTCACAGTGAGCCTGAGTCACTTTGGGCCTCCTGGACTAAACACCACCGACTTAAAGGACTCAGCATTTGGAGCTTAGATGAAAAGAAGCAGGGGTCTTGGATCTGGAAATCTATTTTGAAACTCAGGCCACTTGCTAAAAATTTCCTAAGGTGTGAAGTTGGCAATGGGGAGCAAGCCAGTTTCTGGTTTGATTTTTGGCTACCGATAGGCCCTCTGATTAACTTGCTGGGTTTTGACGGACCGCGGCAACTTGGTGTCCCCATTCATGCCAAAGTGGCAGATTGTTGCTCCAACACTGGTTGGATTCTGAGACCAGCAAGGTCTCCGCAGGCAGAGCAGCTCCATATCATCTTGTGCTCCGTCCAGCCTCCTTCACATTCATCAGTGCGAGACTGCTACAAGTGGTACGTTGATGACCTCTACTTAGACTCTTTCAACACTGCTAGAACTTGGGAATCTGTTAGAGATAGGTCCAGTACTGTTGATTGGGAATCAGTGGTTTGGTTTGGTGGCCACGTTCCAAGACATGCCTTCCACATGTGGGTTACTCACTTAGATAGGTTGCCAACAAGATCTCGCATTGCAGCTTGGGACCATAACGTTGAGAATTCTTGTCTCTTCTGCAACGGGCTGGACGAAAACAGAGACCATCTTTTCCTCCGCTGCAGGTTTAGTGAGCGTCTTTGGAAAATGATCATTCGAAGGCTTGGCTATCAACCCTTCTTATTCCACACTTGGACATCGCTTATAGAATGGCTTCGCATGAAGGATTCTACTTGCCCTCAGACTCTGCGTAAGCTGGCTGCTCATGCAGTCATCTATCACCTGTGGCTTGAGAGAAACAACCGTTTGCACAATGCAGTCTTCTCGTCTACTGACCGCATCTTCAAGGACATAGATCGTCATATCAGAAACGCGATCCTAGCAAGGAAGGGGAGGAAGAAGTTCCATTCTCTTATGTGTACTTGGCTGAGATTCTCTTAGCTATGTGTTAGTGCTGTTGAGTTTTTATAAACTCTCCTAGAAAATCCTGTGATGTTTTTTATCTTTTTTTGGCATCATTTGATTTAGTAGCTTTAACCTTTTGTACATATACAAACAATGTTTCATTTTTATGATAATTCACGTACTTATCAAAAAAAAAAAAAAAACTTAACGCGGATAAGAAAGAAAATCATTATACACACGCTATTGCTTTTTTAGTGTAATGAAGTTGTCAAAGTAGTTAGATCGTGATTTGTGTGTAAGAGAGAGATGGGTCTTACTAAAGGGTCTTTTCCCTATTTCCAATTTAATAACAATCAAAGAGATGTCACCCCCACACCTTATTCTACATTTTTGTATAGTGGTTTAACTATAAAGTTTAGAACACAATTTGTACTTTCAATTATTTTGAAGTTTTGATATAGTTAACGTATACATATAACGTATACATGCTGAACATGATCCCGGAGTTTTGGGTGTGTGCCGTGTCCGCTTTCGAATCGATTAAGGTATGTCCTCCATAAAATAATCACCATTTTTATCAAATTAATCATATTATTGCTAAACCCGCATGATGCATCGTCGGTTTTGTTAATAAAATATTTTAGTTGTTAACATACTGATTATTTTTTTTGGACCGTTAACATACTGCATTATTTAAGCAAGAAAGAGCATGATCATTTTCCTATTACCATATTACTACTACTTATAATAATAGGATATCAAGAAAAAAACGTTAATACATATATATATGTACCTTTCGAAAACAATGTAATGTTTATAATTCGATAAAATATAAACTATGACTATGTTATTATAAGGATTAAGAGAGTTGTTTAAGATAGCTTTGACTCTAAGCAAAAATGACTAAATATGGACTAACTAATACTCACTCCAAAGCAAGAATATGTAAATGGAAGCTAAGAGTGACATTACATCTTTTGATTTTCTTTAATGTTAATCGCAATATACATACTTTACTTTGCTTGCAGTGATATTATCTTACATACACGCTTCTAATTTTCCTTTCAAAATAAAATTTAGGAATGCAGAAATTGACCTTTCGTTTTCTACCTAGTTGACTATATATTGACTGTATACGACCAAATCAAGAGGAAACGTGATTCATTATATTAAGGATGTTCTTATTTTGTCTAGAATTCGGTATGCATCCAAATTATATGTGCACATCAATATCTCAAATCGTCTAAAAACTATATATACTATATTTTTTAAAGCAAGAATTAAAAATGTCCATTGGACATATAGTCACATAGAGGTTAATCCCTTGTTATATTAGAAACGTAAGAACTAGATAATACCGACCACGTCTTTAGTAATCAACTTTCAAGGTTCTTGTCTTCCAAATTTATAAACTATTGTTCATTCAAATTATATATATATATATATACACATATGTTTTTGTTTGGTTAAGTTAGTATTTATTTGTGGGTTAAGATATGATAACTTAGGGGTGGTAACTTTGAAGGCCAACGAAAAGCTCTCAAGTAAAAGAGAGCGAAAAGTAATCCTCAATGACAATTCTAAGAAAAGTATCAATTTAAGCACATGGAAATATTCAATTCACTTTCCAAAAAAGCATAAAGAAAAGCCAGATTTTCTTTTATATAAAACGTTTTATCAGTAACAATTAGTGACCAAATAGATGAATTAAACAAGAAACAATCTCTACTTTGGTAGTTATGTGAATTCGTTTTACACAATTAAAGTTAAATCAACCACTATAGCTGGAAGAGGTATAACATCTACACAATTTCAAAAAAAAATAATAATGCTAATTAGCTTAATGGCTGCACTTACCATAACAAAACACATATTCTGACCAAGACTGAAGACTCAACGGATTAAAACTCTTGAATTTAATTCATAATCATAAGCAAAAACTTACCAAAACTATCGATTCTATAAATACACTAATTTGACTAGGAACAAAATAATTATTCCACTAAGAATACACAAAACCGAAAGAAAAAGTCAGATTATGTCTCTTGTTATTTTATAAAAATTAATAATACAAATTATGGTTATTGTTGAAAAAATAATAATAATACTGTAGAAAGGTAAAACAATCAACATCCGAAATACAAATATTAATAAAATAATAATATTTGAGTTTCTGCTTGTTTTAAGTTGTGAGATATCAAAATAAGAACCTTCCCAATGAAATACTCTAATTATTACTGATAAAATCATCACAACAAAAATTAAGAATAAACATCCAAACCAGTAGTTAATTAACAACAATAAAATATTAGTTTAAGGCAAAACGAAGCCTCTAAAGTTTGATGTAAACCTCCGAAAAAGCGATAAATCTTATATATTAAAAAGAAAGAGTATACTGTTACTAATATTAAGAGACTTAAAAGCTCACATAAACAAAACAAAAAAACAAAAGGTTTTCCCCAAATCAACAAACCCCACTATCAATTTCTCTCCCCCATCACTCTCTCTCTCGTTTTCTTCGGCTGTGAAGCAACAGGAACTCCGAAAATCCCTGGATTTGAAAAAAGTTTCGATTTTTGGTTGAGTCTGGGAGAGAGAGAAACAGAGACGAATCTCTTGAATGCAATGTGAGAGAGAGATCAACGAAGAAGGAAAGTTTGCTTTTTTCTTCACTCGGAAGCACAACAATGGTGGCCGCGGCAATCTCCGGCACCGACCCAAGAAACCCACCTCGAGATCGACCCAACAATGGCGGACAGAGAAGACCCAGAGGCAAACAGGTCCCTTCACGCTACTTATCTCCTTCTCCTTCTCACTCCCTCTCTTCCTCCACCACCACAACCACTACAACAACAACCTCCTCTTCGTCCTCTTCCTCTTCTCTAAAGACTAGTAAGCGATACCCATCTCCGTTACTCTCCAATTCCGCTTCCAATTCGAACAAAACGCCGTCGTTTCTACCTAAACGGTCTCAATCCGTGGACCGCCGCCGACCCTCCCCGGCTCCGGTCACCGAAATGTCGGCGGCGACGAAGATGCTCATCACCTCCACCAGGAGCTTGTCGGTTTCGTTCCAAGGCGAGGCCTTTTCGCTTCCGATTAGCAAAAAGAAGGAGCCCGTCTCTCACCGGAAACCTACTCCGGAGCGGCGGAGATCCACGCCGGTTCGAGATCAGAGGGAGAACTCCAAGCCACTGGACCAGCAGCTCTGGCCCGGAGCCTCTCGATCCGTCCCCCCGAACCCGCTTTCCAGAAGCTTAGACTGTGGTAACGAAAGAGGAAAGCTCGGATCTAAGGTTTCTATTAATGGAAGGTTGAGTTTAGATATGGAAGGTAGAGATGATGAGTATTTGGAAACTGGGAGAAGACCAAACAGTGGTTTAACCTCTGACCTCACCGCTTCTGATACTGATAGTGTCTCTTCCGGTAGCACTAATGGTAATGGAGAAATCTCAAAGTCAAAGAGCTTGCCTCGTAATGTTATGGCTTCCGCTAGGTTCTGGCAAGAGACTAATAGCAGGTTAAGGAGGTTGCAGGATCCTGGCTCTCCTCTATCCTCAAGCCCAAGCCCCGGTTTGAAAACCAGTTCCAAGTTTGGTGGTTATTCAAAAAGGTTCTCTAGTAGTGATGCTCTTCCTTCATCATCTCCTCGTGGGATGGCCTCTCCTGTGAGAGGTGCTGCTATTCGCTCTGCCTCACCGAGTAAGCTTTGGGCGACGACTACTTCATCTCCAGCTAGGGCGCTTTCGAGCCCTTCTCGAGTGAGGAACGAGGTTTCTGCTCAGATGAACGCTTATAACCGCAACAACAACACGCCTTCGATTCTTAGCTTCTCTGCTGATGTAAGGAGAGGGAAGATCGGGGAAGATCGTGTTATGGATGCACATTTGTTGAGGCTTCTGTATAACCGTTATCTTCAGTGGAGGTTTGTCAATGCGAGGACTGAGTATACTTTGATGGTGCAAAGATTGAATGCAGAGGTATGGCTTTTTTAGTCCCGTCCCTTCTGGATTGAATAGACTTTTAGCTACTGCTGCAGATTTGTTCATCCTATACTTCGGATCTTGATGATGCAACATGTGTGGAAACTCATAGTTTAGGCTCATTCTAGGTGCCATCATTTAAGATAATTTTTGACATTAGCATGAATGTGAAATCTTACCGAAGTAGAATAGTGGAAGAGTAGTCTATTAAGTATAGTTGGTTGAGATCTTTCAAGAACATGGTTTAAGTATAAAACTAAAATCGGTTTCTGGCAATAACATGGATTATAAATTCACTTTTTTGTTTCTCTTTTGCCAGAAAAACCTGTGGAATGCATGGGTATCAATCTCAGAACTGCGCCACAGCGTCACTTTAAAGCGGATCAAGTTGCTTTTGCTAAGGCAGAAACTGAAACTGACTTCTATTCTCAGGGGACAGGTAAGAATGTGATACTTAGTGCCAATGTCTTGATTAAGATTTGTTTCTTTCTATTTTTGAGCTAGAAGACAGATAATTTTTGTGTAATTTGGCTTTAGTGATTCATTCTTTGCTGTAGCAAGAAAAGAAAGTTTTGGATATAACTCAGTTTAGTGCATAATGGAAATTGTACTGTAACTGGTTAAGCAAATGAATCTGGACTCTAGTTGATTATTTATGTATGGTAGGTAAAACTGTTAAATCCACCTCTAAAGGTTGGTAGACTTATTTGCTTAGATTCATCCCCTAATATTCTGAATCTTTGACAAGGAAACATGAGATTTTTATTTATTTCAAATTGAAAACCATAATACTAGCACATCCTTATTGATTTTAGTATACATAGTAACAAACTTGCTTGTGTATCTGTTAAAACTGTAGATGGGATACCTAGAAGAATGGTCTCTCCGGGACAGAGATCATTCAAGTTCTTTGTCGGGAGCAACAGAAGCTTTGAAAGCCAGCACGCTTCGTCTACCAATTCTTGGAAAAACCGTGGTAAGTAGTACCTCTCTGACATTACAGAACTTAGATGATTGTTTTGGCTTTAAATTTTGAACCTTTGGTGCTTCTCGAATTGTTTAGGTTGATATTCAAGATCTTAAGCATGCTATTAGTTCAGCGGTCGATGTAATGCAAGCTATGTCGTCTTCCATATTCTCACTTACATTGAAGGTAAAATGCTCTGTCTCTCTCTCGAGTTAAGAAGCACATGTCTTTTGGGTTATATGAATAAAGGTTATTTATGTCGATGGTGATCATGGCTAGGTTGATGAAATGAATTCTGTGATGGTGGAAGCGGTGAATGTAACTGCAAAGGAAAAGGTTTTGCTTGAAAGATGTCAAGGCTTCTTATCAAGAGTAGCAGCTATGCAGGTAACCAATCTTCTTCATCATTACCTTCTTGTTTATTCCGGGTTTAGATATTTTAATCTGCCATGTCTACTACTCCATTCTCAAACAGGTTACAGATTGTAGCATGAAGACGCACATAATACAATTAAGACCAATCACAAGCAGCTTGACTTCACAACAACAACTGTAGAAAGAAAAAACTGATCTTCCTCAACAGAACAGATTTGTTCTTTTTGACTACAACGACAACAACCAACTATTCTCAACAAGAACAGATTTGCTAACACGGTGTGCCTTTTCATTCCTCCGAATCACTGTCCTTATCGTTTTCAAACCAAGATTAAGGTGAGATTCGCGGTTTATCATCATCATCCTTATTGCTCTCTCTTGTTTCCGGTAGTTCTACGTTTGTGTTTTTTTATTGTAAGATTGCAAGTAGTAATGCCTCTAAAAAGTAAGTAAGCTTTAGATTTGTATACAAAAAGTTTTATATTCTAATGGTTCTTTGGTTTGTGTACAAATAAAGATGTAGCAGTTGTATCACTCTCACTGATCTCGTCTGCCTTTTTAGTTCTAGACTTATTACCGTTTTTTTATTTATGTTAAGATGTCTTGTCGTTTCTAGTTTCCCGTGCCATCATAAACGCCCCGTTGTCTGTTTGTCGATAGCAAAGTACAGCAGTACATGTAAAAGAGAATGTAGAATGTGTGCCAGAGAACCAAAGTGCATACGATTAAGTACAGCAAGAAAGTGAGACTAACGAACCAATTTATTTTCTTTATTTTATATTCATTTCGTTTCTAAATAAGTATTATTTTAACATTTTTAATACATATTAATTATACCTCTCTAACCAATAGTATTTGAGATAAATAAAATTATTTATAAAATCAATGCAGTTTTCGATTAATTTTATAATTTTTTACATCAAGAGACACTTTATCACTTTTCAATTATATCCAAAGGCACAATGCATTTGTAAGACACTTTTTCATGGGACCTACAGAGAGATTATACAGATTTGCTCTTAATAAAAAGAAAATTAGATCTTTTTTAGACTAGAGAAAAGATAAAGTGTGTTTCTTTATTATTATTTAATGTACTTTTTAATATTTTGTTTTTGCTTAGTTTTAAATTAAAAATACATATGACAAATTTTGTTGATATAATAAATTATGTTTTTTTATTCTCTATAATTTGATATCCACTTTGATATATTTTTTTATTATATTTTAAAATATCTACTTGTACACGTATTCAATGATTGTGTTATGGATGAATGATACGTGGATGTTTGAAGACCGTGGATAACTACATGTAGAATATAAGCATGGAAAGACACATGTGGATGAGTGTGGGAAGATAGTGTGGACGGGTAAGCATGAATGAGTAAATATAGACGACTATTTATGGATGAGTAAAATTATGATTAAAAATCATAATTTAGCATACTACATATCTCATGGTGGAGGATTGTGACGAGCTCGAACCAATGCACCTTCACCAAGCTCATCCACGACGATGTTGAACTCGGAATCATGGTGTGGCTCACCGGGAAGAGGAACTGACTCGTTTTGACCGATGGTTTTGGAGGAGGAGCTGACTCGTTTTAACTTTTTGGTTTGTTTAGCTTTTTTTTCATCACTCAAGCTTGTTTTTTTTTCCCTAGACATGCATGTGGTCATAATTGGTTTGAAGTTATTAATTTGTTCATCTTTGATATTGTGGACACATTGACATCCATATCATAGCCTTTCAATATGTTACATTTTTTTAATCAATGTTTAGTGTTTGAGTTACTACTCTATCCACCACATCAAGCTTCAATTTTCTATCCACAAATTTAATAGATCTCTCTTGTTTTTTATTCATGGTTATGTTAGTGTTCATATCCACAACATAATCAAAATCTTCTTTCATGTCCACAGACAAACATTGTTGTTGGGGTTGTGTCATTAATCTCAGCTATTGTGGAGTTTGCTCTGATGAAACTTCTGGAATTTTTACACTCATCTCCGTCCACGCATCTACGTCCATGCATCACCCGTCCACACATCATCCGTCCACGCATCAAATGTCTATTAAGGGCAAAGTTGTCCACAGTTTATTGCTGGCCCACAACAAAATGTCTCACATGTAAGAAGTGGCTCTGAATGTAAAGATAAATCGAAAAGTGGTCTAAAGAGTAATCAACTCAGTTAAAATAACATTCACTACAAAACAAAACAGTTAAAAAAATGTGAAAAATCCTAAACTACAAATATCATATGTTAGGTTGGTCAACAAAAGAACGAACCCAAAAAATCAACACTTTAAATCTTGTTTATTAATTGTAACGTCTTGTTCGCTACAAATGCACTTTCAAACTTATCAACTTCTTGCCTGTTGTTATCATCAAACTCTTGCAACGGAGGTTCATTAAGATCGAACAACCCTACAAAACTTCGACCTGGATTTTTTGTTACATCACTCTCATGATTGGGACTCGACTTGTCTCCCGCTATAACCTCGTCGTGACTACGTTTGTGATCGCCTACAAAACTCTGCTTCCGACCCGACATGTTTGTTACATCACTCTCATGATTGGGACTCGACTTGTCTCCCGCTATAACCTCGTCGTGACTACGTTTGTGATCGCCTACAATACTCTGCATTGGACCCGACGACGTTTTTGTTTCAACACTCTCATGATTGGGACTGGACTTGTCCCCCGCTATAACCTCGTCGTGACTACGTTTGTTACCGCTTAGAACACCTTCGTAGTGACGGCGTTTATGTCCACCTAGAGCTTGTCCCGTCGGAAACACAACGTGACATATAGAACACTTGTGTATTTTACCGGATGGGGCCATCCTCGGCCGCGTTTGTCCCCCAGCTTCTGCGTTTGCGTTATCAACAAGTGGTTGTTGTAGCTTAACTCGGTGACTAGCCTTGTGTCCACCTAAGGCTTGGTACGAAGTAAACTCTTTTCCACATACATCACATTTGTACGAATCAAACTTCTGTGGCGTCTGAGTTTGTGTTTGAAGTTGCATAGGCCTAATGCGGCATAGCTCGACGAGTAAGAGAGCAGATGTATCATCTTCAGACGGTGAAGAACAGGAAGGTTCTTCTTGTTGCCGTGATGGCTTTGCGCTACTACTTCCCAACGTAAGCTCGGTCGAAACGACGTCGTCTTCATACTCTTCTTGTTGTGGCTTGAACAGTATCATTCTTTGTTCCACCGTCTCTGAAGAAGAAGGAGAAGTTGTCTCATCATCATCGTCCCTTGAACACTCTTCACACTCTTCTTGTGTCACCGTCTTAGAAGAGCGAGAAGAAGAATATTCATCATCAATTGACTGGTCACTGCTTTCTAATCTTGGCTCAACACAAACTGTGCCTGTCGCACACTCTTCTTCTTCTTCTTCTTCTCTTTGTAAGCATCTTCTTTTTTGAGAATCTTCATCATGATCAGTAGGATGGTTTTGGCTTGCATGATCCAGCACTTTTACAACGGTGGCTCTTGTTGATGGTGGAAGTTGCATCAGAGCTTCAAATAATAGTAGATCCATAATTCCGTATTTATCGTTAAGAAAGAATCTTCCGAGTGATTTGTTAGTGTCGGTTTAGTGTATAACTAAAATATATATAGTAGAAGAAATTTCAGTCGGTGTAACTTGTCCATTGTTATCGTTACTAGAAGTAAACGGAATATGGAAAGTGAGCTCTCAAAAAAGTAAATAGATTTTCTTTAAATCCCGAAATATTCTATACTAAACTCAATCTAGTAATAGTAAAAAGTTAACTTCTTTTCGTATTTCCATATTATGACTATGAGTGACAGTGTTATAGAAGAAACATTACTAAAAAAGGCAGATTCTCTTGCAACTTTTATATGGCAATTAAACAAAAAAATAAATAAAGGAATTTTTCTTTTTCGAGTTGTAAGCAGTACGAAACGCGTAAGCGTATGGCATGTGATAAATTTCATATCTTTTTCATATATTAATTCCATCGTGGTATTATTTTATATGTTAAACTCAACTTAAAAGATTACTTTTAGTGCAAGTAATCCATAGTCGGTTTCATTGAAAAAGTTACATCATGGATAATAGTCTAAGGAAATAAATCCTAATACAATATATCTTTGTTTAAATCCTAATCTATACTATACTAAAAAGGAGATATACTCATCATATAAGTTATCCACGTCATCTTTAAATTCAGCCAATGAGGGGGTTCTCTTTCGACATTTCGCCATTGCTTCTAACTTAAAGAGTAGAACTGGCCTTTTCGTGTAGGCTTTAAAAATTTTCTATGGCCCAGTTTAAACATAATACACGTATTGTAGTCTGGAACGTCGTAGAACTCTGTCTCTTCCACTTCCTCTCCGCCGATCCTTTCCTCTGTAATTACTGTTATCTCTATCCTTACTTCAACAATCAATGACCCACCTCTATTATTTTTGATCCGTGTTTTGGGTTTCTCCGGCCCGCTACCGTCCTCTTATGTGTCGCCTTTAGTTGATTAGGGTTACCGTCTCCTTCGAGATCCTTCGTTTGAGGGCGCTTCCTCTTCCACTAGAGTTCAATTTTCTTATGAACTCCAATAATATATTGTCTCGAAAAAATAGGAGTCGATCGAGTGTCTTCCCTACAAAGGAGTGTCAACAAGTGATGGATAAGCAAGGTTCTTCTGGAGGTAATCATGAGATATGTTTCCTCTTTGTCGATTTAATGAGTTCATGTTTCTGTTACGTAAAATAAGATTCGTGCTGATATACACATGAGTGCTTGAATTTAGTTACTTGATCTCTGGATTTTGACAGATTCACTCTAGATTTGTCAATTGGGATTTATTTTTCTGAATGATGTTTGTTAATCAAAAGGCTGAGTTGATTTTCACTATTGCTTGATTTTTTTTTAAAATGTCTTTGATGTTGACAAGTTTGGTTAATTCTTCATCTTTTTTTCAGGTTAAGATCATCCAATGGCTAAATCATCTACTTAAATATTCCATGGTAAATACTTAAGCGATTATCTAAACAGTTATTTGACTATCTCTTTTATCTTTTTAAATATAAATAGATTCAAGACGAAACCTGATTTACAAGATATGTGACTCTGTTTTGAGTACTCTCAAAGTCTCGTCATGAAATAAAGAAAAATGAAGCGCATATAGGAAAAAAAAAGTTGAGATATTTGAATGCTGAAACTCCATGGCTGTCGCAAGCTGAAACTGAAGCTAGTAATCGGTAATCTGGTAGAGAACCACATCTCCATGGATTTCTCATGCCTTTTGTTTCCCATTCCTCGAACAGAAGAGACTCTTTTTCGAATCTGTTAATCTGGCTCTTTTATATTTAATTGTTTCTGATTATCATCTTTTTATTGTCTCATGTAGAAGGATGATAATCATAGCTTAGCTGTTTCCTACACCAGCTCTTCATCACAGGTCCCAAAGCTTAGGTCTTTCCTTTCATGGGTCAACAAAAGTCTCATACTTTTGATGTTTCTCCAGGTGAAGAACTGTTCCTATGATAGAGGAGGGACCACGCGAGCAAAGGAATCAGTTGTTTTCTGTTTTAGGGTCTCTCACTGATCCAGAAGAAGAAGAATCAAAGGACTCCTCAGAGGTTAACTCAATGAGAAGTTTGCTCTTTGATGCTGGTGTTTTGTGCCTTTCTCTCGCTGATGATTTTTTTGGTTAATTGCATGCAGGGACAGGTAACAGGTTGCTTCTGTAGATATTAAACTACCAAGAAGAAGGAGTTTGCAAGTGGAGTTCAGTTGCAACTCATGCGGAGAGATAACTAAACGGCTTATCAACCGTTTGGCTTATGAACGTGGCATTGTCTTTGTCCAGGTATACCAGTCTTTGGTTTGCTTAATTGTCCTGAAGAGACATGTTATATGATAGTCTTTAAAGAGTTTTTTGTTTTGTTTTGGCAGTGTGGTGGATGTCTTAAGCATCATAAGCTGGTTGACAATCTTGGTCATTGTTGAGTAGGACTTCCGCAAAGAAACCTCCAAGGATTCAAGTACTGATCAAATTTGATATGACTTCCGATAAAAAATGTAATATTTTTTAATCAAATGTGTTTGGTATACAATGGGGAAAAATGTAGCTTTTGGAGTTGATACATAGGTGATATAGTGAGAAGAAAGCTAGAGATTTTAGGCTGTGATAGCCAGCAGGAGGAGAGTTCCCAGTACAGTGCTGAGCCACATTGCTACTCTTCCTTCTAGCTGGTTCAAGGCATTTCCTCCGTTCTGTAAAATCAGAAATTAAAGATTGTTATATAATTCAGTGTGGTGATAGTGCATTTCTTTTTAAAGATTGTATTTTAGTAAGAGAGTGTTACCGCATTCTGAAATGGTGATGGTGCTGTAGACGTGTCCTGGGAATCTGTTAGAACTGGACGAGATGGAAGGCTTGGAGGAGTTGGTGCTGGAGGTGGGGCATGGTAATGCCTCTTGTGTTTGTGCTTTTTCTTGTGCTTGGCAGGAGCTGATGCTGGTGTTAGAGTTATTGGTGTAAGCGCTAGAGGCGGTGAAGCTGGTGGTGCAGAAGGTGATGCCTGTGGGGGAGAGGCCGGAGCAAGCGGTGGTGAGACGGTTGGAGCTGGCACAGGCGGGCTTTGTGGTGGTTGTGGAGGCTAGCTGCTGGGCTGATAACTGGTGCAACCTTTGGAGCTGTGGTGGTGAGACGGTTGGTGTAACTGCTGGTGGAGGTGTAGTCGGAGATGCTGGTGGCGGAGTAGCTGAAACGGGTGGAACAACTGTTGTTGGAGTCGTAGCTTAGCTCTTTCCTTCCATGGGTCAACGAAAGTCTCATATTATAATATAAATTCGGATTTCGGGGTGATCATTACAGCATGTACTGATTGTCAACTTTCTTATTGATAGTAGGTAACATTTTTTCTATAATTCACTTATTGTGCATGATTGTATGCGGCAAAAGATTCAGTCTATGGTCTTGCCTATGACGTTGTCATATCCTTGCTTCAGAATCCTAGCAATTATGTACTAAATTAAGAACAATAGAAGCAGAATTTTAAATGCAAAGTATTTTATTTTATTTTTCACATAAACAATGTTTGAAATATTTTTATTTCAGTATTTAGCGGATGTATTAAGTCATGCAGAGAAATGAGAGCAAAAGGAATATAAAACTTAGAAGAAGAATGAAGATTGTGAACAAAACACTCAAACACCATCAATGATCACAAGAAGAGAAATGTTTAAAAAGTGGGAGAGCGTTAGAACCTTCAGAAGAAAATACCAAGTTTTTTTTCACTATGAAGACGCTTCATCCCAAACCTCTCAGAGAATCAAGAAATGCATGAAAGTAGAATTCAAGTAGGTGGTGGGGTGACACTGGGAGACTGTCAAATTTTACCATTCACACGTTCACTTTCGTTATATGCAAAACCAATGGTCATGGCAGATGAAGGCGTCTTCGAGCTTGGGATCTTTCGTTATATCACTTTCGTTTTACACAAAACCAACATGTTTGATAGACTAACTTATATAAATAAATGATAAAAATCAATTTAAAAAAGGAGATGGATAATGCTGACTAACCAAATCGGAACAAAAAGCAAAAGCACCCCGCGCAAGCGCGGGGTTGAAGATCCCTAGTACAATATAAAAATAGCATATACTTTTGTCAAAAAAAACAAAGCCGGAGATCTTTTTGTAGTTTCAAGCCGTTGATTGGTTGTGACATCAGTTTATTTGATTCGTTTGCTATACTTTTCTTTTTTTGCTACTGATCATTTGATTTGTTTGATCGCTAATTTATTTTAAATATGATAAACTATCTAACTGTTTTTGTGTACTTTCTGTTTAGAAAATGTAATTGACATATCTAGAAACAGATGATGGCGACGGTTGTTTCCGGCTTCAATCGTTGATGGTTCTTCATTTGATAGTGACTGAGTTCTTGTTGTAAATTATAGTAACTTTGAAAGGCAATATGAAATTCTAACTAATCAATTATTTGGAATGGTGTCTTTGATTATGTTATTATCAGTAGAACAATATAAAGAGTTATCTTGTTTATGTGGCTCATACCGGAGCAATAAAAAGAGAGGGGTAATCATTATCAATTCAGTATAAAACGTAGTGTTTTTGGATTAATATAAAGATTATCTTCTTAGAGATTCAATTATTTAAAAGAAATTAAATACTTTTACTTTTATAGTAAAAGTAAATATGTTCGTTTACTTAAGATCTCTACTAGTATACTTTTCTACATTTGTTTTTTTTTTTAATTTTTATTGTTTAGAATTTTTTTCCTTAAAAAAATTGGCTTTAATTGGTGACCAGTTGATGAATAAAATGAATGGAAAAAAGTTGAACAAATTTTATTTAAGGAATTGAACTGAAAAAGAAAATTGAATAAAGAGGAACAAATGCAAAAAAAAAAAAGAATTGAACAAATAGTAAACATAAATGGTAAACAAAAAGATGAACAAATGTTTTCAGAATTTATTTAATATAAATTAGCACCCAAACATATATACAATGAAACTATTAAGCTTTAAACTTATAATACAAATTAACTCTATGGGTATATCTCTGATGTTGTTCAAACTACCAAAAGTTCATTTTTCCTAAAAGAAAATCTGAAGCAAATTTTTAAGGAAAATATAAAGCATAAAATTTTAACTTCTTGAGTTGAAGAGTTGAGTTTAACCTTCTTTGTTTCTTTTTATTTGTACATGATGAGGTTAGATTAATAATAGATGTTGAGTGAATAGGATGTTAGTTATGCACCACTTTTTGGAATATGAAAATTTTATATTGTTTTTCTTTATTTTTTAAAACTTAATTATTGTTTCCACTAGTTCTTCATCGGTTTTAAGAGAATAAAATATTTGTTCATTGGTTCATCCATATAGAAAGAAAAGAGAGGAAGTGCGACCCATTAACTAATACTAGTTTGACAAATATTCAACTCAGTTGGTATTAATCTCGAGGAACAGCAAATTCAACATGATTTTTTTTCTACGGAATAGTCACCAAATAAAGCTTTTATAATACAATCCAATATTAAAACAAAGGCAATTTTTTCGAATAGATCTTTTAAAGTTTTTATCACAAAAATAGATCTCAAATTTTATTTTGAAAATTTTAAATTTTTTTATTTTTAAAATTTGAAATTTTATCCTCTAAACCCCACTCCTCAGCTCTAAACCCTAAACTCTAAACCCTAAACCTTAAACCTTAAACCTGAAACCTTAAACTTTAAACCATAAATCATAAACTCTAAACCCCACCATTAACTCTAAACCCTAATGTCTAGATTAATTAACCTTATGGGTATAAGTGTATATTTACTTCTTTTCATAAAACATTTAAGTCTATTTTGATCATTTTTATTTTTAAGATCTATATTTGTGACAAAAATATTTTTAGGTATATCCTAGGAAATTTCTCTTAAAACAATCTTAATACAATATATTGTATTAGGAAATATATTATAGATAACAATATATTATAGATAACAATATAGGAAAATATATCTATGGCAATATTTAAGTGGTTCATGTACAAAACCCAGTTTTTAACATAAAACATTAAGATTAAAAATCCCTAAAAATGATAGTATTTTATTGATAACAATATTAAAATTACAAAATTAATTTTCAAATAATAAATATATACAAATTCAATATCTATGAGTATATATATCTTTATATATAAAAAAAGGTTTCAATCCTTCCCAGCTATGCCACATGGGATGCCAGCACAACAATTCCCTCTCTTCATGTTTGACACGTGTCCCATCTAATACTAAACTCTGCGTTTCATTTAAGTGTCCTAATAGTTACGAGTTTTGTTTTGATTTGTTTCTGAACGGGCTTTACTTGGCCTTCATTTAAAAATGCGAATATAGATTAGCAAGGCCCATAGCGAGATACAACATAGAGGCGGCTTACGGAATTAGGGGTTCCATCATCTTCTTCGATCTGCTCGGACCATAACCAGCAAAAGAGATATACTATGCCGTCTCAGCCGAATCATCTCGAAGAGATTTTATGTAATATTTCAACCTTTGAACATCTCTCATTTCGTGATAATCCCCAAAACTTATTTTCAGTTATATGGCTAATCCATCTGTTCTTCTTCGTGATCTAAAGGTGGCCACCGTTCTCCTATCGTCGAAGTGAGGCTTCTGAGATTTTTGGAAGCTAGAACCTTCAAACGTGGTGGGGAGTTGATGGGGTGGAAATGCTTCTCCTTATGCCAAGGTTTTCTGATCTTAAATCTCTTTCTTTCTTTTTTTTTTGAAGTTTTAGTTTTCCCGATATTAAATCTCAAGTTTTTTTTCTAAGTTTTCCGGCCTTGACATTCATAAACTTCGAACTGTTTACGTTAGATATATGCAGGTTTCTTGATCTTATATCTTTTGTTTTTAATAGTTTTACGGCCTCCACATTCATAAATTTTAAACTCATACATTTGAAACTCTTGCTTAATTAAATCATGAAAAAATGATATACGTAGGTTTTCCGATCTTTGACAATTTCACGTTCAGTTTCCTTAAAGTCGGTGCATCTGAAGCTCTATATATAGGTGAGTTTCCATCCGTCAAAATCATCACTTTCTTACTCACAATCATATCAAGCAAATAAATTTTTCAGAGTAAGAATCGGTTGCTGTAGCACCACAATTGAAGTTCGTTTGCTTATAGATGTCTGACTGTTGGCAGGCTAAATCTCAGAAACATGGAGGCAGAGCAGGGGGCAGAGGAACTGAAAAGTCTCAATCATAATAGGGTAAGAGTTCTTAGAGAAGGATACATGTTTTTACCATTGCTGCATTAAGCATGTTTTGCTTTCTCTCGCAATTTTTTTTTTTTTTTGACTTTTGGACATTTTGCTATATCTCTCTCAGGTTGAACTTGAGAGGTTACGCCGTATGTAAGAGCGGATGGTCAGTAGGGAGAAGTTAGAAGTAAGTTAAATACTTACCCTTTGATTTGCTTTTATTGAAACAAAAAACAAATGGGCACTTGACTTTTACTGGTATATACTTGCAGTGAGAGTTGGCTATTTCCTCCCATGAGATACATGCTACCAGAAGGGTTCACGCTGCACGTTTAGTACTGGTCCGTGATACATTTCTCCTCTCGAAGTTTTGTCCGACTCAGCGACAACGTCAACAAAAGATTATCGAGATAGTAATATATCCGGCAGGGAAGCAATGCAGAGCTCAGATGATATCACCATCAACAGCACAGCCTCTGTTAAGCGTCGAGGTAAAGGTCCCATTGTTGTGAGGAAAACTTATTGTTCTCTCCTCGATCCATCCCTTGAAGAACACACAGCTTCCTCTCTGTGTGTTTCCTCTTCCAAACTTTTTTTTATCATACTTTAAATTTTTGTCTTTCAACAGGTTCAAATATGTTGATACGAAACTGAGGAGAACTCTGGGCAAATGTAGAAAGCAGATGTGGAAAAATCAAAGAAATGACTTTTTATAAAAGGTCAAAAGCGATTCTCTTAATTCACCACCTCAATGATCAGATTGTTGTAGTGTAACAGCGTTTTCCTACTGTAAAACATTGCAGTATCACATTCACTGTTTATCATTTTCTATTATTCCTCCTCAAGCTTTTTTTTTGCCATTGAAAAACCATTTACTTAGTAAACTCAAAGTATGCTTCTAAATTTTTATGTCTTTTAAGGACGACTGGTTTTTCCGCTATTTTTGAGTCTAAATCAGAAAAAACTCCGAGCAGACCTGTATAACAATGTATGTGACGCCGTTGAAACTGGCGATGCGGATGCTACACAAGTTGGTAAGAAGATCATCCTCCCTTCGTCCTTCACTGCTGGACCCCGGTACATGTCTGAAAAGTATCAGGATGCAATGGCTATATGCCGTTGGTATGGGAATCCTCATCTCTTTATCACTGTCACTGCTAATCCTAATTGGGTGGAACTCAGTAACCATCTTGATGCGTATGGTATGGAGGTGATTCCGCTAATAGCCGACCTGACCTAGAATGTCGGATCTTCAAAATCAAGCTTGATGAGATGATGGCAGATTTCAAAAAGGGAGAGTTCTTCCCTACGCTGGACGCAGGTAAAAAAACTATAAATAGACTTACAAACGCAGCTTTTGTGGTTGGTAGCGGTTGTCGGCGGTTTGCAACAATCACTCAAATCGCTTTAAACCGTTTCAAACCGTTCCGAATTTCATAAATTCAAAAGCTGGCTCCAGAGTTTTCCGCTACCAACCGCTTGAAATTCTCGAGAGTTTTGGTTTTTATTAAATATCTAATGTTTATAATATTTATATGCTAAAATATACATACAAAATATATAATTAAGATTCCACGTCAGATTCCACGTAGGAAAGTCAGGCGACCAGGAGCT
The DNA here is from genome assembly GCF_020379485.1 of Brassica napus. Classification (NCBI taxonomy): domain Eukaryota; kingdom Viridiplantae; phylum Streptophyta; class Magnoliopsida; order Brassicales; family Brassicaceae; genus Brassica; species Brassica napus. The sequence continues at coordinate 6,098,804 of NC_063449.1, forward strand.
GACACGTGTCCATCTGAGCCAAAACACACAGTATCATTTAACTCTATCGTCGTGGACTTCGATCGTGTTTTGTGGGATTGGGCTCTGAATCTGGCCCGCTGAGATGAATGTCTAAACCTAACTGAAGCGAAGAAACGACGTTCGTCTCTCCTCTTCGTGACGCGTATGTGTGCAGCATGTCACGAGCGTTGAGCAAGCGGCGAGACAAGCGACGAGATGGACATCCTTGGAACAAACGACAAGAGAGTGTAACGAAAGATAGCAAAGGCAATTGCTGCAGTTCAAGCTTTCACAGGGAAGGTGGATAGGCTCTCAGACAGGGTAGGCTACAAAAGTTAACTATATTGCTTTGCTATCTCTATTTGATTCGTTCAATAAATTTGCGTGTTATTCCATCCTTTCTTCCTAACACACGAATTTAGGGTTAGCCATCGCTGCAAAGGTCTGATTCTGTGAGCCATCAATGGCGGTTCTGAAACGGTACGTGGTTCGTCGTTTCGTCTGCAAATTTCGAGTCGTTGACTGTTCATATCGTGTCCGTCTGTTACAAATCGAATTGATTCAATCCCATTAACCAAAGCTTTACTCTTCATGCACACTACAATTACGAACTAAATTTCAATAAGGATAAACATTGCGATATTATCTTGGAGCCTGCATTTGGTGTCTATAATGTGGGAAGTGTGTCACTGATGTGGCATTGAGGAATAAACGACCTGCACAGACAGATTAAGAGAGCACGAAACCTGATGCATTCCTGTTACTGTAAATGACATTCTCTCTCACTTCATTCATTCTCTGTCTAAAATGGAAAGAGCCATGGTTCCGACATGCAAAACAGAACTACTATCTCAATTCATCCCTCAGGTACATTCACTGAATAAGGATCACTCTAATAACATGACCAAATACATGTGTTGTTTGCATTGTCTCCCCTTTTCATGTTGCGCTCAATTAACTTATTAAAAAGTCTCTTATTTAACAATAACTAAATAAGAGATTTGTTGTTACTTGCTTTCTGCATTAACTCATTTTCTAAGCTTCACATTAGAAAAGTTATAGCAACTGTGGAGTTTCTGATGATATAGCTGGAGCTGTAATTGTAAAAAAATTTGTGGTCCCAGATACAGTGATGAATTGCAGTGTTCGGATCACACAAACGGGCATATGATGCTGTTCCAGGTATTGAAGGACGTCTAGCCAGCACAGAACCAGAGCCTACACATATTGATTCAGTCATAACCTCTACCGAGACTCCCATTGATGATGAAAAGACCCCAGTCCAAAGAAAGCTCGCAAACACTGATAACTCCAACTGTGGAGACTTGGAACTCACAAAATACAATCGAGTTCCATTTTTTTGTTTCAAAGCTCTATTTTTTTTCTGCAATAATGTTGTAGTCCACGTACTTTAATTAGAAGCAAAATGTTATTATTTAATCTTTCTTTGGTTATTTGTTATGAGCATTACTTAATTTGAATTATAAAAATCTTTAAATAGGTCCCTCTGAGTATGGGCGTCGGCACTAACTGAACCTAACAAAATAATCGCCATTTTTTTGGTACATGGACTCATTTAGGTTCTGTATACTTAAGGTTTTGTGTTGTGTATCGCATTAGCTTAGTGGACTTTATTTCTGATTGGTAAGATAAGATATCGCAATGTTTATCCTTATTGAAATTTAGTTCGTAATTGGTTATCAAATTTAAACTTAAGAGGAAAATGAAAAAAAAAATTGAGAAATAAAGAATTTAATACATAATCAAAACATATATTTAGAAAAATAGTAAAAAAAAAACAAACATGTTAGCCAAATAAAAAATTTCATTTACCAAAAATAAATAATATAACTTAAAAATACATAACTTTTAAAAATATGTTGTGAAATTTCATAAAAATAAATATATAGTGAAATCTCATAAAATAGTGCCATAATTCATTAATGATATTTTCGACAATTTTGATCAGACCAATATAAACGGAAAAAATGTTGATCAGACGTTTTTTTTGTTTTAATCAAGATAATCAAGTTAAGTGATAAGATATTGTTACAAAATCAAAATCTTAGATAATACAATTTTGTTCACAAAATAATAGTTAGAAAACAAAATAAAATAAGATAAAAAAATAAAACAATAAATACAAGAGTAAAAATGTATAATTTTGTTTTTATAGTATAAACAAAATATATATTATTATATATAACAAAATGTAGACTAGCACTACGGCCATTCAACATCGTCTTCATGAGTCTGTACTAAAACAATATGCGGAAGTTCAAACCATCAACAACCTGTTATGTCATGGATAACAAGTGCAACCTTTGCTTCTATTCCAAGCAAGTTAAGAAATTCATAACCATCCTTTGAAATGATGTTACCGATCCGACCTTAAAATGCAACAACAACATCAATGTTTCATGCATTCTACATGTTGTATCAAACATATTTGTTACAAATTAATATATGGTTTGATGGCTGTAAACAAGACTAATCGATAAAATTATTACATCGTCAACTAAATGAACATACAAAAAATCTTAACCAAAAATTTGTATCTTAAAACAATACATCGCATCCCGCGCGTAGCGCATACCGGCCCTAGTAACTATAAAAAAAACTTCCATCTTACTTCAACACTAACACTGTTAATAACTATAACAGAAATAAAATGACATAATTTTTAAAAGAAGTTCTAAATCTTAGCCATCTCAGGATTATAATCAGTTTTAGAAAATCTAAATTTTTTTTTTGTCATCAAAAGCTTCATTCAAAAACTCAAACTGGTCCTAACATACTAGCTTCGGGAGCTAGCTGTTGAGAAGCCAAAACGTCTACAAACTCAAAGCTTAGTTCTCGTGATCGGGCCTCTTTTGCAAGAGTATCCGCACGGATGTTCAAAGATCTTGGAATGAAGCTTAAAGAGAAAAAAAATAAAAGATATTCGGAGCGATTCAATGTCATCCAGTTCTGGTTCCAAGGCCGGCCATGACTTAGAGGAGTGTAAAATTTGCACTAGTTGTTGGCAGTCTGATTCAAAGCTTACGTGCTTGAATCCATGACCCCGTAATTCCTCCATTGCCCAGGCCAGGCCCTCATTCTCCTCGTGTAGAGGTGAACTCGTCTGTCTGATTTTTCTCTAGCCCCTAGCAACCTCGACAGCGCCATCAAAGAGGATGAACCCCAGACCCGTCCCGTCTGCTTGCTCTACCCATGACGCATCTTTTTGACATCTCCACCTTCCATTCAAGACTTGGGCGTCGTTCTCTTGCTGCCTTCCTTCAATTTCTTCTTCTACACCATTCAATTCTGGATCAATCTGTGCCATTTTCCAAGCCTCCGCCTCATGACACGCCAGAAGCAGGGTATCCAATGGAGATGTGTCCTTGTTATTGAAGCATTTATCATTCCTTGCCTTCCATAAATACCAGATTATCCAAGGGAACATTGAGGTATCCAAGTCTTGGTTGGCTAAGCTTTGTCCCAATTGTAGCAGTATATCAAAATTGACATAAATAGAGGTACACGGGAAGAACCCCGGAGACTATGGGATCATCGACAGAGCCCAACATTGGACTGCCGGTGGGCACTCGAAGAGAATATGGTTGATGGTTTTGAACCACATCGTTGACAGACAGTCTCAGAGCCACAACGCCGCTCTTTTAGTTTACTCGCTGAAGCCACAAATCCGGACAGAGCTTGCCAAAGGAAGTGCTTTATTTTCCTTGGGGCCTTCAGTTTCCATACTTTTTTCTTTAGGTTGTTACAGCTCGGTTCCAAGAGCATTTCCTTCTGCAGATTTCTTCGCTGTTCCACTGCGATAGCATAACCTGACTTCACTGTATATCGACCCAAGGATGTGTGGTTCCAGCTATATCCGTCGCTACGACCTGTCTTACTGATCCCTACTGAGAGAGGATTCTGGGAACATCTTCCTCTGCTATGATTTCCTTTATAAAATCTGTATTCCATTCTTTCTTATCGAAATCAATGAGATGATGCACCTTCAGTTCTTTATCAAAGCTCGCAGCCCTTGGTTTCTCCGCTCGTGCAGGTTCCGTGGGGATCCAAACATCGTCCCATACATTTGTTTATGCCCCTGTTCCCACCATTCTTCTTATCCCATTGACTAGAACTGATCTAGCCGCCATAAGACTGCTCCAACCGAAAGATGGCGCGTTAGCTTTCCATGTTCGCAACGGATTCGAGTGTCTGTAGTTCCGTCCTTTGAGGACTCGTGCTATAAGAGAATTTGGGTAGGTCAGTAGACGCCACACTTGCTTGGCAAGCAATGCCAGATTAAAATCTCGAAAGTCTCAGAAACCCAGTCCTCCCTCTTCTTCTGGTACACAAATCTTATCCCATGCCACCCAGTGTAAACCCCTATTTTTACTGTCCGTACTCCACCAGAAGCGCGCCACTGCGGCGGAAAGTTTTTTGCAAGTGTCTTGTGGTAGCAAATAACAGGACATAACATAAGTTGGAACAGCTATCTGGACCTCCTTGCCTCCTTTTGAAAGAAGTTTCCCCGACCAAGAGTTTATCCTCCCGTTTATCCTCTCTTGAACAAAGGAGAAAACCTGTTTCTTTGATCCACAAATCTTCTCTGGCATACCCAAATACATCCCCTGATCCCCATTCCCCCTTCTTTGTTTATTCCGAGTGATCTTTCCAGATCGATTTTTGTGGACGCTATGACCTTAGAACCGAACAGAACTGAATATTTTGATTTATTCAGTTGTTGTCCTGAGGCTTCATCATAGACATCGATGATACGAACCAATTCTTCGCATTGGGATTTCTCCGTTTTGCAGAAAAAGAGGCTATCATCAGCAAATAATAGGTGGGAGATGGCAGGGATCGCCCTCGCAATCTTGATACCCGTGATGGTTTGATTCCTCTCAGCCTATTTTATATGGGATATCAAGACTTCAGTACCCAGTATGAATAGAAAGGGAGAGAGTGGGTCGCCTTGTCGCAGGCCCCGAGTTGGTGTTATGTGTCCTTTAGCTTCTCCGTTTATCAGAACCTGGTATGACACTGAAGTTATACAAGTCATGATCCTCGCCACCCTTTGTTGATCGAAACCAAACTTCAGACGTAAAGCCTCCATAAAACTCCACTCTACTCGATCGTATGCTTTACTCATATCAGTTTTGATTGCCACAAATTTCTCTTTGCAGCTCGGGTTAGTGCGCAGCGCATGAAACATCTCTTGTGCCACCAAGATATTATCAGTAATAAGTCTCTCTGTGATGAAGGCTGATTGCGTCTTCGAGATGATCTTAGGCAGTATATGTTTCAGTCTAGATAGAGAAGATCTTTGAAATGATCTTATATCCAACGTTGCAGAGGCTGATAGGACGGAATTCTGTCATTGACTCTGGTCTGTCCGTTTTAGGTATAAGGCAGATGTTGGTCCTATTCAGACGCTCGTCTAGCTCCCCCGTCTCAAAGAAGTTTCGAACCATGGCACATACGTCATTACCGACTGTGGTCCAGAACCGTTGGTAGAAGAGACTAGTCATGCCATCAGGGCCCGCGGCTTTCTCCGGGTTTATGGCAAAAGTAGCCTCCTTAATCTCTTCATCGAGAGGGATACATAGTAATCTCTGGTTCATCTTATCACTAACCGACGCGGTAATATACCGGAGTGTTTCTTCAATTGTTTCAGGATTTGATGATGTGAACAGCTACTGGAAGTAGTCAGACGCCACCGCCTCGATGTCTTCTTCCTTGTATACCCATTGATTCATAGAATTTTTTAGTCGAGTAATTCTGTTACGAGCTCGTCTCTGCTTCGTCTTCGCATGGAAATATTTGGTATTGCGATCTCCTGCCCGTAACCACAAGACCCGACTTTTTTGTTTCCAATACAGCTCTTCCTCTCGATATGCCGCACAGAGTTTCCATTTAAGCTCTAATTCTTCCTCACTGGATGTAGTCTCGTCATTCTGGACGGAATCCAACTGTTGTTTTCAACTCTCAATAAGTTTAGCGCTATTCGTGGGATGATGCTTCTTCCATCGCGAGATAGACTTCCGGGTCCTGCATACTTTATCAAAGAGATCCAAATCCGGTTCTCCTCTCAACGCTTCCCACTCTTCTTTAACAGCGTCAACGAAACCTTCTTTGCCAAACCAATTATGGTTAAATCTAAAGTTTCTTCTTCCTTGTTTATCTCTGGTTAGGAAGCGCCCTAAAATGGGTCGATGATCGGACCCCCATCGCAAGAGATACTCCACAAAAGTGTGGGAAAAAAGGTTGTGCCAGTCTTCATTTCCAACCGCCCGGTCCAGTCTACATTGTACGCGCCCAGCTCTCGTTCTCCCGGACCATGAAAACGTGTTCCCCTTTGAAGGGAATTCAATCATGCCGCATCCTGCCAACATGTTTTTGAAAGGGAGGAAAGAGGCTTATGTTCTTCTCTTCCCGCCATTCTTTTCTACGTTGCTTGTGATCTCATTAAAGTCACCCATTAGAAGCCAAGATCCGGTTCTAGTAGCACTCATTCGTAGTAATCTTTCCCATACGTTTTCATGGTATTCCACCACCGGATCACCATACATGAAAGTGATATACACTTTATGTCCTTCGATCTGCGCTTCAACGTCAATCATACGAGTATTAGAGAAATTAATAACCACATCGGAAGCGTTCATGTAAAACAAAGCAAGTCCACCGCTCCTACCAACAGGATCCACGGTGTATAAATTATCATAACCAAACTCAATTTGAAAGTCTTGCATAAAAGAAAAATTGTTTTTAGTTTCCGAAAGAAAAAGAAAAGAAGGATGAAAGCAGCGATGCAACTCCCTCAGGTGTTGCTTTGTCAGGAAGGCTCCTGCTCCCTGACAATTCCAGGCGATGGCACTCATATAATCTTCCTGGGTGGTTTCTGGGACCCCACCGAACCTGAAACAGCTGAAGATTTTCGGCCTTTTACTACCGAAGGATACACCTCAGTACGAGGAATCACCAATGAGCCTTGAGCTCTCAAAGAATTGATACGACTGTGCCTGACTAGTTTGCCTTTTGGTGATGCACGGCCCCTGAGAGCAAGTTTCTTCGAGGCTTCATTTCCTTTAGCGTCAGGGCTGGTAGCGCCTCTGCGTTTTCCATTGGTAGGTAGCTGTAGCTTCTCTTTTGCTTCCTTTCTGTTCCTCTTGTTTTGGGGCTTCACCAAATCTTGTGCCTCTTCTGATCCTTGCTTCCCGTTCTTGTCTCTTTCCCCTTCGTTGCATCTCAGAGTCTCCGTTGGCCGGAGGTCTGTGTTGTTTTGTTCGACCATCACCTGAGTATCAAGGACTTGAGTTTCATCCTCCATGTTTTCATCCAGCAGATCATCTTCTTCCATCATCTCTTCATCCATTTCAAAATCAACACTAGCATACTGTTCAGCAATTTTATTTATCTCTTCCTCAGACAGGAGCTCTATATCATCCTCTTCTGCCTCTGTAGCTGTTGGCTCATATGGTCTAGTTTTTTGAGATTCCAGCTCAGGTTTCCTTGGGTTCATCTCTCTAACGATGGAGGGGCGATCCAACTCTTTTCCCTGCTGCTGCCTTTGCTGATCTCCTGAAGGGGTGATAGTACTTCTGCTAGGTTCTGAACACACCTGATTAACATGGACACTTGGACATGGTTCAGTGATTTTGAGAGTCCCACCAGCACCATATTTGAGAGCCGGAGGCTTCTCCGGCACCATTTTCTCCGTCACAACTGCTTTCCCCATGATTTTACGTCTTCTTTCTTCCTCAGTTTCTCTCTCAGAGGTTGGTCGGCCTTGATCCCCACTGATCCCTTCTACTGATCGGACGGGGTGCCACTCCATTCTTGACTCCATTCTTGCATCCTGTCTTGGTTGTTTGCTTAAACTTCTCTCCATCTGTTCATTTCTACGATATCTATGAGCATCCGAGACTGTTCGATGTGAATCCGGTGATACTTGGTCTGATCGCACAGCCAGGTCTTTCCTGTTTCTGCTATCATAATGGTCTCTGAGTTGTTCCCTGCTCCGGTCTCGATCATGGAATTGAGAACGATCCCGATCTTGAGTGTTGTATCCTTTTACTCTCCAGCTGGAGGATGACGCCGAGTCTCCAAATCTCCCTTTGTGGTTATAGCTTTATGAGGCTCCCTTCGTCCAGCGCGAATCCTCATGCGCATTCCAGATGGTTATGATCTAGTCTGTTCCAGACGTTTTTAGCAAGATTATCTCTTTTCGAAGATATTCTGTGGCGAAGGTTAGCATGCTCTGTTTTCTGGGGATGCTCTATCCTGTCTATGTCGCTTCTTCTAACCGGTGAGCCTGGGCTTTTTTCTTATTATAATCTCGACTGTTCCTCTGTTTTGGTTCATATCAAACTTGACTCTCAAAACCTCTTGAAGGGATCGAAAAGGCCTCTCTAGCTGCTCGTTCCTCCTTTTCTTTTTTTTCTAACCGAGCAATTTTGTTTCTTTCCCTTTGTTCCGGTGATAAGTCTAGACAGGTTCCTTCCTCGTGCGAGATGCGTTTACAAGTGAAACAGAATCTGTGGAGTTCTTCATATTGAAGAGATACTTTGATTACATCTCCATTTGTGTATCCCGCACGGCGTTCAAACTGGAGGGGTTCGTCGACGTTGATGTACACTCTAACCCTTCCATTATCAACATCGACTTTATCAACTTCTCCCAGCGCTTTCCCTATGCTCCGGTAGGACTCATCTTTCTTATAATGCGTAGGGACACCAGTGATAGTTACCCAAAGAAGCAAAGAGTTGGGAAAGTCTTCTTTGATCGTTGGAGTCCATCTTTCCAATGAAAAACTCCACTTATTGAAATGACAAGGGCGTCGGAGAAGTACCCTCTGCAAGTCCTCTTCCTTGTTGAAATCAAACTGAAATTTATTATTTCCTAGGTTAGTTCCCCTGACTCTGCCTTCGACATCCCAGATTCTGCGTTTGGGCATATGCTTAATCAGGGCATCCACGCTTCTTCCATCCTGGTGGAACATCCGTCCAACCAGAGAGAGTTTGTACTTATCGATCAAGTCCGTAAAATCGAAATCCGGGACTTTTATGATGTCCTCCTCTCTCTGTGATCTTTTCCGAACGTGAGAGGAGTCCTCCGCCCTTGGTCGATCATTCCTTGCATGATGCATCTTATCGATGCTAACTGTACCAAGTTAAGAAACCACCCTAGTAGAGGGGAAAGATGAGTCTCCAATCACAGATTACGTAAACCAGTTAACTTGATGGACACGGTGATTGAGAGGTCAGAATCCTTTTGAAAAGAAAACCAAAAACACGCTGTAAGGGGCAGGGGAAAAACGAAGGAAGAGAGGAGTGTAGGCTAGTCTCCCTCTCTCCTACGGTCGTCGGAGCCCTGGATCTTACGCCGGAGCCAAAGTTTGCTCAGATCTGGAAATCGCCAAAATCGCCCAAAACCCTAGGAAAGGAAATTTAGATGACATTACCAAAAGAGAAAAGAAAGTTAGATGATGCAAGAAGTTCAATGAACCCATTTGTCATTATATCTTTTTGAATTTTCTCATTTTTAGAAAATCTAATTTAAAGAATAACTTTTTGCCTTAGAGATGGTTTGAACTCGAGACACTTACAACCAAATGTGATAAAATCACTCATACGTTAACTCGATGTTCATCAAAATATTTTCAGGTATTGACACCTTTCTTATCAAGTTTTACACGAAAAACTGCACCGAACATGTTATTCCCTCGTTTTAAACTGCGACAACACAGACAACTACAGATTAAAATCTCATCAAGGAACATAGAGAAAAAACAGAAAGTATTGATGATGGAAGAGAGAAAGAAACAAATCAAACACAGAACAAAATAATGAAGAACATAACATAAGTATGGAAACATGAGTCTTTGTATATATCCAGTTTTTTTAAATTTTCACCATCGATACATCGCCCTCCCAAAACCAAAAATATTCACCACGTTTGTAGCATTTCTATGTTTTCAGTTTTTTGTAACTTATTTTGGCTGTAAAGTATGAACAATACAATAGCAATGCATCTGAGATTACTGCTTACAACTAAAAAGAGTTCCCAAGTAGAGAATCATCAATACACAAAAACTACTTCTATGCTTCTCTCTCTCCCCACCTGCAACACATTCTTCTTCTTCTTCTCTGTAACCTCACGTACAGACCATCTGTTGAATCAAATTTTACGACCATTAAAAAGTATTTTCTTATCATGTTTTGTGTGACTAAAAGGAGTGTGGGTTTACCATTTTGCAGTTGTTTCTTCCTTTAACTGTCTTTAAAGCTTCTTCAACGTAAGCTTGAGCTTCTTCTGCTTCGGCTTCTGCTGCTTCTGCTTCCTTTGCAGCTTCTTCAGCCGCCGCCATGGCGGCTTCTGCCTCTTCAACTGCCTGTTCGGCAGCCGCTTGCGCCTCATGTGCGTTCATAGTCTTCATCCTGGCTAACTCTGCATCAATCTGAGCCTTTGACTGAACATTCACTTCATCTCTGTCTGTTATAGGTGAAGGCAAAGAAAGAACACTCTGTTTTCCAGACGGTGTTCCCAAATGTCTTCTCCTGTGGGAAGACAGAGGAGTGGAGTGTGGAATTCTATACCTGCGTTTAGCCTGTAAATGAGGAAATTCGTATCAATAAAACATCACAAGTCGCCGTTGATGAAGCAAATTGATTGCACACAGACTATAAGCACATGATACCTTGATGAGTTTACCACAAGCTGTCAAGTACTTTAGCTTGGTAGACAGCAACCGTTTGAAGTCTGGCGGAGCGTGATATTGTTCCTGTACGACAGAATAAAACAAGCGTCAGGACCAAGTACACAATGACTATGGAAAAAAGAGGAGTTAAGAACTAAAATACCTCAATGTAGGCACCAATTGTTGTTTTGTTAGAGCCACCAAGCTCTTTCATGGTAGATATTGCTTCCATTATAAGGCTATCCAGCCTGCAACATTTTATAAAAAGTTACAAACTGGCTATAACAATGGATTCAAAACCATATAAGACATCTGACGTATAAGTATGACTTGAGCACTTGATCCCTCATCATAGTTTCAAAATTAAAAATAGGAGCAAAGTTCACGTGCTAACATAATCAGCATCTGGACAATCTTGCAAAACTATAAAACATCTAGTAGAATGGTGAAAGAGGAGTATAAATGTACAAAAGGCATGAATAGAGAGAGATCCATATCACATATATGTAATCTTAACCCTTTATAACCCCTGCATTTTGAGAAGTATCCACTAATGCATGTTAAAAACCCACCATCTGGAGATATGCAACAAAGCATAAAAGAAGCAGAGACATAGATGAAATATCTGACCTTACATTAGGTCTCCTTGGAGTAGGAGTAGTTGGAAGTTGCAGTGCAGAAGTGCCGGTGGTAGAAAAATGCTTAGCATCAGCCATGTCTTCATCACTTTGCAATGAGCTTGTATTAGCAAGTGAGCTATCATCCTGTTTAGGAAGCGAGTGCGTCCTTTTAAGAGCTAACCTAGACTTATCACGCGATCCCCATCCATTGGCCATGACACTCATATTTCTCCATTTGTCCTGTCACAACACAAAAAAGACAAAAACCAAATCAGATAAAGAACGAAATCACAAATAAACATACGGATAAGAAGGAAGAGTATGACCTTAAGATCCACATTGGAACGGAGGTACAAGACTCCACTAAACTCAGGGTCTTTGAGAATGGTGCGCCATTTACCAGGTCCATGCTTGACAACGCCGGACTTTAGAGCTGACTCTTCTTCTTGAGTCCATTTCTGCTTAGGAGCACCCATCACGGGTTCGAAACCCAGCCTACAGTCAATGTTAACTCTGTTCAAGAAAAACAAATTATACATCAATAGACAAGCATCTGGTAAGAAAAAAAATGACTTCATCGGATCCATATTCTCTCAAATTGCAAGAAACATGCTTCCTCGTTAGAAAATAAGAATAAAAACATTGTTTCCATCATTGTAACTCCCACGCTAATCTCTGAGCGCAACCGCAACACATGTAATAAAATCTCTAATTGCAATAAAAACACTAAATCACTGTTCATGCGGAAACCCTAAAATGTAGATATGAAACTATAGAAGCAAAAATTCAAAATTTTCCAATTTTTTCAATGGGGAATTCAAAACCCTATAGTCAAAATCTCCATTGAAGATTTCAATTTTGGATTTGGGAAAGAAGATAGCAAAACCCCTAAAATTGAGAAAAAAGATTCCTCCTTTAGATTGAAACCTAATCTCATGCTGAGAGAGAATAATAACAATCGACAAAGGGAACAGATGAATTCACCGGTGATTTACGAGGGGGGTTTGATCTTCGCGAGAGCGATTCCGATTTTTTCTTGGTGGAGATTTTGGGTCGCTACAATGAAATTAGGGTTAATGTTGACGAAGATTCGGACTAACGGTGAACCGGTTGGACCAATTATGCTTAAAACGTGGGCAGATTGATTTCGATAGATATAGAAAGAGAAAAAGACAAAAATAGCACTAAATCAAGTTTATGTTCCCAATCTAGCATTCAAGGTCAAAAGTCACAAAAATATCACTTAATGTTTTATCAAAAGTCATAAACTTAGGGTTTAGAGTTAAAGGGTGGGGTTTAGGATTTAGGGTTTAGAGTTTAGGGTTTAGAGTTTAGGGTTTGGGGTTTAGATTTTAGGGTTTAGGGTTTAGGGTTTAGGGTTTACGGTTTAGGGTTTAGGGTTTAGAGTTTAGGGTTTAGAGTTTAGAGTTGAGAAATGAGGTTTTGGGGATAAGATTTCAAATTTTGAAAAATAAAAAAATTAAAATTTTCAAAGGATAAACTTAGAAATGTGCTATTTTGGTCATTTTAGTTTTTGAGTGCTATTTTTGTGATATAAACTTAGAAATGTGCTATTTTGGAGATTTGCCAATATAGAAATTAATTTTTTTATATATTATTATTAAATTTATAATTTTATTTATTTAATATTTTAAATATATAAATGTAAAATTAAATATTATTGAATTATATTTATTTAATAATAATTTTATGTTTAGCGTACAGAAGTATAAATCTATTTAAAAACTTACAAATTAAAAATTTTAATAAAAATTTACTTATTAAATTTGATAATTATTAAATTTCACCAATTTTATAATTAAGATATAAACAAATAACACCTTTTTAATTATATAGATATCTAGTTTTTTTTTTTTTTGCGAACAATCTAGATATCTAGTTAATGTTTTGTAATCACGATTTGATATTAATGAAATTTGTTTGTTTGCCGAAAAGAAAATTTAGTTTGGTTACTTTGGTTTACATTAAGTGATATTTTAACTTTGTGTCGATTATCATGGTTTAATAATTTTTAACATAAACTCATTTCTAATTTAATTTTACAGAAAATCACTTTTATTTAACGGAAAGTTTGAGTGGTAGGGAGTAGAGTGCGTTATCCCTTGTTTTACATATGTATTATCTATTTATTTAGTTACAAAATTCAAAAATAACTTTATATCTTTTTATTTAAACGTGCTTGTTAGTTGTAGCGAGTTTGTGGCACATGCTATTTGCTAACAATCCTAATTGCTTTATCCTTTCAGAAAATATATACTGAGTTGAAGATTCTGCATCACTTTTGAACCTGTTACAGGATAGGCTAACTATGTAAACGAGTTGTAACAACACCCTCATTTGAATTAGTATTGATGAAGTTGAACAAGAATGATTAGTTACTATAATGCTGACATAGTTTGTTAACTAGGTTAATACCCGCGCAATTACGTGGGATGAACGTTATATATAAAAATAATTTTTATATATTATTATTTATTTGTGTATTACGTACGTAATTAAATTAAAGTAAACACATAAATCAAAACAATATCTCATGTTTATTTACGATATCTTTTTGAAAAATAAATCAAACAATTATTTTATTTATTTTAATGGTATATAACTAAATTTCAATGACATGGGACATAGATATATAATATATTTTAATATAAATATTTACTATTGAGAATTCATAGTCATATAACAAACACAAAATTTTTAATGTGCGAATTTTTCAATGCAAATTTAAAAATTAAAATATTAAGGTTTCGATATTTTTTCAATACAAATTTAGAAAGTAACATATTTATGTATTTTTATATGTTATATAGTTTAATTTTAAACTATATTAATATATAATATGAATGTCTATTAAATGATACTCATATTCATACAATATATGATCATTTGTATCTTGTTATTACAAAAAAAGTTAAACCATTGATCACAAACTTTAATGTGAGATATTTAACGTTTTTAGTAATTTATAGTCGTTTTAAAATTGAAAATATAACATAAAAAAAAATATTTTTTTATTATATGATTAATGTGATTGTTTAGTATCTTTTAATAATATAAGATTAAACAAAAAAAGAGCTAAGATACAAAAATTGTTATCAAATATTTATTATTCATACTCATTAATTATCATATATACGTTAATCATATTAGGTAATTCCGTAACTTTTATTTAAGGAAAGAGCAAAAATATTCTTTTGTACATTATTTATCAATTTGATAGTTAGTTTAAAAAAAATATAATATAAGTTAAGATGGACAAACCTATTTTCTAAAAATTCTGAATTTCATTCTCATATTGACACGTGGCTACAAAATAATGTTGTAATGTTTCTCAATTAATATATAAGGGATTAATATTGATGAAGTTGAACAAGAATGATTAGTTACTATAATGCTGACATAGTTTGTTAACTAGGTTAATATCCACGCAATTACGTGGGATGAACGTTATATATAGAACTAATTTTTATATATTATTATTTATTTGCGTATTATGTATGTAATTAAATTAAAGTAAACACATAAATCAAAACAATATCTCATGTTTATTTACGATATCTTTTTGGAAAATAAATCAAACAATTATTTTATTTATTTTAATGGTATATAACTAAATTTCAATGACATGGACATAAATATATAATATATTTTAATAAAAATATTTATTATTGAGAATTCATAGTCATATAACAAACACAAAATTTTTAATGTGCAAATTTTTCAATGCAAATTTCAAAATTAAAATATTAAGGTTTCGATATTTTTTGAATACAAATTTAGAAAGTAACGTATTTATGTATTTTTATATGTTATATAGTCTAATTTTAAACTATATTAATATATAATATGAATGTCTATTAAATGATACTCATATTCATACGATATATGATCATTTGTATCTTGTTATTACAAAAAAAGTTAAACCATTGATCACAAACTTTAGTGTGAGATATTTAACGTTTTTAGTAATTTATAGTCGTTTTAAAATTGAAAATATAACATAAGAAAAAAATATTTCTTTATTATATGATTAATGTGATTGTTTAGTATCTTTTAATAATATAATATTAAACAAAAAAAAAGCTAAGATACAAAAATTGTTATCAAATATTTATTATTCATAATCATTAATTGTCATATATACGTTAATCATATTGGGTAATTCCGTAACTTTTATTTAAAGAAAGTGCAAAAATATTCTTTTGTACATTATTTATCAATTTGATAGTTAGTTTAAAAAAAATATATAATATAAGTTAAGATGGACCAACCTATTTTCTAAAAATTCTGAATTTCATTCTCATATTGACACGTGGCTACAAAATAATGTTGTAATGTTTTTCAATTAATATATAATGGATTAATACTGATGAAGTTGAACAAGAATTGTTAGTTACTATAATGCTGACATAGTTTGTTAACTAGGTTAATACCCGCGCAATTACGTGGGATGAACGTTATATATAAAAATAATTTTTATATATTATTATTTATTTGCGTATTACGTATGTAATTAAATTAAAGTAAACCCATAAATCAAAACAATATCTCATGTTTATTTATGATATCTTTTTGGAAAATAAATCAAACAATTATTTTATTTATTTTAAAGGTATATAACTAAATTTCAATGGCATGGACATAGATATATAATATATTTTAATATAAATATTTATTATTGAGAATTCATAGTCGTATAACAAACACAAAATTTCTAATGTGCGAATTTTTCAATGCAAATTTCAAAATTAAAATATTAAGGTTTCGATATTTTTTCAATACAAATTTTGAAAGTAACATATTTATGTATTTTTATATGTTATATAGTTTAATTTTAAACTATATTAATATATAATATGAATGTCTATTAAATGATACTCATATTCATAAGATATATGATCATTTGTATCTTGTTATTAAAAAAAAAGTTAAACCATTGATCACAAACTTTAGTGTGAGATATTTAACGTTTTTAGTAATTTATAGTCGTTTTAAAATTGAAAATATAACATAAGAAAAAAATATTTTTTTATTATATGATTAATGTGATTGTTTAGTATCTTTTAATAATATAAGATTAAACAAAAAAAGAGCTAAGATACAAAAATTGTTATCAAATATTTCTTATTCATAATCATTAATTATCATATATACGTTAATCATATTAGGTAATTCCGTAACTTTTATTTAAAGAAAGTGCAAAAATATTTTTTTGTACATTATTTATCAATTTGATAGTTAGTTTTTAAAAAAATATAATATAAGTTAAGATGGACCAACCTATTTTCTAAAAATTCTGAATTTCATTCTCATATTGACACGTGACTACAAAATAATGTTGTAATGTTTCTCAATTAATATATAAGGAATATGCACAAAGATGGGCTCAAGCCTTTTAACAAACCACAGTGCTAGAGGCAAGAAGAGTTTTAAACTAAAACATGATGTAAAACCGAACAATTTTGGTTCGGTCGGTTTGGTTTACTTTATATAATTTTTTTTTAAAATTTAAACTTTGAATGCTAATTTTTTTTCTTCAAAATTAATATAATATAATATATATTTTATGTTTTTATATATTGTAGTTATTTTTTAATATGTCTAACTAGATTTTGACCGAGAGGAGCAAGTGGGTCAGTGGTCGCACCACCTCTGCTGCCATCTCACCAAGCGGGGTTCGAACCCTGCAACTGCCTCTATTAAGAGGAACTACTAGGCCATTGTGCCACAGAGGAAAAAAAAAACTAGATTTTGACCTGCGCTTTCTATTTTTGGACTTAAATAAAAAAAATTAAAATGAATGCTATATTCCCTTCTTTTCAATTTTATTGTCGTGCTAGAGTAATTTTCTGTTTCAAAATAAGTATCATTTTAGAATTTCAATGCAAAATTTATTAACAAAATTTTTCTGTTTATTTTTCTATTGGTTGAAATATATTTAGGTGTATATGTAATTATGTTTTTATTTTGGAAATATACAAAATCATATGTTTTAATAATCTGTGTGCATAAACCTAGACAATTAAAATGAAACGGAAGGAGTATAAGATAGTATATAAGTCTGGGAATACTTATTCGGAGTCGAGGAACCAAACCATACCAAACTGAAAAAATGAAAAAAAAATGAACTGAATTTCATAAATAACCGAGCAGATCCTATATCTATGGAACAAAACATTGAAATTGAACCGAGACCCGAATGAGTATCTGAAATTTTAAAATACAAATTATTTACCTACAAATATATTATATTTAATTTCTAAATAACCAAATATTTTAAAAATACTATTTATAAACAGAATTACCAAAAACAATTATCCGAATAATTTTTATTCAAAATATAAGCAATGTTTTCAGATCCGATATAAGCTCGCGGTCAAACCGGTAAACCCAGTGGCCATATATTATTCGGATATGCTTAAGTTCTTTATATAGCATTCTATTAGATGTTCTACCAACTGATATATTTTGACAAAATTCTGATTTATGAAAATTTATTAATTAAAAATATGATAAAACCCAAAAAAATTTCATTAACCCGTGAACCGACACCGGCTGACCCGGTCAAAATCCAGGAAAAAAAACTTATTATGTTCTTTTAAATTGATTTAACTTCTCATATATTTTATAATAGTACATAAAACTAAATAAACTATTTGATTTGTCATATAAGGTAAATGCATTGTATTTATGTTATGTATTTTAACTTATAATTTTTTTAGTGATTATCTAAAGTTACATTTATGAATTTTGAAATTAAAATTAGTTACGATTTGGTTTTTCATAAAAATAGAACAATGTTATCACACATTTGAACAAAATATGTTATACCATAAAATAGATATGAGAATACAAAATTTATTATCGTGATCATGGTTCCCTTACAAAGTTATTAAACTTTTATACTTTGAATAAGGGTTTATGATATAACGATTGATTGAATATCATTGACACATGATACAAATACACATGAGTTTTTATTATATGGTATATAGCAGTATATATGAATTTATGTTTTCGATATTATAATGTGACACTGTCCGTAAATGGTGTAAGATAGAAGAATGTGTTAAGATATATTTAGTTTTGAAATTAAGTAAACCAAACTCAGCACAAATCATAACTGACAGATTTCAATTAATTTACTTTGATATTATATATCGGATCTATTAAAATTAGGTTTATTAAAAGGCAAAAAATCAAAAGATAAATAAAATCATTTATTATGATATAGTTAGAGAAATATAAGGGAAGAACAAAAAAAAGGTTAGTCTAATGAAGGGTCCAGACAACTTTCATAGGTAGATTTTTTAAGACTTCTTCCCTTTTAATAGTATAGAAATTTTGAACAAAATATCTTGAAAGATAAAAGGCCTCTTAACATTTTGAACAAAATATCACAAATGTATAATATTAACTTTGAAAAATAAAATAAAATCCAGTTTAAAATTTAAAAATAATATATATAAGAAAGTTTTATAGATAGCTTCAAAGTTTTAAGTATATTTAATTTCGTATAAATATAAATATCTTATTATTTATATTTTAGTAAAATATAAGTTTATTAAAGATATGATAAGTAAAAGAATTTTAGTGTATTTATATAAATCAGAAACAATCATCACCAAAGTTATAATTGGATAAGATGAAGAATTATAATAGTTTATATAGTTTCCAATTTGTAATAATATTTCAGAAAGTTACTTTAGTCTAGTGGTTAGTGTGCCTTTATAAATGGGTATCGAGACACGAGTTTGATTTCCGGAAAGAAAATATTCTTTTAAATCAAAACGACGTTGTTTTATGATTGACTAATTTATGTTAGAGTCAATGTTGATTTAGATACTCTTTAAGAAGTTCGGTAGTTTTTTTAGTTTGACTATTTGTTCGGATATTTGTTCGGATTGTACTCGGTCTGGATGAAATTGTTGAGGTTGACATTGTCACTTTTCCTCAAAACCGTGGGGCCTCTTACTTTGATTACAATAGTGAACAATACTGATGGGCTCAAGAAGAATAACATAAGAACGAAGCCTCTTTTATAAACAACGATGCCAAGGGGAAACAGATTCTTTGGTTCGGTCGGTTCGGTTAACTTTGGTTGTAACCGGTTACTCTGGACTTGATTTCTATCACGTGAAAGGCCCCCCTTAAATAAGAAAACCCTAAATGAAAGCAGTGAACCCTAACCCCAATGGCGACGGGAAGAAGAAGATCAATCCCAGAGTCAGTAACCGTGCAGATCATCGCGAGGTTACCTCTGAGAAGCATCGCGAGATTCAAATCTGTCTGCAAACAATGGAGATCACTGATAGAATCGTCCTACTTCCGCAGCCTCTTCGTCTCTCTCCACCGAAACGCATCTTCCTCCTCCTCCTCGTGGTCTCTAATGTTCCCAATCAAGTTTAAGAATCCCATCACAGAAGCTATAGGCTTCCACGGATGCAAAACATGGGATCTCCCCAAATCCCTAGCCTCTTATCTCATCCCTTTTCAGCTCTATCCCAATCACTCCACCTTAGACTATTACTACATAGCTTCTTCAAATGGATTGGTTTGGATCGAAGTATGCTTCGGCCTTGACGAAAACCGCAATATCGAAGCCAAATTTTTCGTGGGCAATCCAGTCACGCGAGAATGGGTTGAGATCCACCAGCCTCAGGATCCTTCCACCATTGCCACTAGTATTGTAACGCGTGTTGTGAACGGCGTCGTTTCGAGCTTTAAATTGATTAATACTACTTATGAGGTTAATGACACAAACGATGTGCGGAGCATGTACGTGTATTCTTCTGAGACAGGGGCGTGGTCTTTCAAGCGGATTCGCTCCCCTGTTCCTCTCCAGCGAGCTGGTTTTAACAAGCCCTTGATTCTCAACGGGACTGTTTACGTGTGGGACAAGAGAGTGGACGATGGTGATACTGCCCCTGGAGTTCTGGTAGCTTATGACTTTTTCGCTGAAGAAGATGATGATCTGTGTCGGATTATACCTCTCCCTGGACTGTACAACGAGTACGTTAGGAGATGCTTGAGTTCTTCAGGTGGAGATGTTATCTACGTTGAGATATTGGATCGAAGATTGAAGGTTTGGAAGCTGAAGAGTGACAACTCTGATGGAGAATGGTGGCGGTTGACTAGGGAGGAGATCGACATGGCGTCTGTCGGCTTTGATGTCGATTGTTTTCCTTTGGGAGTTAACCCGTTTGATACTGGTCTGGTCTATCTATGGAGTAGACAGCACAGCTGTGTGGTATCTGGTAACTTAAGGACTCGAGAGTTTACTCTTCGTGAGGAAACGGAGACTTGGAGTGATGGTGAAGGTAGTTGGCGCGTAAACACGTCCGATTCTAAGAAGTATATGGAAGGAGTATATGAACTTAATACAGCTTTGGTCATCACGTTATCACAATCTGTGCCCCCACAGTGGATGGATCCGGTGCCTCGCCCGCCATATTGACATCTTTCTTTTGTCACTTTCTCCAATGTTTTTTTTTTGTGTGTTTTGTTTTGTCTCGTTTATAGTAAGGACACTTTGTTTCAGGTCTGCTCTTTTGTGATGACTTAGTTGCTCTATAAGTTAACTTGCGTTATTACATTAGCTGTGCAATCTATCTACTTATTTATTTTGGGTATTGTCACAACAACACAAGTTATAATCAGGACACTATGTATCAGGTCTGATCTTTTGTGATTGACTTGGTTGCTCTATAATTTAACTTGCAGTATAACATCAGCTGTGCAATATATCTATTTATTTATTTACTTTGGGTGTTGCCATCAACGACGTCACGGTTGGTATACTAGCAGCGTTCTTGTTGGACTGTACTCATAGCTATGGACACAATAACTACATCTCAATTTACCTAGATCCTAGTGGATCTGGTAAAGTACCATCTACGCCATCGAGATACTACGCCCAACATCTTTTTAAGTCTTCCTGGACGGCCAACATACAGTCGTTCCCATGCCCATAACTGAAGGAGAACAAGAGGACTACAAAAGGTGGAAAGAGTCCTCTTACTTGCCCGACACAACTTCCTGTAGAGAAGTGCTAGAGTAGCACTACCCCAGCTAAGTTTAGACACTTCATCGAAGTCCCTTAACAAAGGGAGAAACGTCAAAGCAACATCATGTTTAGATTTCATCCCGTAAAGAAAACAACTCATCTAAGCTAATACAAAAGCCCTAGTGCTATGTTACATGGAATCACAAATGGGTAGCGGTAGCGGAAGCAGAATTGTCCGGAAGCCTATAAACAATTAAAAAAAAAATTAGAAAGCAGATATACGTTGAAAGCGTATATCCATGTATATTAAAATATAAAAACATTTATAAAATTTATGACTAAGACTTAAAATTATAAATAACTCATCTATTCATTTATAATAATTTATATAACTACATATTAAAAGTGTGAAAATACACATAAATTAAGTTTATAAGAAATTATTATATTATTTATTTTTAATATTTCATAAATAATTGACACAATATATTTGAAAGTATATGCTTAGTCTCGAATAAAAACTTAAGTGCATCGCGAAAGCATCATTGGTTAGAATGGTACCGTTTTGAGTTTTCTCTCTAGTGAGCGATTCTGAGGCGATTTGGAGCTAGGGTTTTGAGGATGGATTCGGCTGCGCCGCCGGGTTCTCCTGTCTCTCCGACGAGGGACAAGATGGTTACGGAGGTTCGCGACGAGGGTTCTACGGTGGGGAAGTCAGATCTACCTACTATTCCGAAACTTGGGCTGAGTTGGGTGTCTGCTGCCCAAGACAAAAAGGTGTTGAAGAAGTTCAATGTTGAGATCACTAACAGGGATGGTCTTCATTCGGTGGTGATTCCGAAGGAGGCTCTAGCGAATCAAACTCCTTTGTGGGAGGACTTTGTCGTCGGAAAGTTTCTGGACATCTCCCCCCACATTGCTAAGGTCCATATGGTTTTAAACAAGATTTGGAAGTATGGGGAGGTTGCTGCGAAGGTGGAAGTGTACGAAGTAAATGCGACAACTATGAGGTTCAGGGTTCCAAATCCAAAAGCTAGGGAGAAGATCCTGAGGAAAGGTATGTGGAGTATCGCAGGTGTACCAATGGTGGTGACAAAGTGGACTCCGAGGGCGGAGGAAGAAAAGCAGGAAGAGGAGTCCATTCCAATGTGGGTTCATCTCCGTAGGGTTCCGCTTCATATGTTCTCCTGGGAAGGTCTCGGGTTCATTACGAGTGCAGTGGGCTTCCCGGTAAAGTTACATCCAGAGACGTTAGCTTGCTCTAACTTTGAAGAAGCAAAAGTCTTTGCTAAGGTTGATGTCTCTGAGGCCCTCCCCAAAGTCATCAACTTTACAAAGAACGGGAAAGAGTTTGAGGTGGACTTTCAGTTTCCCTGGCACCCTGCCAGATGCAAGTTATGCGACAAGCGGGGACACATGGAGGAGGTCTGTAAGATGAAAGAGAAGGAGAAAGTCAGTGGGAAAGGGTTGAGCACTGACTTAGAAAAGGTGGTTGAAGGTGATCTAGTTTCAACTAAGCAGCTGGAGAATTCGAAAGAGGAATTTGCTCAGATAAGTAAAGTGGGGATAGTTGAGAAGAGTTTGGAAGCTGATACACAAAAAGAAGAGAACCCAGCGGGGGAGAAGGTAGTTGTTACTTCAGATGAGACAAGTAGCTGGGCGTTAGTCTCACCTGCGAAAATGGGAAGGTCTCAGGCTAAGGATCAGACAGAGGTTCTTCACATTTCAGCTTCAAAATTCGCAGTCTTGAGTGTTGAAGAAGAACGGGAGGACGGGGAAATACCACATGAAAGCCACCAGTGTGCTAATGAAGAGGCTCACTTATCCAAGTAGAGTACGGATGTGGGAAGCGAGGCAATCGATGAGGGTATCACTATTGCTAAGGTAGTTGAGGAGCAGTCAAGTATGGTTCAAGAGGTAGATGAACAAAGTGAACCAAGTACAACAAGGGGGTCCAGAAGGAAGAAAGCTAAGTCACAGAATGCAACTTCGGTGACTATGAGCACCAGGTCTTCCCTCAGTCATTAATATGTCGAGCTTCTTTTGGAATGTGCGCGGATTCAACAAACCATTGAAACATTCCGTGATGAAAGAGTGGCTCAGCAATAAGGATATGAAGTTTGGTTGTATTTTGGAAACAAGAGTAAAGGAGGGAAAGGCAGGAAGGATTTTGGGTTCGGTGTTTAGGGATTGGTCTTCGATGACCAATTACGAGCACAGTCAGGGAGGTAGAATTTGGTTGCTGTGGAGAGACACTGTTCGGTTGACTCCAGTGTACAAGACTGATCAGCTGATCACTGTCTCTGTCTCTTTGGAAAATGAGGAAGAGTTTTTCTCTACATTTGTCTATGCTAGTAATGAGGTGGAAGGCAGGAAGCAGCTGTGGGAAGATCTATGTCACCATCATGACTCTCCTCTATTTCAAAATAAAGCGTGGTTGATTATGGGGGATTTCAACGAGATATTTGAAATGGGAGAGCACTCGGGGGGTGATAGTCTGTTTCGAGCTCCGAATGGTATGAGGGATTTTCAGAGGATGGTTCTCCACTGTCGTCTCTCAGATATGGGGTATCAGGGGCCTTTATTCACCTGGTGTAATAAAAGAGAAGAAGGATTGATCTGTAAGAAGCTTGATAGGGTCCTTATAAACGATGTGGCAATGGTTAAGTTTGCGAATGCATATTCAGTGTTTGCACCTGGCGGTTGCTCTGACCACATGCGGTGTCAGATTCACATCCTTCAGGGTGGGGAGAAGATCAGACGACCGTTTAAATATGTAAATGCTTTAGGAAGGTTGCCAAGCTTTCTACCTATGGTGAAGGAGTACTGGGAGTCGACGGACGTGCTCTTCCATTCTACTTCAGCTATGTATCAGTTTTCTAAGAAGCTTAAAAATCTAAAGCCAATGATCAGGGAACTTGGTAGAGAAAAGCTGGGGAATCTATCTAAACACGCTTCTGAAGCGTATAGCACCCTTTGTGAGAAGCAGCAAAACACACTTGCCAACCCAAATACGGTGGCGATGAATGAGGAAGCTACTGCTTATGAGAAGTGGCTCCATGTGGCAGAGTTGGAAGATGACTTTCTAAAGCAGAAATCGAAGCTCCATTGGTTAGATGTGGGAGACCAAAACAACAAGACTTTCCACAATTCGATCAAGACAAGACAAGCTCAAAACACCTTGAGGGAGGTTAAATGTCAGGATGGAAGGATAGTAAACACTCACCAGGAGATTAAGGTTGAGGCAGAGAGCTTCTTCTCAGATGTTCTAAATAAAGTTCCAAGCCGGTTCCAAGCTGCTTCGGTGGAGGAGCTGAGGGAGCTAATTGAGTTTCAATGTACCTCTGTTGACTGTAGTTTGTTGGAAGCTGAGTTCTCGGCAGAGGATATAAGGAAGGTGTTATTCTCTATGCCGTCAAATAAATCCCCAGGACCGGATGGATTTCCTGCGGAATTCTACAAAACAACATGGCCGGTGATAGCTCATGACTTCACCATCGCGGTCCAATCTGTCTTCCGTCTGGGGTTTCTACCGAAAGGAGTAAACTCAACAATTCTGGCTTTGGTTCCCAAGAAGAATGATGCAACGGAGATGAGAGACTACAGACCTATTGCGTGCTGCAATGTGCTGTACAAGGTTGTATCGAAAATTCTTGCAAATCGTCTGAAGTTACTCTTACCAAGGATCATAGCTGAGAACCAATCCGCTTTCGTAAAAGGAAGACTGCTGATGGAAAATGTCTTGCTAGCTTCAGAATTGGTCAAGGACTACGACAAAGAATCTGTTTCCCCCCGTTGTGCTATGAAAATATACATCTCTAAGGCGTTTGATTCGGTCCAGTGGCAATTTATTATCAACGGGTTACTGGCTATGGGATTTCCGGAGAGGTTCATACATTGGATAAAACTTTGTATCACCACCCCCTCCTTCTCGGTTCAAGTACAAGGCGAACTGGCGGGTTATTTCCAAAGCAGTAGGGGTCTGAGACAAGGCTGCTCCCTCTCCCCCTATCTGTTTGTTCTCTGTATGAACGTCATGTCCCTGAAAATGGACAAAGCAATGAGAGAGGGAAAATTCAGTCCTCATCCTCGATGTCAGTCCTTACAGCTTACTCATCTGTGTTTTGCGGATGACTTGATTGTGTTTGTTGAAGGTACAAAATGTTCGGTAGAGGGGGCTCTTACAGTGTTTGATGAATTTGAATTGTGGTCAGGACTCTCTATCAGTTTAGAGAAATCGACAATCTTCATGGCAGGAGTATCAGTGGTTGAAAGATGCAGGATTTTGACGAACTTTCCCTTCGCAGTGGGAGAGCTTCCAGTCAGATATTTGGGGCTTCCCCTGCTAACGCAAGCTATGAGAGGTCAAGACTACTTGCCTCTCCTAGAAAAGATCAGAGGTCGTATATGTACTTGGACAAGCAGATTTCTTTCCTATGCAGGGAGACTGCAGCTGATCCAGTCTGTGCTAGTGAGTATAATTAACTTCTGGTCAGCGGTTTTTCGCCTAACAAGTCAATGCATAAGGGAAATTGAGCAACTCTGTTCAGCTTTCCTCTGGTCAGGCCCGGCACTAAAGACCTCAGGTGCAAAGGTGGCATGGGTGGAGGTCAGTAAACCAAAAAACGAGGGAGGACTGGGGATTAGATCTTTAAAAGAAATTAATTTCGTCTATGGGTTGAAGCTTGTTTGGAGGATGCTAGTTGGTGGCTCGCTGTGGGGCAAATGGGTTCAAACGAACCTTCTCAAAAGGAAAAGCTTCTGGGAAGTTAAGGAAAGTTCACAGATTGGCTCTTGGATTTTCAGGAAAATGCTTAAGATGTGGTCTGTTGCTAAGACATTCTATATGAAAGCAGTGGGGAATGGGAGAGCAGCTAACAAGACCACCATGGACTCAATGCACTTGGAGCAGGGGTATCTGGTTCTCTCAGGCAAATCCCAAATTTGCTTTCATGGCTTGGTTAGCGCTGCGGGATAGGCTTTCCACCATGGATCGAGTTTCGAACTGGAGTCAAGGGGTGGACACGGCCTGTGTACTTTGCAAAAATGCTACTGAAACAAAAAAGCACATTTTCTTTGAGTGCAGCTTCTCCTCACGTATTTGGGAAACTATCACCAAAAGGATACTGCTCAACACTTACTCTACTAGTTGGGATGACATTATCAGGCAGATCACAAACCAGTCTATGGAGAAGAAGAAGAGGTTTGCTCTTCGCTATGCTTTTCAGACTGCCTTGTACATGATCTGGACATAACGCAACAAGAGGCGTCATGGTGAACAGCCTCTCCCATAACTGGTCTTGGCAAAACTGATAGATAAAGCTATCAGGAACAAGCTCAGTTTGGTGCAGTCCAAAGGAGTAAGGGGGTTGGAAGGTATGCTGCAGTACTGGTTTGGCACAAGGACGTAAATAGGATTCTGGCTAATGGCTAGGTTTTAGGAGTTTTGAAGCATAGATTGCTGTGAAGAAAGGGTTTGGAAATAGGAGTAGAAGTCTATTTAGATAAAGTATCACTTGATGTAAAAATGTTACTTTTTTTATGAATAAAATTTAACATTCATTCAAAAAAAAAAAAACCTTAAGTGCAAAGATAATTTATAGCATTAGTTTTTATCTTCGTATATTTCTATTTTATTAAATTTTAATCTTTTATAAAAACAAAAAAAAACATAATTTTTATATTTTTTATTTATTTGTGACATTAAGTTTTTTTTAAAACATAAGTGTGATTCCAAAATGGAATAGTATTTCTAATGTGTTTCTAAATATGAAATTTTGAGAAGCATTTTGGAAGCGAGATCACATATTGTGATTCCGATTCGATTTTAGTTCCAAGCGGAAAGTGTTTAAGTCCGATAAAGTTTTCGTGCAAACCTTAGTGTGAGTCGAACCAAGAGGGGTTCTGACCACAAGATGATGTAAAACCAAAAACGGAACATTTTTGGTTCGTTCGGTTCGGTGTACTTTGGTTGCAACCGGTTACCCCTGACTAGATTTCATTTTGCATCATGTGAAAGGTCAAAAATCAGAAACCCTAATCCCCCAATGGAGACGGGATGATCAATCCCAGAGTCAATCTATGTGGAGATCATCGCTAGGTTGCCTTTGAGAAGCATCGCAAGATTCTAATCAGTGTGCAAACAATGGAGATCACTGATAGAATCGTCGTGTTGAGAACGGTGTCGTTTCGAGCTTCAAAATGATTAGGACTTCGTATGATAGGATTGATCCTACGGAGGAGGAGAGTAGGGATGTTAATTGGGTTATTGAGCCCAGCCCTATAAAATATAAACCTAGCTCTATTCTAATTCTAATTCTAATCATACTCTAGCCCTAATAATATATGCATGAAGGGCTGGGTGAAGGTTGGATCAGGGTTAGCCCATTCTGTAATATCTTTCAAAACACAAGCAAATAATATTAACATGTGATTTAGATAATTATAGTAGATGTATAATATAATCAAACAATGTTTTGTGGTTTTGGGAATTTAGACGGAAAACAAAATTTTGCGGAAAATTAAATTGTTGCGATTATGGCAAAAAATAAGATTTTGCAAGTTCAACAAAAATAAGATTATGTGTGTTTGGCGTGAAAACTTGATTTTTCGATTTTAGCGGAAAAACTTGATTTTCAGGTTTTAGCGGAAACACTTGATTTTTCGGTTTTGGCGGGAATCTCGATTTTACTGTATTTCTCGGTTTTGGCGGGAAAACTCGATTTTCCGGTTTTGGCGGGAAAACTCGATTATCCAATTTTTGCGGGAAAAATCTATTTTCCAATTTTGGCAGAAAAACTCGATCTCTCGGTTTCGGCGGGAAAACTCGATTTCCCGGTTTCGGCAGGAAAACTCGATTTTCTAGTTTTAGCGGAAAAACTCGATTTTCCGGTTTTGCGGGGAAACTCAATTTTTCGATTTTGGCGGGAAAAGTTGATTTTCCAATTTTTGCGAGAAATTTCGATTTTTTGCAATTTTGACGAAAAACTCATTTAAAATTTTTGATATAATTTTCTTTTTTGCAATTTTAGCGAATAACTCAATATTACATATTTGGAAGAAAATTTATTTTTTGAAGTTTTAACTCTGCATCAAAACATTATTGTTTAACAAAAAAACCAAAAATTATTTAATATGGTCAACCTTGTCAAAACACTTTACTTCTTAAACCCAACCTTAAATTGGCCTTAGCGTTAAGAGTAATGCATTACGGCAGGGCTCTTGAATTTTTTAGATGGGCTCAGGAGTGGTCCTGAGCACAGCGAATTGAAACATCGGCATATGATCCCAAATTTTTTTAAAAAAATTACATAGAAACAAGTCCCCGAATTTGTAAAAATAATTGTTTTTAGAAAACCTTCACTAAAGGTCCCCAACATCTCAGGGCATCATTATTGGTGTCTCTTAGGTTGAGGCCCTTAAGCGTATGGTCCCTTAACTTTTAACTACAAACGCGAAGGGATTTCTCTCAAATCCCTTATTTAAGGACCGTTCCTTAGTTTTTTTATTTAAAAGCTAAGGGACCCTACACTTAAGGAGCCAGCTTAAGGGACACCAACCCCTGGATGGGCTGGACCAGCCCTAAATCTAACAACCCTATATAACAACCCTAGAGGAGAATATGTGTATTCTTCTAAGACAGGGACATGGTGGACTTTCAAGAAACTTCGCTCTTCTTATCCTCTCCAGAGCGATAGTGTAAACAGGTCCTTGAATTTCAACGGGATGTTTATGTGTGGGATAAGAGACATGATGATGCTACTGGCCCTGGGGTCCTTTTTTCTCATGACTTTTATTCTGGAGAAGACAATGATCAGTGTCGGATCATGCCTCTCCCTGTCCCGGATAACAAGTACGTTAGGAGATGCTTGACTACTTCAGGTGGAGATGTTGTCTAAGTATTGTATCAAAGATTGAAGGTTTGGAAGCTGAAGAGTAACAACAACTCTGATGGAGAATGGTGGCAGTTGGCAAGTGCGGAAATCGACATGGGCTTTGTCGGCGTTGATGTCGATTGTTTTCCTTTGGGAGTTAACCCGTTTGACTCTGATTTGGTCTATCTATGGAGAAGGACACAAAAGTTTACTCTTCATAAGGAATCGTAGACTTGGAGTGATGGTGAAGGTAGTTGGCGCATAAACACGTCCGATTCTAAGAAGCATATAATAAAAGAAACACAAGAACATGATATAGCTCCGGTCATCACATTATCACAATTTGTGCTCCCACAAGTGGATGGATCAAGTGTCCCGCCCGCCGTATTGATATCCTTCTTGGTCACTTTCTCCAACTCTGTTCTTCAGTGTTTATGTGTTTTTGTTTAGGCTGGTTTATAATCAGGAAACTATGTATCAGGTCTCCTCTTGTTTGATGACTCAGTTACTCGTCAAGATTAACTTGCAGTGTGACATTAGCGTTGTAATATATATATATCTATCTTTTTATTAGTGTTGCCATCGACAAAGTTCAATGTGATTATGAAAGTGATGTTCCCTTCTGCCGCAACGGTTAGGATAATAGTAGCGTTCTTGTTGGGCTGTATTCATATATATATATATATATATGAACCACAAAACAAAGTTCCACCAAGAGAACCTTTGTATGTGATTTGATCTTATTGCCAACACTTTTGTATGTTAATACAAAAGTGTTTGCTTATAGATTGTAACAGCTACATCTTCCAGAGTGACTGACTGGTCAAAAGTTGTCAGCTTTCAAAAATTTATGTGGGCTTGATATCTATTTTCATAGATCAGGGGCTCAACTTGTAATACTATATAGTTAGGAACCTTTCTAGAAAACGATGTTTGCTTCTTTGTAACGTAGATAAGATATTTTTTTTTTAAAAAACACCTTATCCTTGTGGTGGTGTGGTGACGAAGAGAAAAGATGAGTTCCGTAGGGCAAAGCATTCTAATGGCTTTAACAGTAACCGTTAACAAATACGCTTCCTCCAATGTTCAAGCAGTGCGGAGAAACGAAACCAAACGCGATTCTTTAACCGCTTCAACCACTGATTTAAGACGCAGAAACATCATCTTCTCCTCTTCCTCTTCCTTCCTTGCTGCCGCTTTGACCACAAGCGACCAGCTTCTCCAGAGTAAGTAAACATTCTTTAATCTGTGTTTCTTCCATTTCGATGTTTCTTCCATTTTTGGTTCTTAGGTTGTTTTAGTTTCTTTCTGTTGCTCAATAAGTTGTAATCAACATTCAAAAAACAAAAAATGGTATAAATCTTAACATTTTACCAAAAAACAAACTACGTTGTTTCTGGTTTCAGAGTATTTGAAGAAATCTGAGGAAAACAAAACCAAGAACGACAAAGAGGTAAGGAAAACAGAGTTTACTAAAACACTTTTCATTTCAATATTTTTTCTCATGATTTTCTTGTCGATGTTGGCGGAATTTAAACAGAGATTGGACAGTTATTACAAGAGGAACTATAAGGACTACTTTGAGTTTGTTGAAGGATCTACAAAGGGGAAGACAGAAGCAGAGCTCAGTGAGTCTGAGAAACGGATACTCGAATGGCTCAAGGCCAACAAATGATTGTGATGATGATGATAAATTTTTGCTATCTACGGAACTAGAAAAAGAACTGTTCAGTTATCTATAAATATTATTTCATTCAGTGTCTTTTCGATATCTGTTTATTCACTTTCTTCTCAATAAACCCTAATTTCGGGAAGCAAAAGAAGCATCAGAATCCATGTTGAAGCTTGTGGAAGACGCAATAACAGAGTCAAGAGGACTGTCTCAGGTAACTATTATTGTTGTCTCCTGCATTTACAAAACCTTGTCTGGTCTACACAAGCTCTCTTAACTCAGCTTCACAATCACTCACTTGAGTATGACAAATGAAAGAAACCCATTCAAACTTTTGTCACACCTACATAAATATATTACACAGCTAATGTCACACTGCAAGTTAAGGTTGATGAGCAATCACAAACGATCACACGTGATACATAGTGTCTTGATTATAAACGAGACTTGACAAAATATATAAATACTGAAGAACAGAGTTGGAGAAAGTGAGACCAAGAAGGATATCAATATGGCGGGCGGGGCACCGGATCCATCCACTGTGGGAGCACGTATTGTGACAATGTGATGACCGAATCTGTTTCATGTTCATGTGTCTCTTCCATATACTTCTCAGAATAGTACGTGCTTATGCGCCAACTAACTTCACCATCACTCCAGGTCTCTGTTTCCCGATGAAGAGTAAACTCTTGTCTAAGTTACCCGACACCACGCAACGGTGTTGTCGACTCCATAGATAGATCAAATCAGTATCGAACGGGTTCATTCCCAAAGGACATCAAAAGCCATGTCGATTTCCTCCCTTGCCAACTGCCACCATTCTCCATCAGAGTTGTTGTTAATCTTCAGCTTCCAAACCTTCAATCTTTGATACAACATTTCAACGTAGATAACATCTCCACATGAAGTAGTCAAGCATCTCTTAACGTACTTGTTATACGGGCCAGGGAGAGGTATAATCCGACACTGGTTATCAGTTTTTTTGGCATAAAAGTCATAAGCTACAAGAACTCCACGGCTAGTATCATTAGAGGTGTCAACTGGGCGGACTGACCATGACGTGCCCAATAAATAAATGGTCTAACTGGACAAAAGACCAATTGGTACATGGTCCAATTGGGCGAAGACCAAATGGACAATGAGTGTCCATGGGCTTCCTAAAACATGTTTTTATGAGTTTAACAAAAGAAAACATAACTTTACAATTTAAACCAAAACAATAGTTTTATCGTTAAAATAAAAAATTCATGATTTTGACGGAAAACATAATTTCACAATTTTGACGGAAAAATGTATTTCATTAATTTGGCGGGAAAATAAAATTTCTCGGTTTTGGCGGGAAAACGCAATTTTTCGGTTTTGGCGTGAAAACGCCATTTTTCGGTATTGGCGGGAAAACGTAATTTTTAGGTTTTGGCAGGAAAACGCAATTTTTCGGTTTCGGTGGGAAAACGCAATTTTCGGTTTTGGCGGAAAAACGCAATTTTCGGTTTTGGCGGGAAAGCGTAATTTCTCAGTTTCGGTGGGAAAGCACAATTTTCGGTTTCGGTGGGAAAGCGCAATTTTCGGTTTCGGCGGGAAAACGCAATTTCCAGTTTTGGCGGGAAAACGCAATTTCTGGTTTTGGCGGGAAAACCCAATTTCTCGGTTTCGACGGAAAAATGAAAGTTCTCGATTTTGAAAGGAAAACATAGTTTTACAGTTTTGACAAGAAAAAAAAATACTTTTATAATTTTGGAAAGTAAACATAATTTCAAAATTTTAGAAATAAGATCTAAACTAATAATTAAAAAATAATTATAAATTTTATTGGGTGTCCATGGGCATGTCCATTTGGACATGGTCTCTATTGGTATTGGACATTTGTTTGGACCATTGTCTAATATGGACCACCCATTAGTGCCCAAAACTGAAATGGTTCAACTGGTCATGCCCATTTGGACCATGGACGACCATTTGACAGCTATAAGTATCATCTTCGTCCAGTCTCTTGTCCCAAACATAAACAGTCCCGTCGAGATTCAAGGACCTGCTAAAACCAGATCCCTGAAGAGGACAAGGAGAGCGAAGTTGCTTGAAAGCCCATCTCCCTGTCTCAGAAGAATACACATACATGCACCATACATGGTTTGTATTAAAAATCTCATAACAAGTACTAATCACTTTGAAGCTTGAAACGACACCGTTCACAAGACGCGTAACCAATGTAGAGGGGGTTGTTAACAGGATCTGGAGGCGGAGGGATCTCAACACATTCTTGCGTAACTGGATTACCCACGAAAGCGTTGGCTTTGATTTTGCTCGTCAATGGGTATATTTGTTCGTTCCAAACCAATCCATTTGAAGAAGCTACGTAGTAGTAGTAGTCGTGATTGGGATACGGTTGACAAGGGATGATATGGGAGGCTGGAGATTTAGGGAGATCCCATCTCTCGCATCCATAGAAACCGATAGCTTCTGTGATGGGACTCTGATACTTGATTGGGAACATTAGAGACCACGAGGAGGAGGAAGATGAGTTTCGGTGTAGAGAGACGAAGAGGCTGCGGAAGTAGGACGATTCTATCAGTGATCTCCATTGTTTGCAGACAGATTTGAATCTCGCGATGCTTCTCAGAGGTAATCTCGCAATGATCTCCACTACGAATGACTCTGGGATTGATCTTCTAATTCTTATTCTTCCCGTCTCCATTGGGATTTTTGTTTGAACGGGATTCATTCGACTAAGATGAAAGAAGTCAGGAATGGGAAGGGTAAAGACGTTTTATTTAGATTTGGTCAGAAGGGTTACAAGAGTGACAAGAAGATGTAAGAGCAACAAGATCGGAGAGTAACGAGATCAAAGAGATAGCCTAAAACCCTAGATCTAGCCGCTCAGTCTGTTTGATGGTCCAAAAGTCATCTTCTTCTTGCTTCCCTTTCACCTTTTATAGGACTCTCGCCCCTGATGCCCTAATTTCATATCTCTTTGGGCCTCGATGCGAGAGGCCGAGTACGCGGGCCTGGACAAGGTTCTCTCCAAGCTGTGTACTTCTGGTCGGCTTACTCGACCGGCTAAAAGCACTCTAAGGTCGAGCCGATATGTTTGGCCGCCGAGCCGACCAAACTGATCCAACTTGATGGATTAGGGCTTGTTATTCGATGGGCCTCGTGGAGGGGTGTAATCCATCTCCTACAATAAGTCCCCCCCCCCATTTCACTTGTGAGCGACGTGGCGGTCTCAGTGAATTTGTGGGCCAGGTTTATTCGGATAGTAGGCTCTAATACAAGGGATAACCCTTCCCGTTTAGTCGTCGGTATGTGCTTTTAGTCGCGTGATGTTCTGTAGGCGTCTCTGGTCGCTCAGAGTAGCGCTTGCCTTCACTTTTATAGTGGGATACAGTTTTACTCGGTGATAGATCATCTTGGATAAAGCGACGGGGATCGGTTTTGCTGGTTAACCGGGAACCGGTTTAAATCAAGACCAAGAATTGATTTCGGCCCGACAACCTGATTGAGAATCGGTTCGAGCGAGAAACCGAACCGTCGCGAGTAGGTTTCTGGGCATTTAGGCGGCCTTTTGAGGCCCATTTAGGCCTGTGTAGACCTAATGATTGTGCTCGGAGAACGTGCCTTCGTTTTTGCTATAAATAGGTCTCTCTCCTTTGCTTTCGTCATTCTTCTCTGCAGATTCAGGTATCCCGTTTTCTCTCCCTTCTCTCTACTTTTGCTTTCTCTCTCTAGATAGGTTTTTCTTCGTATAGACTCGTTGGTATCATTCGGCGGTTGTAGTCGTCCCTTGAGTTAAGGAACATGCCTCCGAGAAGTCGATTGTCGCGGGAAGAGAAAGGGAAGGACATCGCAGATTCTCCGAGTCCGACCAGAGATGTGTCAGCGACCGATAGTCCTCTGGACGATTTCGACTTGATTCATCGCGATGCTCTTCGGGACATGGAAAACATGACTTTATCTCAGCGTCTTTTGGTCGCTGATGCTCATAGGATGATTCGTGATGAAGACGCCGATCTTGTTGAAGTCGGGAGCAGTGATGTGAGCGGAAGTGAGGATAGAGGGAGTGATCAAGGCGATACTGCGGCTGGTTCTGAACGTGGCGAAACTGATGAGTCTGATCGGTCACCGACGCCTTTGAGACAGGTTCGCGAGAGAGTTTGTTTCAACCAAATAGACTGTCGCCCAACTATTTACCATCCTGGTGGGATCTTCGAAGAGCTGGCTCCGCTGCCACCCGGACTACCACGAGACCCGCGGGCTCAGTCGTGGGGGAACGTGTTTAGATCTTCTGCTTCTCATCACACCGTGAGGAATCTGTTAAGGGTGAGTGGCGGTGCTGGCATTACTTACATCTTCCCGTCTGCCGAGCAGCGTCCTTGGTCGCCTCCGGTCGGTTACCAATGCGTGTATGAGTCCTATTTCGGGGATCTTACGAAGCTATGGTTCCCAATTCCCCGGTTAGTGGCGTCTTATGCATTCCGCCGAGACATTGCCATTTCTCAACTTTTGAACGGGTCGCTGCGAATAGGCGTCATGCTAATGGTAATGGCAGCTGAGATGGACATCTCGATGAGCGTAAGGGTCTTTGAAGAGTTGACTTTCACGAAGGCGGAGCCACACAGGATCTTCTCGGTGAAAATGCGTTCGAACTACAACGTCTTGACCGGCCATCCAAATAAGACGCAGGATTGGCAACGCGCGTATTTCTTTGTGAAATCCGATGAACATGCTTTCGAAGAGCCGCCGGGGGACGACTACCGCGTTTTGTGGAACCGGCAACTCGGTAGAGACTCGTCTGCTGGAGTTTCATTTTAGCCGTTAGTCCTAACTTTTCTTATCCTTGTATTTGTAGTTCGTCATCCGAATATGATCGCCTACCCCGAGAAGTTTTTTGAAAGTGCTCAAGCGATCGCGGCGCATAGTCATCTTCGTTGGCCGGATCTTAGTCGGGAGTGGATACGTCGTCAGCAAGCTAGGATCGCTAAAGGTAAGCCTGCTGATTGTTTTTAGGGCCTACTCGAGTTTCCTTTTGCAATTTTCATGTTGATTCTCTGCTTTTGCAGTTGATTGGGAGTCGAGGCTTCCTTGCGTTCTCGGTCCCCGTAAGTCGTGCCTTCCTTTGTTTACTCGCAAACAACAGAGACTTCTCGACAAAGCCAGAGAAATGGACGGGGTTCCAGACCTAAGCGCTCTGTTAAAAGGGAAGTTGCAACGGCTCACGAAGAAGTCGACTACAGTCGATCCTCAGGGACCGTCTAACTCCGGAGTTGACGTCACTTCTGAAGGTGGTAGAGCCTCCAGAGAAGAAGCCTCCAGAGAAGGAGCCTCCAGAGAGGAGGGTCCTATTGCAACCGATCAGGGGGGACGGCAGAGACTTCTGCTTCTGGTCCCAAGAAGAAGAAGAAAAAGACCAAGAGGACTAAGGTGGGAGCGACCGACGAGGTTCCCCCCGAAGAGTTTGCTCCTGTCGATGCGACTTTGACCGACGAGGTTCCTCCCGAAGAGTCTGCTCCCGTCGATGCGACTTCTGAGGGTTCGAAGTCTAAAAATAAGAAGGATGGGAAAAAAAGGTCCCGTGGCGGAGCAGAAGGGCAAGAGGCCGTTTTAGTCGGGGCGGCATCAGGTGGTCACCCGAGGAAGAAAACTAAGAGGTCTGTTGAGGCAGAGCCCCGCCCTTCTACCTCCGACGCGAACGTTGCTGACGCGGCCATAGTCGACGCTGTTGGGGAAGCCAGTGGTACTCCTGGAAACCTGTCAGAGGGAAAGAGGAAGACCTGCTCGCGAGAAGGAGGTTCTGGTGGTGAGCCCGCGAGGTCTGAACCTGAAGGTTCCGTCGCGAAGAGGAGGAGGGTCGAATTCCCTGATCGCGTCGAGTTTTCCTACAACGAGACAACTCCCCTGATCCTTAATCCCCTAAGGTGTGCGGAGCTGACGCGTCAAATTCGTGGTGGGACGAAGGAGATGCCACAACTGGAAGACCTTTACTTCAAGAATGAATACATCGACGCTGCTTCCTCGAGAGCGCGGGTATCTGCGCTACCTTTCACCTTTTGTCACCTTCTTTGATTTATTGGGTTGATCCATCTCACGTGGTCCGTGTTTGTCATTTTGCAGAGTGACGGGAGCATGAACTTCCTTGTTGAGAAATACGACAGCGCCCTGAAGCAGACGATGATCCAGTTGGGATCTTCGGAGAAGCTCGCTCAAGCAAGATTGAAGGCCATTGAGAGGGTGAGGGACGAGCATAAAAAGGCTAACGAGAAGGCTGCGAAGGAGAAAGAAGTCCTTTGAGTGAAGTTCGAAGAGCTGGAGGGTAAGCTCAAATCCGCCGGCGCGGCCAAGAAGGAGCTTTCCCGAGAGAACACCCATTTGGAGCAAGCGACTGCGACCCTTGAAAAGGAGAAGACAGAGCTACTTGAGGAAAGGGACGCTGCGGTTGAGAAATTGATCAAAGAGAGGCAACGCTTGAGAGACTCCCGGGGACTTGAGGTTACTCGTGAGAGGGAAATGGTCAAAGTTGCTATGATCGAGAAGGCAAACGGCTGCTTTGCTCGCGTGCGCGACCATTTAACTCGCTTGGACGCCTTTGGGAAGTCGAAGAATCTGTACGGTCAAGCTTTGGGGACGAAGAAGTGCCTCGAGATGATAAAGGCAAGTGGGACGGAGATCCCGCAAGAAATGATCGACGTTTTTATCGAGCAGGAGAAACTCTACGAGGCAGAGGCTACGAAGCTTCGTGTAGATCCGCTGTCTGATAGCGACCTCACTCTTTCTCCGCGGGTTCTCCCTTCTCGTTTCGTCGAGGACAGGTTTAGAGCATCGTTTGATCCTTATGGATCGAACGAAGATTTGATCGGACCAGGGACGGTTTCTCAGCTCATCACCTCACTCAAAATTACTGAGGAGCCATCGGAGGAGCCATTGGTCGATGTCACGTCGGTCCCGGCTGAGCGCGTCGAGGTCCTGGAGGGAGGTGGTCCTAGTGAACGTCCAGGGAACGGGAACCTGGAGGAGGTCCCCGGGAAAGACAAACTTGAGATTGGCAACATTCTGGTTCGAGAGGAAGAGGCCGGGCACGTGGGCATCGAGGATCCTGTCCTCGTCTCAGATTCTTCTTCTGAAGGACGAGAAGGCGAAGAGGAGGAAGACGATAGAGTCGAGGAGACGTCGTCGTTGCAACCCGTCGAGGAAGAGAAGACCGACGAAGTCGGGAATAGAGATGTTCCACCGCCTCCTGCTGTGGACTCTCTTGTCTCTATTCCTACTCGGGTGGAAGACCCGACTGTTGCTGAAGACCCAGTCGATCCTTCTGCTCTTGGGACGCCGGAGGATATCGGTCAAGATTCTGCGCCTTAACGCTTTATCTGTGTCTTCTTTTCTTTTTGTTTTGTGGTCTTGATTGACCATGTTGTTGTATTACTAGATGTGCTTTTATTTTATCGGCAAGTCGCTGTTTTCAAGCGGACTTTTAGATTTGCGGGTTGTTGTGTTCCCAATCTGTACTTGCAATTTGCCTAAGTGAATTTCAGTTATCTTTAGAGTCTTGCGATATGTTCGCCTAGAGACAATAGATACTCGACCTTTGGCTTTTGCAAATAGATAACGACACAACCCGCTAAGAGACTTTGTTCAGTTCTTGTCGTGTTTCGATTGAGATAACGTCTAGACGCGTTTTTCTACTTTGAAAACAAGAGACTGAGTCTAAGAGTGGAAGGTTCTTTTTACGCGTTTTCTCAAAGACTATCGAGTAAATGGGTAGCTAATCCGTTACGCGTTTAGTCGAGAAAAGGTTAAAGATTCACTCCGTTTGGTCGGTCAATGCTCTTTGGGCACAGGTGACTCGCAACCGTTTGGTCCTTAGGCTAAGTGTCTGATCAGGACATAGCTAGGAGATGGAACGTGAGTCTCCGCGTACCCCTTGCTGGAGGTACGGGAGCCGTTGGGTTCGACAATCGGTATTTACTCGATCGGAGTCGAAACAAAGAAAAAGATTTTGACTTTGGTTTTGTTACAGCTGGACCGTTTAAGGCTGCCTACGTACCTCGGTTGAGGATCAAGCCATTCGTAGTTCGTTTTCCCCGAGTGAAAGTGGCTGTTGGAAGCGCATTTACTCGGTCGAGTAGAAGTGACCGCGGAGGTGCATCTACTCAGTTTTTTTTTTTTTTTTTTTTAAGAGTAGAAGCGTCTTAGATGCATTGAGTTCCATGCTCTAGGCACTTCTTCTCCGCTTGACGTTTGAAGTCGGTAGACTCCTGGTTTCAAAACTTTGATGATTTTGTAAGGTCCTTCCCACCTAGTACCGAGCTTGGCGGCGTTCAGCTCCTTAGTGTTCTCGAACACTTTAGGCATGACAAAGTCGCCGAGTTCAAGGGGTCTGGCTCGGACCTTTTTGTTGTAGTAACTCTCTATCTGATGTTGAAAGTTTTGGATTCGTAGCAGAGCTTGGTCCCGTCGTTCTTCAATTTCATCGAGGGCGTCAAGCAGCATCTCCTTGTTGAGTTCGACGTACTGGGGCATTTTCGAGCGTCGGAGGCTTGAAACGTTAACTTCTGCGGGAGCCATAGCCTCGACACCGTATGCAAGAGAGAAAGGTGTCGATTTGGTCGACCCTCGTGGTGTTGTGCGGTGGCTCCATAGAACTCCATCGAGTTCGTCGGCCCAATGACCATTTTTCAGGTCTAAACGTTTCTTAATGCCGTCGATGATGAGCTTGTTGGAGGATTCCGCTTGGCCGTTTCCCTGTGGGTAACGAGGGATAGAGGGGCTCAAACGAATGTTCCATTTGCTGCAAAACTCCTTGAAGTTGCCCGACATGAACTGTGATCCATTATCAGTAACGATTTCGTACGGTAGACCGTGGCGGCATATGATGTTTTTCCAGATGAACCCACGGACTTCTTTGTCGGTGACTTGAGCGTAGGCTTCAGCTTCGATCCATTTGGTGAAGTAATCAGTGAGGACGATAATGAAACGCCGCTGGCGGGAGCATGAGAGAGGTCCTATGATATCCATTGCCCATCGCATGAACGGGTACGGCGCGACTGTCGTTCATAACATTTCAGTTGGACAATGGATGCTTGGTGCATGCCGTTGGCACTTGTCGCAGCCTCTGGCGTAGGACTCGCAATCTGCGTTCATCGTCGGCCAGAAGAAGCCTAGGCTTCTCACTTTGATTGCTAATGCTCGCCCGCCCGAATGGTTTCCTCCAGCGCCTTCGTGTGTTTCGGCCATAACCCTGACCGTTTCTTTGCCGTGGATACATTTGAGTAGTACTTTACTCGCAGTCCATTGATGGAGTTCGTTGTCTAGGACGACATAATTGGCACTGCGCATTTTTAGTCGGCGGACTGCCCATTTCTCGGTTGGAAGTTCCCCCTTTGAGAGATAGTCGATGAACTCAGTTCGCCAGTCGGGGCCGAACTCATCAGTTACGAGAGTGTCGCTTTCGGTGACTGGGGCTATGTTGGCGGTTTGGTCCGTCGAGATATCGATGCTCGGCTTCTCAATGCGGTGTATTGGAATAGTTCGTTTTACTTGGTCATGAAGCTTGCTTCCAAGGGCTGCAAGGGCGTCGGCGCAGAAGTTTTCTCCTCTGGGAACTTTGACGAGTTCGAAGAATTCGAACTCTGCGGCTAATCCCTGTACTATCTTGAGGTAGGCATCCATCCGATCGTTGTGGGCGTCGTAATCGCCGCTAAACTGACTGGATACTAACTGCGAGTCCCAGTAGGCGCTTTGGCGTTTGGCCTTGACAGCGATCAAAGATTCGTATTCTGCTTCATTGTTCGAGGCTGGAAAGCCGAAGCTAAAAGACTGCCTGATCAGTTCGCCGGTCGAGGATTGCAGTTGAACTCCAGCACCTGCACCCCTGTTAGTCGAAGATCCATCGACATGCAGTGTCTAGTTTGGGTTTGGGAGCGTGAGATCTTGCTCTAACTCCAGGGCCAATTCGATTAAGAAGTCTACGAGAACCTGAGATTTCGCTGCAGTTCTGTTCTTGTAAGTGATATCAAGCTCACCGAGTTCGATAGCCCACTTCGTTAGTCTTCCGGACCTGTTTGCATTTTGAAGTATCGTTCGGAGGGGCTGGTCGCTTCTGTCGGATAGGCTTGACTGTCGGATCGCCATTTAGTTCGTGAGTTGTTATGGCCGGATCAATTCCTTCCATGTCTGACATGGACCACGCGAATGTGGACACATTTGCCTTGAGAAAGTCGAGAACTGACCGCTGCATTTCTTCAGACAGGTACGCACCCACCCTTGCGGTCCGGCTTGGATTGGTATCGTCAATAGGTAACTCGAGAATTTTGCCTTCCTGGGAGTAGATTTTATAGGTTGGAGGAGTGACGGAGTTAACCGATTAATACGATCGTTGGAGTTTAACTGTGGCGACTAGGAGTTCCCTAGCGGCCTTTTGATCTCCTCGCAGTGTTTTGATTTTTCCGTCCGTACCGGGGAACTTGACGCACTGGTGATAAGTAGATGGAATGGCCTGCATTGAGTGTATCCAGGGGGTTCCAAGTATGGCGTGGTAAGGGGCCTTCGTGCTTACGACGGCAAACTTGACAGTCCAAGTGACTCCACATGCGCGTACCGGAAGGCGGATTGTTCCCAGTATTGTTTCGGAGGATCCGTTGAAGCCGGTTAATGTTCTAGAGGATGGTTTGATGTCGTCGAGATCGACTCGCATCTTCTGCAGGGTTCCTCGGAAAACGAGGTCGACGGAACTTCCTGTATCGATGAGGACCTTGGTGACGTCGTACTCCCCAATTCCAAGAACTACAAGAAGAGGATCATTGTGGGGTACGTGAATCCCCTCAGCGTCATCCGGTGAAAAAGTTATCGGAGGGTGATTTGGCGGCCTAGTTGGCCATCTCTGCGAAGTCGCGACCTGCCGACGATAATCCTTGACGGAGCGAACAGAGTTGCCGCAAGGTGGAGAACCGCCCATGATGACATTTAGTTGACGTCGCGTTTGGACCTGCTTGGAGTCTAAGAAGGCGCGTAAATCAGTCGGTACGCTGCTATCGTTTTTTTATGACGGAGTGTCGTTGCTCGACATCCTAATTTGCTCCAAACGCCTCCGGAGGTCAGTGGGCTTCAACGATTGAGGTGGATTCGGAGATCGCATGCTCCTGTGTTGAGTTTATCCCTAAGGTCGCCGTTCGGGCGTTTTTTGGGATCGGGGTCAACTGCCGAGATACGCTGCGACTTCCGTGCATTCAACGTTGTTGGGAGATCATTGCGCGTGGAGCTGTTGCTGTTTTCGGATTCAAACTTTCGTTTCAGAACATCTCTCAAATCTTCGAGTACATGTGTGTCATCGTTCTCATCGTCCGACGACAAGTTTTGCTGGGAAAGTATAACCTCGATGCGTCTGCGGTTAGCTGGTTGCTCTTCGTCAGCCGAGGAGTCGGCCTCGCCATTACTCTTCGGGGCATCCTCCTCGTCATCTCGTTGTTGAGTTTCGCTATGTCGACTTTTGCCTGTAGCTTTGCGCTGGGTTCTCCTTTCTTTATTCTTGCTCCAGCTCTTGCCGTTCTTCGGCTTTGCCTTTAGTGGTTCGAACTTGAAGTCGCCACTTGCTAAGGATGAGAGGGAAGTGCGCATAAAGTGAGTTGCACTCTGTCGTATCGTGCCCTTTGACATCGTGATACTTGCAGTGTTTGGTGAGATCAACGGTTCTGGAAGGTCCTGCCGCTGAACCTGCTGCTGTTGTAGTCTGGGTCGAGCAAACGGCGTCGACTGGTTTGTCGGACGAATCGAGCTCCCTTACCCATTTGTTCCATCCTTCTCCGTGGACTACGAGAGTTGAAACCGGCACGTTGTTCTCGTTGACGACATACATGTATCCGTCTTTGCGGCTGTTTTTGTCGATTGGAGCATGCTGGCGCGGTTCTTGTCGTGTGTTGGCGTTTTTAGCCGCTGGAGCTTTGGGTGCGTTCCTTTTGCTGAGAATGGCGTTAGTATCTTCTTCCATTCAGATGAAATTGTCAGATCGCGCGATAGCATCCTGGAGCGACGTAGTTGGGTTTTGGTATAAATCCTCTCGGGATTTGGAACGAACCCACAACGTGTTTCGCAGGGCGTCGATGGCGATACCGTCTGGAATTTCAATCCTCGAGACTACAGCTTTAAACTTCTCCATGTAGTCGCGGAGGCTCTGGTCTTTGGTTTGGTTGAGATTCCACAAGCTAAAGGTGGTAGCGCTGCGCTTGGTGAACATAATGTAAGTCTTGAGAAAAGCTGCTGACAAGTCGCAGAAGCTTCCGATGGAGTTTTCTTCTAACTGAGAAAATCAGGTTAGGGATTGCTCGTGGAGAGTTTCGACGAGCAGTTGGCAGTAGCCTGCGTCCCTTTTTTCGTCGGGGAGTCGAGCCCGTGCCATCGCGATGTTGAAAGCTGTCATGTGTTCCACTGGGCCTCCGCCGGGTTTGTACTCGGGTAAGCGCAGCTTCTCTATCTTACCGAGTTGCACACTGGTCAGAGTGCTAGTAAAAGGAGTGTGTGCTGTTGCGGCGAGGACGCTCTCGATTTGCGGGGCCGCGCTGGTTA
This sequence comes from Brassica napus, assembly GCF_020379485.1. NCBI lineage: Eukaryota > Viridiplantae > Streptophyta > Magnoliopsida > Brassicales > Brassicaceae > Brassica > Brassica napus. The sequence continues at coordinate 6,142,239 of NC_063449.1, forward strand.
CTTGATGGATCTTCTCGCTCATTTGCTGGAAACTGAGTTTGAGCTCAGCGAGCTCGCGTGTGGTCGCCAGATCAGAACCTAGTTGGGGGTGGTCGGCGAGAAGGTTTTCATTAGGCTCCGAGTCGTCTGAGATATGGTCGCCTCCGGTCGCCGTTGGGTTGGTGTTAAAGAGGCGACGACGTATATGCTGAGGACGGCTTATTTGGCCGTCGGGAGCTGTGAGGGCCGCGACCAAAGCAGCTAATTGGTCGTTGGTCGTCTTTTGGACTTCTTCTTGACGAGCAAGCCGAGCCATGATAGAGCTCATAAAATATGCGGCGATGGGTGGCGCGGCTTCGGGCGTTGGGGTCGGTTCTCCGCCCGGAGCGCCGAAGGTGGCGTCGTCTTGTACCATGTAGATCTAGAACGTTACTTTAGTTAACCCCACGGTGGGCGCCAATTGTTTGAACGGGATTCAGTCGACTAAGATGAAAGAAGTCAGGAATGGGATGGCTAAAGACGTTTTATTTAGATTTGGTCTGAAGGGTTACAAGAGTGACAAGTAGATGTAAGAGCAACAAGATCGGAGAGTAACGAGATCAAAGAGATAGCCTAAAACCCTAGATCTAGCCGCTCAGTCTGTTCGATGGTCCAAAAGTCCTCTTCTTCTTGCTTCCCTTTCACCTTTTATAGGACTCTCGCCCTTGATGCCCTAATTTCATATCTCTTTGGGCCTCGATGCGAGAGGCCGAGTACGCGGGCCTGGACAAGGTTCTCTCCAAGCCGAGTACTTCTGGTCGGCTTACTCGGCCGGCTAAAAGCACTATAAGGTCGAGCCAATACGTTTGGCCGCCGAGCCGACCAAACTGATCCAACTTGCTGGATTAGGGCCTGTTATTCGATGGGCCTCGTGGAGGGGCTTAATCCATCTCCTACAATTTTTCTCACTCACATCGAGGGTTTAGGGTTCCCTTCGCCACTCTCAGTAGCAATAGAACCGAGATGTGACCCAGTGGTTAGACATCGGGACCAAGTTTGGAAACGATTGTCACTCATGAGTACAACCGTAGAAAAGCTTGGTTTATGATTGCAGACTTTAATGAAATTAAGGGAAACCATGAGGAGAGGGGAGGAAGGCGTCGTTTAGAGAGCTCTTTTATCCCTTTCCGAACAATGTTAGAAAATTGTGGAATGCTTGACTTTCCATACAAAGGAAACTCATTCTCGTGGGTGAGAAAAAGACGAACCTGGAAAGTTAAATGTAAACGATAGAGCAGTGGCAAATGAAGAATGGCACGCTTTATTTACCCATTCAGTTGTAGAACTCTTACAACTGTGGGGATCAGACCATAGACCGGTCCTAGCACGGATTCAGTCTAGTGTTAGGAGGGGATGAAAGAATTTCCGCTTCGACAAGATATGGATCGGGAAACCGGGGTTCAAGGAAGCGGTAATCTCGGGATGGGGACAATTTGATGAAATTACAATGAAAAATTTCTATCAAAAAGTTACTTCAAGTCGAAATAAAATTAGTTCCTGGAAAAAACAAAACCCTACAAATTCTGCTTTATTAATTAAGGAGTTAAAACATAAGATAGACATGGCACAAGATGATGAATTCACTACAATAGAAGAATTGGAGGATTTGAGAAGACAACTGATTTTGGCATTCCGAGAAGAAAATAGTTTTTCTGAACAAAAAAGCAGGGATCAATGGCACAAATATGGGGACATGAACACAAAATTTGATCATGCCACTACAAAACAACGAAGAGCCCAAAATCGGATAGTTAGTATCAAAGACAAACATGGGAAGTTGGTAGAGAGTGAAATCGAGGTGGAGAACGTGGCTGTTCAATACTTTGGAGATCTCTTCTCTACTTCTTTGCCGACAGAACTAGACGCCTCCCCAATAGGTTACTCTTAGAGGAACCGTTGGAACAAGAAATTAGGAGAGCCCTTTTCGACATCAACGCGGATAAAGCACCCGGTCCAGATGGCATGACTAGTAAATTATTCCAAAAATTCTGGCGGGAGATGCGGCAAGACATTATTAGACTTGTCCGGAATTTCTTTGCGACAGGTAGTTTTGACCCATTATTGAACCAGACGAATATTTGTCTCAACCCGAAAAAGAAAAAACCTCGAGACATGACTGAGTTCAGACCTATTAGTCTTTGTAAAGTTAGCTACAAGATCATATCTAGGCTTTTGTGCAAGAGGCTTAAAAGGGTTATCATGTGCTTGGTCTCGGAGGCACAATCTGCCTTTGTGGCAAAACGTTTGATTACTGACAAAATCCTGATATCACAAGAAAACTTTCACGCCTTACGGACGAATCAACGATGTAGGGAATACTTTATGGCTATCAAAACCGATATGAGCAAAGCTTACGATAGAGTGGAGTGGAGTTTCTTAGCAGCTTTGATGCTGAAGATGAGCTTTGATGAAAGACTGGTTGACCTCATTATGTGTTGTGTCACGTCGGTCACATATCAAGTTTTAGTCAATGGGCAACCAAGAGGGCAAATCCTACCAAGGAGAGGGTTAAGACAAGAAGACCCCCTATCCCCCTTTTTGTTTATCCTATGTACAGAGGCATTGTTCTCACTTTTAAATGGAGCAGAAGCGGAAAAGAAGATTGTAGGTCTCCGTGTTGCTAGGGCGAGCCCAAGGATCTCTCATCTTCTTTTCGCAGATGACAGTCTCTTCTTCTGTGAGGCGGAATTAAACCAATGCAAGAAGATCATGGACATTCTAGATATATATGGGAAAGAACCAGGACAACGACTAAATGCGTCCAAATCATCGATGTTTTTTGAAAATCGAGTGGAGTATTCTCGGAAGCAAGATATAAAAATTTTTTTAGGCTTTTCTTTAGAAGGCGGCAATGGAATGTACCTTGGACTACCGGAACAAATCGGTGGCTCAAAGATGAAAGTGTTCTCCTTTGTACAAGATCGGTTCAATGGGCGAGTCAACACTTGGTCATCGAGACTCCTTTCTAAAGGAGGAAAAGAAGTTCAAGTCAAATATGTGGCTCAAGCAGTTCCGACAGTTGTGATGTCGTGTTACTTACTTCCACAAGGCATTACCGATAAACTAAGGAGCACAACGTCTAATTTTTGGTGGAGCTCAAAACAAAACAGAAGAGGTTTACATTGGACAGCATGGGACGATATTTGTACCCCCAAAGATTCGGGGGGACTAGGTTTTCGAGATCTCCATGACTTTAATATCGCGCTTCTTGCAAAACAGTTGTGGAGGCTAATTCATTACCCGAACTCCTTATTAGCACGTGTTTTAAAAGGAAGGTACTATAATCACACTTCTCCTTTGGAAGATCGGCGTACATACTCACCATCATATCGATGGCGTAGTATCATGGCAGCAAAACCTCTACTCATCTCGGGGTTACGGAAAACAATTGGTACGGGTCAAGATACGAGGGTTTTGAGTGAGTCTTGGGTCCCAGATGTAGTGGCTCGACCGTCTAAACCCACCAACCACATTGTATACAGACTACCCAACTCCTTGTTCAATTCTTTATTAAGAATGATACCAAGGAGTGTGATATACAACTTCTACGAGATTTTTTCCACTCAGATGATATCCCTTTGATACTTGGGCTGAAGCCCTCCCGCTCTCGTGTTCCGGATGGATATGTTTGGAACCACACAAAATCATGAGTTTATTCAGTTAAAACCGGCTATGACCTACTTCGATCGATCAAGTTGAGTCTTTCACAGAAAGGGGCTTTAGAACCATGTATCACTGCCCTTCAAAGCCATGTGTGGAAGATAAAGGCCCCGAGTAAGATGAAGCATTTTTTGTGGCTGGCCATCTCGGGCTGTGTGGCGACGGCAGAGAAGCTCATGTATAGACACCTGGGCACCGATAGGAGTTGTCCTAGATGTGCTGGCACAGTGGAGTCGATTAATCATCTTCTTTTCGAATGCTCCCCATCGCTTCAGGTTTGGGCTTTATCGGACTATCCGTCCCTTCTGGGTTACTTCCCGTGTACATCTTTATATCAAAACATGAACTTCCTATTTTGGAAGAGAAAAGAGGTGGCTCCTCTGAGACCACAATTCGATACCTTCCCATGGATCTGTTGGTACATTTGGAAGGCGAGGAACGGCAACATTTTCAATGGGAAAGACGTATCCCCCTTTGTCACCCTCCAACATGCGTCTCTTGAGGCAGAATGTTGGAGGAAGGCTAACGAAAAGGAGGAAGCAAATGAAGATCATGACGATTCCCCTACTACAGAGGTTGAGACAGTGCCCCCTTGGATACCCCAAATCCCTACCTGTCAAATTGATGCATCATGGATCAATAATGGCAGTGTCAGTGGCTTAGGGTGGAGTCTTAAGGATCAAATGGGCGTAGAATACTTCGGATTACGGGCGTGTAACATGAGCCTTTCAGCTTTGCATGCTGAGATGGAAGAATTACTTTGGGCAGCCGCATGTATGAGAGACAGAAGGATCACTTCAGTACGGTTCGAGACGGACTGCGCGGACTTAGTGGACATGACTACAAACCCGATGGACTGGCCAGCATTCGCGATAGAGATCGAAGAGTTCCAGAGGTTACATGATGACTTCGAGGATGTGAGACTATCTCATATTCCTCGGAGTCGGAATGGTCGGGCAGACGCGTTAGCGAGAGATGTAAGGACCAGAGACTATATTTTCTCCCATATAGATCAGACCCGGACAGATGGAGATGTTCCTCGGTGAATTGACTCATCTGTTCTCCACTTGATCTAGTGTAGATAGGAAGACGACAAAAAAAAAAATTAATAACCAAATAAACTGAATAACTCGAACAAACCAAAACTTCGAAAATAGTCTAATTTTCCTAATTTTATTGGATTTTTTTAATTTTTATTTTCCACTAAATTTTAGTTTGATTTGAAACTCATAATGATATAGAAAACCAAATTTAGAGGTGTCAATTCGGGCTAGTCCAGTCCGATCCCGCTAAGCCCATAAATATTTAAGTCCGGTCCGGTTCAGCCCGAAAATATTTTGGGTATAGAATTCAAAGCCCGATCTGGTCTTTATAGGGATATAGGGCATTTCAGGCTTTTTGGAATTTTCGAAAAATAATTTGTCATTTTCACTTCAATCGTTTTAATACATTTGAATTTTCATTAAAAAAAATAAAGTTTCATTTTTTTGTTTTAAAATATAAAGTGAAATTAAACTTTTTTTAGCTCCGCCTATTCATCAATAGACCAATTATCAAACTTTTGATTCATTTTCACGATTTTACATCTTCATATATTTTGTATTAAAATAATTTATTTTTCTCCAAAACGATTGAAAATTTGAAAATATTTGTTAGAAAATTCTAATAGAGCAATAAAACACAAAACACATGTTACAATTTGATAAAACATACCTTATTATTTATAAATCATTCATGTCGTATAAACTGATTAACACATATTCGTAATATGTTACATTATGTGGACCAACACGGTTAAAACACTATACTTTTATTTGCTTAAAAATATTTGTCAGAACACTAATTCACTCATAAATACACTACTATAAACCATATATGTTCATGGATTGTTAATATAAAACTTTAACTATCGGCAATTGATTAGTTGGCAACAATCAACTTTATTAAATAAAAAAAATTATAGGAGAAGGATTTCACCATTAGGTGCGATTTATAGGAAATATCACTAATTTTTAGTGTATTTAGAACTTTCCTTAATCATGTTTTGGTCAATATATTATAGGACTATTCTACCACCATTAAATAATATTTATTATTCTTTATTTATGGATATTTTATATTTTAATATAAACAACTTATACAACACTTTTTAATTATTATTTTTACATAACTAATTATATTAATAATTTTAACTAAATATTATATAAATATTATTTTAATTTTACTTTTAAAAACGAAAAAACTAAACTGACTCTAAGGAGAAGGATCGATATATAAAAAGAGCAAGTGATAAAGAAGTAGACTTTTAGAAGAGATTAGGCAAGAAATGCCTCATGTACTTACAAAATAAGCAGAATAAAGATCTATTGTATCAAAGTTTTGTAAAAGATAAACCAAATCTCAAAGTTATAGTAAATCTATATATATAAAAATATGTTTGCTTCACTCATGTGCATCCACGTCAGCGCCATGTCAGAAAGTCGAGGTTTGTAGTGCTGCCACGTGTCCAAGGAGAAGAAACGCAGCGTTTCATTAACATCATCTTATTGGGCTTCGTTATTTTACATGTTATTGGGCTGTGATAAAGAAAGTGTAACTGGCCGGATAAGTCTGAGTTTTGCTAACCCTAATACGACAGCAGTGAAGAACGGAGACGCATCCTAACGCCGTTGGTAACTGTTTCAATCCTGCTGCTTCCTCTAGACCCATGATTAGGCCTGGGAAGCGGGTCGGATCCGCCCCGCTCAACCCGCCCCGCCGCGGGTTAAACTCATTTTTTCACTTGAAAATTATACCCGCATGACCGGATTTCGATAACCGCACCCGCCCCGCATCAATCAAGCGGGTCTAGCGGGTTATCCGAAAAAAAGTTCAAAAAGTCAAAAGAAAAAAAAAAAATGCTTGCTTTCGATTTACGCAGAGTCAAGATTTGATAGGGATGAGTTTACAGTTTCTGATTTACAGAGAGTCAAAGGGTTGCTTTGACGTTTGAAAGAGATGAGTTTAGTTGAGAGAATTAGTTTACGGCGTGAAAAGAAATGTTTGTGTAACAATCATATGAAAACTTTCAGGTTGTGGTGGATCTTGGATCTTTTCTGAAAAGTAATGAAATTTCTTGTGAGGTTTTAACCATACGTTATAGGTAATTGGTGTCCATAACCCTTTTTAAAAAATGGTGTTCACAACAAAAACTTTCATGAGATAAACGTGTAAATGGTATGAAATGCATCGGCAACTTCAGTATCTTGTTTACTGCAGTAATTAGGTACCAAAAAATGGAAACCATAATGTTCAAAGCTAGCTCTCAGATTATGATTTCTCCAATTACTCATTCCATCACCAAATTTTCCAATAAACTTTAACTTCTTTGCTGAAGGCCAAAACAAAAGATTAACCGAGACTTCAGTGGCACTCAATCTACAAGAAAACATATAAAATTAGGACGAAGTTACTTAATTAGTCTAGTAAAACTAATGAGTTACCTCGATTCAGCAACTCTTATCTTCAACTTCGTAATCAAGTAACAAGCTTCAGCTTCAGAGCGTATTAGAGAAGCTAGAGGACGGAGAAAACTATTCTGAGCTTTAGTGTTAGCAACAAGAATTTGGTGAACTATGGTTCCCAAGTTAAAAAGATCTATCTTTTGAGTTTCATCACTGACCAGAAGCTGTTCAGGTGGTCTCCACTTTTTATTCTCTTCATTTTCAGGGAGAGTAATCATGGACTCTTGATCCACAGAAGCAGAATATACCAAGTTGCCTATTTTTGCAACTAGCTTGTCTTCTTGATTAATAAGGTATATGGAAGCTGTATCTAAACACCTATGTATAAATGACTTGGAGTGTATATCAACAAGTCCATCCACAATACTTTTGAGAAGATCTATCCTATAACTTAATACATCATGATGTGGTTTCAGAAGAGAGTTCCACATTTCCTTGCACATATCGTCCTTAATCAACTCCTCTAAATTATGTGTGTAGATTTTGTACAATTTGAAGACCAAAACATGTTTCAAAAAATAATTATATATATGTTTTTATAACTATGGAATCAAAAATAATATTTTGGGCTATGTCGAGAGCATGTCTTGCATGTGAGCCTATTATGTAATCCTTAATTTAATCTCTATAATTATTTGTGGTGTGTTTTAGAAGTTTTTTTTTCTTTTCAGTGTGATACTTTTCATCACTATAAACTTACATGGGAGAATCATGTGATGTGGTGTGTGGCTAGAATGTATCAATCACTTTCTTTTTAAGATATATACTAAAAATGTTTAGGTGCATATGAGCAGAATCACATATAAGTTTAACATTGGCCGTAATAAGAACACACCTACAATCTGGTTCTTAGTTTGGTTTAGTTCGATAAGTAGCAGTTGATCGGTTCTACAAATAGCAACCAAATAAACTGATTAAACCAAATTTTAATTGGTTCTTAGTTTACCATATTTATCCTATTCATTTACTTTTCACCAAAATAACCGAAAAAAACAAAATAGAAAAATGATTTTGTTTAATTTGGAGCACATAATACCCAAAAAATCGAATTAACTAATTTGAGTTTAAACCGAAGTAAAACAAATATACTTAGCTTCAACCGAAATATAGTCCGGTTCAATTGATAATTTCAAAAAAAAAAACCGAGAACCAAAAGAACCGACCCCAAAACCGGAAAGCCCATGACTAATGAAATCTCCAAATATAAAATTTAGTGGGCTTTAAACTAGCCCATTACACATCGTACAAAATAATATATAATCGGTTTAGGTGTGAACCGGGCGGGCTTTTTTTTCCACGCCTTACAAAATCAATTCGGCGACCAAATTGTTTTATCTTTCTCCAGCAAGCTTCGAAGAGAAGAAGAGAGAACGAACGAGTCAGAGACACTATGGATGAAGGCGAATCATCATCGACCAATAATCCTTCGCGTCCATGGGAATCATACAACACCGTCTTCACCAACGCCAAAGCCGGTTTGTTTCCATATATTAAGCTTCTTTCACTCTCTCTTCTGATTCTTTTCTCGAGTAGAATCACTCCACAAAAATTTCGAAATTGATCAAACCCTGGACCCTGAATTTGCACATTTTTCATCTGATTTGGTTTAAAAATTGCGTCTTTGCTTATTGGATGATGCTGGGAGTTACGTTTGTGAAGTCGTCGTCAATGTGAATTTTGTTAGGAATGGAGGGAGTTGATAAGGAGAAAGTGCAGAGGGTTGTGTACGAGATGAGTAAAGGATCAAAGTATTTTCAAAACGAGGAGCGTAAAGAAGCTCTTATGAAACAGAAGATCGAGCATATGCGTGATAGGTGTGCTAAGCTATCTTCCTCTGATTTATCTAATTATCAGAAGGTATGTGTGTCACCGTCATATCTGAGTAAAGGTTTATGCTTTAAGGATGTAAAACAATGTAGCTTCTTTTTTTTTTTCAATTCGAAGGTGGTTGATAGAAGGATCTTAGAGCTTGAAGCTACGCGGGATCTGTCTAGAGTATGGCTGCATGTTGATATGGATGCCTTTTATGCTGCTGTTGAGACTTTGAGCAATCCTTCGCTTAAGGGGAAACCCATGGCTGTTGGAGGCTTGTCTATGATCTCCACAGCTAATTATGAGGTATGCTGCTCTGGTTTTCAACTGGTGCTGACAGCTTGTAATCATTGTTAAAACTTTCTGTTGTCTCTCTTAGGCAAGGAAGTTTGGAGTTCGTGCAGCTATGCCTGGCTTCATTGCTCGTAAACTGTGTCCAGATTTGATATTTGTTCCTGTAGATTTTCCCAAGTATACTCACTACAGTGATTTGACAAGAAACGGTTAGTTGTTTCTCGTCCGAAATGTGTAGCTTTAAGATTGCCGTTCTGTTTCTATCCTCTGACTTGCATATTTGTGTTTCATTTAGTTTTTAAGAATTATGATCCTAACTTCATTGCTGGGAGCTTGGATGAAGCCTACCTTGACATAACTGAGGTTTGTCGAGAAAGAGGTCTTTCTGGTGGAGAAGTAAGTGTGAGCTCATGATATGCATTCTTTTGTAATATTTGTTTCTTATTCGTTGACATTACCTGATTAGTTTGCCACTGCAACTGTACTCTGTCCATGTCTTCACTTTGTGCAGATTGCAGAGGAGCTTAGATCTTCTGTTCATTCCGAGACTGGAGGACTGACATGCAGTGCGGGAGTAGCCGCAAACCGCTTGCTCGCCAAGGTTCTCCTTATATGTGGAAAATATTATATATGTCCGAAATCTATTTTCTGAATCTACTCCTACCATATTACAGGTTTGCTCAGACATAAACAAGCCTAATGGACAGTTTGTTTTACAGAATGATCGATCAACTGTCATGACATTCATCTCATCACTTCCTATACGAAAGGTATGTGATCCCTAATCGTTATCGGTCGTTTTTTTTTTGGAATGCGTTTGTTATGAAAGGTACTATCACTCCAGTTATTCTCCAGCTCATTCAATTTGCTGCATAGGTAGAATTGTATACTCAGTAGAAACAAAGTACATTGGTAGCATAGAGATGCCACAGAGAACTCGTTCGGTCCTCGCACGGTTTATTATAGCTGGGTGTTGGTTCTTTATGAGTTGTCAAAACTATAGGTGTAGTTTTCTGAAATTCCAGTTGGAAATTGGTTCACAGATTGGAGGAATCGGTAAAGTTACCGAGCATATTCTGAAGGATGCTTTAGAAATTAAAACATGTGGGGACATGGTGCTGAAGGGATCTCTTCTTTACGCTCTCTTTACTCAGTCTTCTGCAGGTAGCAGTATCTCTTGCTTTCTTGTTGGACTATTGCTTTCCACTGAAAGATTTTGTTGTTTATTGATTTTGTTGTTTATTGCTCGACAATTTTTTGTAGACTTTTTCCTCTCTGTTGGACTGGGGCTTGGGAAAACAGACACTCCTGAGGTTAGGTCTCGTAAAAGTATTAGCAGTGAAAGGACATTTGCTGCGACAGGAGATGAAAGATTGCTATACTCAAAGTTAGGTGAGTACTCTGAGCACTTGTGTTGTTTTCTTTCTTATGATACCTGTAACTCAACAATCAAAGGCACAATGGATCCAGAGAGACTTAACTCAATGAAGAATGATTGTGTTTGCCACAGGCTGCATTTCTAACTTCTAGAGTTAGAAAATGTATATTTGGCTTTTACATTGCCACTGAATGTTTTCTGTGGTTGCCAGCTGAAATTGCAGAAATGCTATCTCATGACATGAAAAAGGAGGGTCTAACGGCAAGAACACTGACACTCAAACTGAAAACTGCTTCTTTTGAGGTGGACTTCCAAATTGCATAGTAGTTATTTTTCTTCTTTGAAATCCATCTTTGTGCTGAAAGTGTGACAATTTGCAATCATCAGATTAGGAGCAGAGCTGTTAGCCTGCAGAGATACACATGTTCAAGCGAGGATATTCTAAAGCATGCTACAAAGCTGTTGAAGGCGGAACTTCCTGTTTCCATAAGGCTGATAGGTGCGCGTCGCTTTAATGTTCTTTGTTCTTCTTTTTTTAGAATGGTCAAGACAATCCATACTATCCTTGGTACTAAAATTCTATTTATACAGGGTTGCGAATGTCTCAATTCAATGAAGAAGCCCGCCATTCTGATCCTTCACAGGGAACTATTACCAAGTTCATCGTTCAAAAGGGTTCCTCAAGGAAAAATCTGGATGATAATGACTCATTTGACTTAGATGCTAGTAAAAATTGTTTAGGCAACGATGAAATGTTGAGTTTATCCTATGCTTCTCATGAGACAAGCTATGATCAACTGAAAGATGTTGTCGAATATGAAGAACAATCAGTGACTCCAGAACAAGAATGCAAGAAAGAGGAAGAAAGACCGCAAGTATTAGAAGGAGATGCTCTGCTCAGGAAACACAAGGAGTCCAAATCAGAGACAAGTGCACAAAACACCGAAGCAGTATCAGTATTTCCGCAGATGGAGCCATTATTATGGGTTAATGGGTACAAATGCAATTTGTGTGGGATCGAGCTACCTCCATCTTTTGTTGAGGAGCGGCAAGAACACTCTGATTTCCATCTCGCCCAGAGACTTCAAAATGAGGAATCTGGCCCTAGTTCTTCCACCACACCACCTTCAAAACGAAGGTCAGCTTCACAGTAACAACCTCTTGAGCCTACTCTATTATTTTTTTCTCACAAGTCTCTGCTTCTCAGTGAAACTTCATAACTTGTTAGGATTCTCGGAAAGGAAAAGGCAAATTCCAAGCCAAAGAAGCAGAAACCAAATCAAAAGGATGGTAGCAAACACATTCCAATACACACATTCTTCACAAAGAGCAATCAAAACTCGTGAGCCTTGTTCATAGTTAACCTTTCCTTATTACTAGACAATGTGAGAGGACTTCACAGTGTTGTGAAGTTGCTAGCTTTAGAGATGTTTGATTCACTGGGTGGATGCCACCTGTCATCTGTGCTTGTATTATCTTCACTTATTATATTATCTTTAACATCTTTCAGGAACGACGAAACCCAGAAGAAATGAAGATGGCTCTACCCCCACCGAGACTCAATCTCTCACCGTCCAGTTCCCTCGGCGAACCAAGATCCTTACCGTCGATGTCTGACATCCTGACGTCATCAAAAGCTCGAAATCTTGACTTAAAGATCCAAACTTTAGGACCGTTTTTCAGAGTGACAGGGAAGAACGCAGACACGGGCAGTGAGGTCGGACGAGCGGAGGGAGTGGTTAGACCATGGTTCGGACGAGGCTTGGTTCTGCATCTTGATACGATAAGGTTGACGAAAGAGACGATGGTTATGGATAAGTCTCTCCTTGGAGTTGGTTTATACGTAGGAGCTGTAGCTATCCGACATGGATACGACTGTGGTTGCCGCACTGCTCAGCTTCTCGCTATCTACGACTCTGATCTCTATCATTCTAAGGTCTATATCTCTCTCCCTCTGTTTCTACCGAAATTGTTTAAACAAGAATCTTGGTTTAGTCATATACTGAACCAAACCGAACTTGTATGCATGTGTGTCAGCTGGTTAGGTTTTACAGAAGAATTGGGTTCGAGGAGGTGAAAGAAGTGAGTGGGTCGTCCATTGGAGACATGGCTGATATGTTGGTGTGGGGTGGAGTTGGCACTCGCATGGATGCTAATATCCATCATCTCCTTGTTAAATGGTCCAAAGTTTTCCTTAAATCAGTTTCTTAATGACATATTGTATCATCTTCATTCTTGAAACGAATCAGACCATACTATTTTTTACTAAGAACATATGTATACTTCATCTCTATTGTTGTATTCTATTTGACTTACGGTTTTCATACGTAACATAGTCTTGTATAAAACGTGTTAGTAAGAACAGCAAAGCTTATTCCTAGAGTCTTTTAACATATGATAACAGTAAAGGCCTCGTCTAGTTACTGCACCTTCTTTGGTTTGCCTCTCATCAACTACCTATTTATGAATTATTTGTTACAACCACTTGTATCATGTTTGCTTGTTTGGATAATCGAGGAGACAACTTGTGTCCTGCCCACCTCTTATCTTCCCAATCAAAACCATTATAAAAAGAGAGATTTCATCAAAAAGAAAGCATATGATAAGGTAGGAACATGACAAATTGACAGATGGTGGTGGCCAACTAGCAGAATCTCAATGGAGATTGGAGGAAGAACAGTTCTAGAGGTGATACTGGTGGAGATCATTGCAAGACTACCTTTGAGAACCATCGCTAGACTCAAACTGGTGTGCAAGCAATGGAAGTCGTTGATAGAATCTTCCTACTTCCGTTGTGTCTTTGTCTCTCTTCACAAGAACTCATCTTCCTCTTGGTCTCTCATGTTCGGAGCTGAGTATCCTCACCCTGAAGCTATAGGCTTCCATGGATGCCAAACATGGGATCTACAAAAACCTCTAGGCTCGTATATCATGTCTTCTCAACGGTACTTGAATCTCCCTACTAGCTCTAACTACTTCTACGTAGCTTCCTCCAATGGATTGGTTTGGATCAATGTGTTCTTTACCCGCACTGACAACATGGCTTACAGTTACAAATCCTTTGTTGGTAATCCGATTTTAGAACAATGGGTCGAAATCCCTCCGCCTCCAGACCAATGTATACCCACTGGTTTGGTGACGCGCGTGGAGAATGGCGTCGTTACAGGGTTCAAAGTGGTCAGGACTTCAAGGACCGAACGTAGAGGCATGGGAGTGCATGAATGGAGAGTGTATGTGTATTCGTCTGAGACTGGTTTATGGACTTCCAAGGGACTTCACTCTTCTCATCCTGTTAACTACACTGGTTCTTACCCTCCCTTGAATCTCAACGGGATGCTTTATCTCCGGGAAAGAGGTATGGATGCTACAGAGCCTGGTGTCCTTGTTGGTTATGATTTCTATGGCCCTGAGGACGATGATCAATGCCTGGTTATACCTCTTCCTCTTCTGTCCAGCAAAAACGTTCGGATATGCTTGACTACTTCAGGGGAAGATGTTATTTACATTGAAATACTGTATCCAAGATTAAAGGTTTGGAAGCTGAACAACTACTCCAAGAGTGGTGAATGGTGGCAACTTTCACGGGAAGAATCAGTCGAATTCGATGCCCATTGTTTACCCTTGGCTATGAATCCGTTTGATACTAATATCGTCTATCTATGGAGTCAGCACCACGGAAGTTTGGTAACGTGTGATCTACTAAGACAAGAGTTTATTGTTCATCAAGAGTCAGAGACTTGGAGAAACAGTGAAGGTTGTTACCGCATAAACACGTCGGGTACTAAGGGGTATGTAGAAGGTAATACTAATGCAACTACGGTCATCATGTTATCACAATATGTGCTGCAACGATGGATGGATTCAGTACCTCGTCCACCAAACTGAGAGCATCATGCTTTGTGGAGTTGGTGACTTCTCAACTTCTTACTGCAAAACCTTATTCTTCATATTGTTGTAATGCTCTCAAATTCAGCTTGGCGATTAAGCTGTACAATCTATTTATTATCATTTTTTTCCATCTTTAAGCTTTGATTAAAAATGTGGAATCGATACAACCTCATAAATTTAATAAAAACATTTTTATCAATAAAATCCAAAGACCTTAACAAACTAAAATCTCAGTACAAGAGGGCAACAAACACTTAAGCCCAGCCACCTTTTAGTCCGTCTCCTGAGAGTCGGACCACGTCACTAGAGTGGCCAAAAGAGCAATGGTTGCCGTCTCAACTCGCAACCGGTGTGGTCCAAGTCCAACAGCTGTGCCGCCTGCTTCCAACATCATTTCCATCTCTTTCTTCGTGAAATCTGCTCCATTATCATTGTTGACGGTTTTTAGATTACACTCATTGAGGCAAGTCATAAACAAGAGTATATCAATTTGTATCTACTCGGACACTAACCAATTATTTCGACAATGTGAAAGCATAGTACAAGTACAAGAGCAGAATTTTGATAACTGCATCAAAATTATATTGAAGAAAGGATTTCTTACCTCCTTCTGGTCCAACAATTAATAGTCCGCTAGATTCTTTTGCCGAGGATTGTACTGCATTGAGAAGAGGTGTAGCTTCGGCTGTAGCAACCAAACATAACTTCGACTTGGAAATCTATAAACCCCAATATGTTTTGAAACAAGTTTAGAAACAAAAATCAGGGGTTCAATAAATTTAAGATCTTAGAATTGCTTATAGAGATGTTGCAGCATACATGATCCAAGAGGGTATTAAATTTGATCGCAGGGCTTACTACCATTTGATGTAGTCTTTGACCTGTGACATAAAAAGATAATCTGATCATACAACTATAATGCCAAGAAAATAAAGAAGCAATATTTTAACCAATCAAAGTGTTTCCTTACACTACGGTTACTTACATTGTTTAGCCGCAGCAAAACTAACACGTTCCAATCTATCAACCCGGTTATCAGAGATTATGGAAGATCTTTCTGTTAAAAGTGGTGTGACACTACTCGCTCCAAGTTCCTAAGATGAGCTTTTTTCAGTGGCACAACATTCACAAGTGATTCAGACAGTGACATACTAGAAGTAAAACACTTACTGTACATTTCTCAATTAGCCAATCTGCTCGACCACCCTTCAAAGTGCCTAGAACAATGCACATTTTATAAGTTATCAGTGTACAAAATCTGTCGAAGGTGTCGAAACCAATAGCAGTCCTCATTGATTCCATACCAAAAGCTGCAAACACTTGCCACTGGATGCCCTGAGGGAGAATCACCTTCTGATCATCTTGTGCGACAAAATCAACTCCAGTTTTGTCTATGTTTTGTATACAACCTTCTACTAAACCTCCTTTGCCATTAAAGAGTTCTACCCTTGCATATAAGAAATAAAGGTGCAAGCAAATTACTTTGACATTGTTACATTCACTAAGATGATCTAAAGGTTCAGGCTTTTTCACCTGTCTTCAGCTTTCAATCTTAGAACTTTTGCCATATGCCAAAACTCAGAGCCTTGAACACGAACCGTTCCACCCTATAATCCAAATTGAAGCTTAGTATCATCATTTCACGCAACCATAAGTAACAATGAAACACATTTTGAGCATCACTGCCTCTTTACTTAGAACTCTAATCCTAAGTGATTACTATCACTCTGATTTTGAATCAATTACTGGAAAAATTCGAAGGTAAACTATAAGTACATGAGAGAGATATAGAAGGCGTGCCTTGCGCGATGGAAGTTCATCAGAGAAGAATCGAGGGAGGCCACCGCGAGACTGATTCCTTAGGTCCGAATCCGACGGAGGAGACGAAGAAGAAGCAGAAAACGTCTTGAAGCTTGAAGAAGAAGGCGGAAGCCATGAGCGAAGACGACTCGGCAAATCGGAAAACAATGGCCGTGCAGCCGCCAGTGCTCTCATTATTCAAAGCTTTCGATAATTCTATTTTGGTACAGTTCTTTATCGCTTCGGTTTACTATAGATATTGGTCTGATCCGGTTTTAATCCCGGTTTGCGCTCTTCCTTTTCCGTAATTCAAGGGATTTTTGAATTTCAAAAAAACAAGAGAGAGAGAGAGAAACGGCCCAACAGAACCGAAGCGGCAAATTTTAAAATTAGAAAATATGCAGCTCACGAGAGTAACCCTATCAATAACCATGGTTAGCACTTACCCAATAATATCATCACACGTGTCATATACAGCCCGTTACCTAAAGATGGAGGATGGTTCCGCTATATAAACCAGCTAACATCTGTGTAAACCTTGAAATCGAAAAACCAGATCTAGAGAGCGTCTTCATACACGCCCTCCCATTTCTTCTTCTCTGCGAATCTCAGATCCTCCGCGAAACGAAAATGAGGGAGTGCATCTCGATCCACATCGGTCAAGCCGGTATCCAGGTCGGAAACGCCTGTTGGGAGCTTTACTGCCTTGAGCATGGCATTCAGGTTCGTATCTCCCTCTCAATCGTATAGCTGCTGCATCTCCATTGTTCTTCGGAATCTGTAGATCGTTTAGATCTGGTGATTGATTTCGTTTTCTTGTTGAATACATGTGGATGGTTTGTTAGATTAGATCTGACGTATTTCGACTGCTGCATATCCATTTTTCGTAGAAAAATTTGTAGATCTATTCTACCAAATTGTTAAGATCTGTGATTGATTTCGATGCCTTGTTGAATATATGCAGCTGATTCGAGATCCGTTTCTCTTAATAAAAAAATATACGATGAACAAAGACTATTATCATAGATCCGTTTCTGTAATGTTTGATTGCTACTGTTGAATCGAGATCTGTTTCCTTTTCACAATCGATGAACGAGAACGTCTTGTAGGTTTATATTAAATTGTATCGTTTCTTCTGTGTCTTATAGATCTGTAGATCCTCGTCACTCTGTATATATTTGTATGTGTTTATTTACTGAATCTGTTGTTTTCGATTTGGATTGGTACAGCCTGATGGCCAGATGCCTGGTGACAAGACTGTTGGCGGAGGTGACGATGCTTTCAACACCTTCTTCAGTGAGACCGGTGCAGGCAAGCACGTCCCGCGTGCCGTCTTTGTCGATCTTGAGCCCACTGTGATCGATGAGGTCAGGACCGGTACTTACCGTCAGCTTTTCCACCCTGAACAGCTCATCAGCGGTAAAGAAGACGCAGCTAACAACTTCGCTCGTGGGCACTACACCAGTAAGTTACTCACCCTTTGTCTAACATCCTTTCATCATCAGCCTTATACTAGTGTTTATTAACCGTTTGAAATCTTTTCTCAGTTGGGAAGGAAATTGTTGATCTGTGCTTGGACCGTATCAGAAAGCTCGCTGATAACTGTACTGGTCTCCAAGGCTTCCTTGTCTTCAACGCTGTTGGTGGAGGTACTGGATCTGGTCTGGGGTCACTTCTCCTTGAGAGGCTCTCTGTCGACTATGGGAAAAAATCCAAGCTCGGGTTCACTGTTTACCCATCTCCACAGGTCTCGACCTCTGTTGTTGAGCCTTACAACAGTGTCCTCTCCACTCACTCGCTCTTGGAACACACTGATGTCTCTATCCTCCTCGACAATGAAGCTATCTACGACATCTGCAGACGTTCACTAAACATTGAGAGGCCAACCTACACCAACCTTAACCGTCTCGTCTCTCAGGTATTATAAGACTAGCCACATAACAACTCTTCTTAACAGTAATCTTGGTGTTGCTTCATTACTGATGTTATTTTGTTGCAGGTGATCTCTTCCTTGACTGCTTCTCTAAGGTTCGATGGTGCCTTGAACGTGGATGTGACCGAGTTCCAAACCAACTTGGTTCCATACCCAAGAATCCACTTCATGCTTTCATCCTACGCTCCAGTCATCTCTGCAGAGAAAGCCTTCCACGAGCAGCTCTCTGTTGCTGAGATCACCAACAGCGCCTTTGAGCCAGCTTCCATGATGGCAAAGTGTGACCCACGTCACGGGAAATACATGGCTTGCTGTCTGATGTACCGTGGTGATGTCGTCCCCAAAGACGTGAACGCAGCTGTTGGCACCATCAAGACCAAGCGTACCATCCAGTTTGTTGACTGGTGTCCTACTGGATTCAAGTGCGGTATCAACTACCAGCCACCAACTGTTGTTCCGGGAGGTGATCTTGCTAAAGTGCAGAGAGCTGTTTGTATGATCTCCAACTCCACGAGTGTAGCTGAGGTGTTCTCGAGGATTGATCACAAGTTCGATCTCATGTACGCGAAACGTGCTTTCGTTCACTGGTATGTCGGTGAGGGTATGGAGGAAGGAGAGTTCTCTGAGGCTCGTGAGGATCTTGCAGCGTTGGAGAAGGATTATGAAGAGGTTGGTGCTGAAGGTGGTGACGATGAGGATGACGAAGGTGAGGAGTACTAAGAACACAGTGTTTGGAAAAACATGGATATTGTGTGTCTTTTCTGCTATCCTTTTATGTTTGCGTTAAGGGTCTCGAAACGTTCTTGTGACGAGTCTTTGGTTTGTATTTTCTTGCAACTATCTGTATTCTATTATGCTTTTTTACTATCTTTGTCTCTTGCTATCCGAACTCTATTATGGTTTTTACTCTACTCGATTTGTGCTTTTTATTATCGTTCTCGTTTCCATCACATTATATGTTAGAACATGTCCACTATTCATGCCATTAAGGTTGAAGAGAACATAATCGAGGAACCAAAAGTGAAAAATGAATTGTTTTTACCCAAATCTGTTTTTTAATTTATACGAAATTCTGATTTAATTTATGTGGATTAGAAGAGCTGGTTGAAAATGAAGCAATAAAAGGTGAAAGTTTGGAACTTTTCTACTTCCTGGTGAAGCCTTTTTAAAGTTGCAAGAATAAAGAAGGAACATTTTTTTACAATACAGCCGTGATAAAGAGCGCAGATAGAGTGAAATATATACTTGAGTGCAACAATATATATCAACTGCTACTTGAGAAAGAACACAGGTGGTGGTGCTAATTAAGACGAGAATTGATCCCAGATATCCTCTCATCCTCCAACAGAGCATAAGGATCGATGTATGGTGGTGGTGAAACCGGATTCCTGCTTCCATCATGAACGAAATCTGCTCCAAAGTACTTGCAAATGAAACAAAAGCAAATAAAACAAAACAACACAATCAGAGACAAAGCCTTCTAAACTCAAGAAGAACACATGTTGATCTTGTTAACTTACAAGGTAAAGGGCGGAGAAGGCGCCAAGTGTTAAGACTATCAAGGGCCAAAAACTTAAGAAGAAAGTCCCTCCAGTCGTCAGCAATATCTTAGCACGAGGAATCAATCCCTGCACACCACAAATGAACACAATCTCGCCTGTTAGTATGTGAAAGGAACCAACAAATGCCTATCTGACACTACAAGAACTCAAATCTGACCTCAAGCCCTTCGCTGTTTAAAGCCAACGATCTCTCTCTCTGGTTTAACAAACTCTGGTCGAATGGAGGAGTAGTAGTTGCAGTCGTCTTAGAGCTTTCTTTACCAGTGGGTTTGATCTCATCTACATCAACTTCGTAGTCTTGAAGCAACGATGTAGGAGTCATACCTCGTCTCTTCAATTCTTTCATAAACAAAGATTCTGGGGGCTCATCACCTACAAAACACAAACTCGACAAATCAAACTCCAGATCAAGCAATACATACACAAATTAGTAGTAGAAATAACACAAGGATGTTACATACCAAAACACTTTTTAAGCTCTAAATCAAAGAAACAAGTAGATATATGAATAATTTTTTTTTATTAGATATGAATAAATATGATTTAGTCAGTAAATAAAGATTAAAGAGCTAATCACAAACGGGAACTCTCCACATCTATTACAGAACCAAAATCGACTCTTGTAATAGTCCTTGTCGGGATATTATCAACAGAAGAAGAAAAAAGCTGACCTTTCGACTGATTATCGCCGCCGTTACGAGGAGATGATGAATAAATCCTAACACATCGACCAAGACGCCGAGAATCCGCTAATCTGAAAACCCTTTTTCTAGATTCCAGTTTCACTGTAGATTTATGGCGGGAAATCGACGATACAGGAGAGTACCCACATAGTTTAACAATCTCCAGAGAAGAAACAGCCATGTTTTTTTTTTTTTTGTTTCCTTTCTAACTCGAAGTCTCTTTGTTTTTTTTTGTTTTTAATTCAGTTGCCGGGAAAGAATCATGATCCAGACGCCGCCGCAGGATAAATAGGAAGGGGAAACTCAGACGGCAATATTCTATTTGTTTGGATTTTTCTCGAGGGGCAATGTGTCAGAGTATACAAGCAAGTGGTGGCGAGACAAGGGTGAAAGTTATCACCTTTAAACTCTTTCAGCGTATCTTTGAGCGTATTTTAGCACCAATATTCGATATTTTGCTAAAATGCACTAGACTTCGCAGGGTGTGTGTGGTTGTTAAATTTGCGGTAACGTAACCCGGCTCTCCACGTCTCGTTTTCCGTATTTTTCCCTGGATGTTTTCATTTGAAGATAATCATTCATTTTAGTTCATAGTTTTAATACCAAATGTAGACATATCGTCTCCTTTCGGTAGGTTTAACGATAAAACATTACCATAAATACTCCAACATGGCAACAACAAACATTTGTTTTCTAAGAAAGCATACTTGTGTTCTCTCTTAAAATCAAACTTGTCTAATGTTGGAATAGATTCCTATATTGTAGGAGTTGTTGTTGATCTAGTTGTCGATAAGATATGTTTGTTAGAGTTGTTGGGTTGTTGAGAGATTCTCTCCTTAGAGTTTTGTATATATGATGTACTCTCATATACAGAAGACATTCAACTATTACTTTCTTCTCTGTTCCATTACATGGTATCAGAGCTTGAATTTTTTTTTTTCATAAACACTGAAACAAACTGATAATGTCGACTGATTCGACCTTGACAACGACGGTGGTGAGGAGAAAGATCTCACCATACGACTTGACCTCTCAGGATAATCCGGGAGCTGTGATTTCCCACCCTCTCCTGAAAGGAACGAACTATGATGAGTGGGCGTGCGGGATCAAAACGGTGTTATGTTCTCGCAAGAAATTTGGGTTCCTCGATGGATCAATCAAGCGACCAGAGGAAGATTCTACAGATTTGGAAGACTGGTGGACGATTCAGGCGTTACTTGTGTCATGGATCAAGATGACAATTGAACCGCCTCTGCGATCTACAATTTCTCACAAAGAGGTTGCTCAAGATCTATGGGAGCACCTGAAACGACGATTCTCGGTGTTGAGTGGACCAAGAATCCAACAGATTAAGGCTGAATTGGCGGGTTGCAAGCAAAAAGGACTGGCGATTGAGGCATACTTTGGAAAGCTCAATCGAATTTGGGATAGCATGGCAAGCTATCGTCCTCTTCGGGTTTGCAAATGTAGGAATTGTATGTGTGATCTTGGAGGTATCCAGGAAAGGGATCGGGAAGAAGACAAGGTCCATCAATTCTTGTATGGGTTAGATGATGCCTATTACCGAACGGTGCGCTCCTCTCTGGTGTCTCGAACGCCACTTCAATCGATGGAGGAAGTGTATAATGTGGTACGTCAAGAAGAAGACATGAGAACATCGAACAAATTGGAAGAAGAAGGGTCTTTGAACGCTGTGAGTTCATTTGTAGCTCAATCGAAAGGTAGAGGACGTGGTGATGATCAAAACAAGTCTAGTTTTTGCCGCCACTGCAACCGATCAGGACACTCAACGGACAGCTGCTTTGTTGTGATTGGATACCCGGAGTGGTGGGGAGATATACCCCGCGCAAGGAGTGTCCAAGGAAGGCCTCGTGGTGGGTCTTCATATGGAACTGGTAGAGGACGCGGCTCGAACGTGTATGCGAACGTTGCACAGATTGCTGGACCTCAACCAACTGAGCAGGCCAATTACGTCATCACTGATAAAGACCGAGATGGCGTGACGGGTCTAAGTGAAACACAATGGAAGAGTATCATGCATATTCTCAATGCGGGGTCAAGAAGGGGTCATAACAACGCAACTGAGAACTTGACTGGTAAGTCCTCTAAGCCATCTTGGATTTTGGATACTGGCGCTAGTCATCATTTGACTGGGAAACTGGATGTTTTGGAAGATGTGAGTGATATGGAACATGTTCTCATCATATTGGTTGATGGTAGAGAAAAGGTATCAGTTGTGGAAGGAAAAGTGAGAATTGGACAGAGTTTGGTGCTGAAATCTGTCTTCTATGTTGAGGATTTGCCTTCAGATTTGATTTCTGTTGGCCAACTTATGGATGAGAATAGATGTGTTGTGCAGTTAGCTGATCAGTTCTTGATTGTTCAGGACCGCACTTCAAAGATGGTGATTGGAGCAGCTAAAAGAGAGCAAGGAGCATTCCGCTTACGCAGTATGGAGAGTGCAGCTGCAGCAATTACGAAGGAGGAGGACACGTATGAGCTGTGGCACAAACGAATGGGACACCCTGCTGCGAAAGTTGTTTGCTCCCTTTATGTTGTTTCTAGTTTAGTATGTTCTGCTTTTCTGAATAAGGCGTGTGATGTTTGTCTCCGCGCTAAACAAACAAGATCTTGTTTTCCAGTTTCTATCAATAAAACGATGAAAGCTTTTGATATGATACATACTGATCTATGGGGTCCGTATCGGACAAAATCTTTTACTGGTGCAAGATATTTCCTAACTTTGGTAGACGATTACTCTAGGGGAGTTTGGATATATCTTCTTAAAGACAAAACAAAAGCTCCAACTCACTTACTGAACTTCTTGTCGATGGTAAAAATGCAGTTTAAGACGAACGTACGTACAGTAAGAAGCGACAACGGGTCAGAATTTATATGCTTGCGTGATCAGTTTTTGAAGATGGGCATCATACATGAGACTTCTTGTGTGGGAACACCACAACAGAATGGAAGGGTAGAGCGAAAGCACCGCCATATCCTTAACATTGCTCGCGCCCTGCGCTTTGAAGCTAATCTCCCAATCGAATTTTGGGGTGAATGTATCCTTGCTGCTGGATAATTGATTAATCAAACTCCAAGTTCGGTTCTTGATGGCGTTACTTCGTACGAGAGGATTCACAACAAGCACCCCTCGTATAATCATCTGAGAGTATTTGGAAGTCTCTGTTATTCTCATAATCAATCGACGAGGGGTGATAAATTCGCGCCACGAAGTAACAAGTGTGTGTTTATGGGATATCCCTACGGTAAAAAGGGATGGAGGCTGTTCAATATGGAAAAACAGGAGTTCTTTGTGTCCAGAGATGTAATTTTCTGCGAAAATAAGTTCCCTTATGCGAGCTCAAGTCAAGGCGAGAACGGCTTTGAAACTTCACGACTCTGGGAACCAATCTCTGGTGTCGACATTCATGAGGAAGACGACTTAGAACGTTTAAACACAAGAGTTACAGAAGTATTGGGCCAGCAAGAAAACCCAGGCCCAACTAGAGATTTGGTTCGGCCCAAAGTTAGGCCCAGTAAACAACTTGTTTCCAATTTAGCTCCAACTGAAATGGCAACACAGCCTTCATCGTCGGAAACGACACACACCGGTGAAGAAACGACCGAAACGCCGAGTGTTCCTGAACCAATACTTGGTCGGGGACAGAGGAAACGAGTACCCCTGGTAACTCTGAAGAATTACGTCACAAATTCAGCACAGACAAGGACGCTTACAAGTTCTGGTAAGGGACAACCAGAGATGTTATATCCAATTTCAAAGTATGTAAGCTATGGGAGATTTTCAGCCAGACATACGGCGTTTCAAGTTTCTACAGACAAGATTACTCCTCCCAAATCGTATAAGAAGGCGGTGTTAGATGAAAGATTTCGCAATGCGATGGGTTTTGAAATTATTGCGCTCGAAGGGAGTCGAACGTGGGATGTTGTCGATTTGCCACCGGGAAAACGGCGATTGGTTGCAAATGGGTTTATACAGTGAAATACAGAGCCGATGGAACGATAGAGAGATTCAAGGCACGTCTAGTGGCGTTGGGAAATAAACAGGCCGAAGGCGTTGATTATAAAGAAACTTTTGCTCCTGTAGCAAAGATGGGAACCGTGAGATTATTTTTGGATGTTTCTACAAAACGTGGTTGGGATATTCACCAGATGGACGTTCATAATGCTTTCTTGCACGGCGACCTCACTGACGAAGTATACATGAAGTTGCCCCCGGGGTTTCAATCAGCTGATTCGACTAAGTTATGCCGCTTAAGAAAGTCATTGCACGGTCTTCGACAATCTCCTCGGTGCTGGTTTGAAAAGTTATCAGCTGCACTACAAGAATATGGATTTGAACAATGCCGATCAGACCACTCTTTGTTTACTTATACAAAAGGTACGACAAGGATTCAGATTCTTATTTATGTGGATGATCTTATAATTACGGGGAATCAACCTGCTGCGGTAGAGTTCTTTAAAAAGTACCTGGCGTCATGTTTTAAGATGAAGGATTTGGGGTTGTTGAAATATTTTTTGGGCATAGAGGTTGCGAGAAACAAAACTGGTATGTATTTAAGTCAACGGAAGTATGCTTTGGAGATCATTGATGATGCTGGTCTGTTAGGTTCGAAACCTGCTACGTTTCCAATGGAACAGAATCATAAACTGGCAGTGTCAGACTCGTCACTTCTTCTGAATCCAGAGAAATATAGACGACTGCTGGGCAGGCTGATATACCTGGGCGTGACAAGACCTGATCTAACATACTCTGTACATGTGCTTGCACAATTTATGCAAACACCACGTGAGGATCATTGGCATGCGGCACTACGGGTCGTACGCTATTTGAAAGGGAGCCCATGCCAGGGAGTATTGCTTCGAGCTGATGACAATTTTCAGATCAATGGTTGGTCAGATTCTGATTGGGCGAGCTTTCCTCTAACGCGAAGGTCTGTTACTGGATATTTTGTTCAACTAGGCAATTCTCCTATTTTCTGGAAAACTAAGAAGCAACACACGGTGAGTTTGTCATCGGCGGAAGCTGAATATAGAGCGATGGCTTATCTCACTAAGGAGTTGATTTGGTTAAAGCGAATTCTACAGCCACTTGGTGTAAACCATAATCAGTCTATGCGCCTGTATTGTGACAGCAAGGCGGCTCTGCATATTGGTAACAACCCTGTCTTTCACGAAAGAACAAAACATATAGAGCTCGATTGTCATTTTATTAGAGATGAAATCTTGGCTGGTACTATTGCTACATCACATGTATCGACAAAGGCTCAGCTAGCGGATGTTTTTACTAAATCTCTAGGACGGCACGAGTTTGAAGGATTCAGACACAAGTTGGGCATCCGAGATTTGTATGTTCTAACTTGAGGGGGGGGGGTGTTGGAATAGATTCCTATATTGTAGGAGCTCTTGTTGATCTAGTTGTCGATAAGATATGTTTGTTAGAGTTGTTGGGTTGTTGAGAAATTCTCTCCTTAGAATTGTATATATGATGTACTCATTGAACGTGAAATACACAGAAGACATTCAACTATTAATTTCTTCTCTGTTCCATTACATCTAATTTTCTGTCTGAAATAATATTAAAATGGAGTGGAAAACTCTTCCAATTAACTGAAAAAGATATTTTCAATGTTTTGCAACTGAATTTGGAATCGGTATTCCGATTCAACGTATATTATTGTAATAATGATTGATTTCACATCTCGCTCATTTGCAAAACAATCTTTGTTTTTATTTTGGGCTCAACGCTCATCTTTTTAAGTTGGGCCTATAAGGATAATACAATACACTCAAGGGTTGAGACGGGTTGATTGAGATATGGAATGCGACATGTTTGAAAACGGGTTGCTTCTCTTCTATTTTTCTAAAAATAAAAATCTTATTATAATGTGACAAAAAACATTTATTATATATACAAAAAAAACATTTATTATATATACAAAATAACTGTTGGTACAACAATTTAACCGAGTTAAAAATGCACACACCACATAACAAATTACTACAAAGTAAATAGCAACTCTGTGAACAGTAACTCGTTAACGATAATTTCGATTGTGTTGGTTGTCCGGAAAATGACTTATTCATGCCCGCACTATGAAGCCAGGGAAAATACATACCCAAACAATATTAACGTGCCAAAACATTCCTAAACTAAATAAGAATTTGAATTGCATATCTAAACTCATAATAAATAGCTAAAACATGCCTATAGCCGGTTATACGATGATTTGGACTATTTTTTAAAAGAAAATTTATAGTTTAGTTCCTATAATTCTATTTTTTTGTTAATATGCCTTAAATAACTTAAATAATCAAATTTATCGTATTTATAATTTTAATTTGAAAAGTACAATTTTTTTTACCAGATTTTAATTAAATTTAAATAATAAATTTAATTATTTATCAGAAATTTAGATAGTTATTATATAAAATATATTAATTAATTTAGTTATCAAAGTATGTTATCTACCTTATTAAAACATGAGAATTAATTATAAATAATTTTACTCATACTTAATATTTACAAGAAATACCACTCAATTTATATTTATATAAAATTTTCTTTACAAATATAGTCATTCAAATTTTAATCAACATAACTAAAAATACTCTTTAGAAATTTGATTTTACAGTAGAGATCTTTAATAATATTACCCTTACTTAATAAAAAGAAAAGAATGGCTAGTTAACCAAAAATAGTTTCGAACGCAACATCTCAAGAAAACAAATATCGCACAAAACCACTAGACCATATTACATTATTTTTATTTTTCTACAAAACTAGTATGTAATATTAATAATACACAAAAAGTTTACAAAACTATTTCCCAATTAATTCTCGTATAATTACCAAATAATTGATTTGACGCTAGGTTAGGGTCAAACACACACATTATGCCTAGTGTAATTAACATTGGTTTTGATAACTACAAACAAAAATTACAAATTTTTAATTTTATTTATATTATATATATCACGCAAGCACATAATAATATTTGCAACTAAAATAACCTAAAAAAATATAAAAAATATTTTATAAACTTTAAGAACTAGTGAGATTAAATCAGGCTTTAAATTATGATACTGTTTTTATGTTGTTTTCTATTTATTTAAATTTTTTGTATCAAATATTTCAATATGAAATAATAATAAAAATAATATATTTATATTATTAAATCTATTTTATTTGATAAAAAATATTTCTATATTATATATCACCATATATTAAAATTTATTTCCAATTTTGAAATTATAAATAAGGCCAATTTGATGATTTTAATTATTTGTGGCACTTTGCAAACAAATAAAATGATAAAAAGTAAAAGATAATAATTTAAAAAAATAGATCAATATATTTTAAAATAGACTGACACGTATCAGTTACGAGACATGTTTTAGCTATTTATTATGAGTTTAGGTATGCAATTCAAATTCCTATTTAGTTTAAAAATGTTTTGGCACGTTAATATTGTTTGGGTATGTATTTTTCCTGGCTTCATAGTGCGGACATGAATAAACCGTTTTCCCGTTGGTTGTCCTACAAAGATAAACCTATTAATAATTTTGTAAACCGTTGTAAACATTTTTTCTCTCTCTCTCTATTAAAATATCTCATCTCTCTACTGTTCTGGCAAGTTTCTCGTATTTTTTTTTTTTATAACTCTGGTATCTGGGCAGCCACATTCCCAACTATCCCCCCGTAGGGGGTCCAGCGCCCCAACGGAAGGGATGTTAAATCCGCTGTGGCCGGGGCTCGAAGTCGTTATGGCGGACACCTCAGCCGAGGTTTCTTTACCACCAGACTACGAGGCCCGGTTGTTTCTTCCTCTGAGAACGTCAGGTGGCCTAGCGGCAGTACTGAATGTTTCTAACACACGACTACCCGAGGTCGCCAGTTCGATACTCAGGGACAGCGGGGTGGTACTGGATTAGCTAAAAAATCCCTACGGAGATTTCTGGCGAGGTGACTTTTCGGGGTGAGTCCAATCACTATAAAAAATTCAACCTATACAGTGTCTCGTGTTCTTTATTTACACTCTCATAATTCTATCAAATCTTACAGTAAATATAACCAAAACTTAAATGACTTTTAGTGAAAAATATTTTACGAAAATTGACCAATTAAACCTTAGCAAGTGAAAAATATTTTACGAAAATTGACCAATTAAACCTTAGCTCAATATCGTTAATATATTATTTTGTTATTTATTTTATATTCCTTAATATCAGAATACTCGAACTATAAAGTAAAGCACAATGTTTTTACATATAATAAGAAGAAACACCAAAATAATCTTCATTTTTCAAATTTAATCAAAAGAACTCTAACTCATAGACACACCACTTTAATCACAAAATTTTTCATTTCATGTCGAAAGTTGTTGGCGCCTTTAGTATAGATTTTGGCCAACTGTATACGGTAATACATGGTAGACCAATTTCCGTCTAATATCCTTGAAAAGATAGGAAGACAACGACTTAGAGCAACTCCATTGGGGAGTACTTAGCCCAAGAAGTTCTTAAAAACAGAATAAAAATAAATGAGAAAACCTGAATTAATGAAGTACCGCTCTCTAAATTGGGCTTTCTAGGTTCGGTAAGGAGCCCTAACGTGGCACCTTCTCGTTGGACCGCGCTGTCTCTCTCCTTCCTCGCGAGAAAACCGAAGAGAAGAGTTTGTTTCTCGACTTCTCCGTCTTCTCTCTAGGCGAGCTCCGCGACGTCTCCGCCGGCGTCTCTGAATCGACTAGTGTCGTGTCTCTCTCGGCGTCCCTATCTCGAACACGGCCGTCTCTCTCTCAACCTCGACGTCTCTATCTTGATTTCTCAATCTTCTCTCTCTCGGTGACTTTCATCCTCGACTTCTCCGTCTTCTCTCTCTGTCGAACCTCGTTGACTCTTTCTCGAACCTCGTCGTCTCTGTCTCAACCTCTCCATCTTCGCTCTATCGGTGACTTTCATTCTCGACTTCTCCGTCTTCTCTCTCTCTCTCTCTCGAATCTCGTCGACTCTCTCTCGAACCTCGTCTGGAATCTCGTCTCCATCTCCTTATCGGTAAGAAAGCATTCATTTTTCTGATCTTTATGTTACTGCTGTCTCGATTTTGTTTCTGCGGTTTGGTTTATCTCCCATTCTCTGTTCGTGATTCATCTGTTTTGTCTTCTTCTTCCACATGTTATGAAGTTCGGAAGACAGAAGCTTCAAAAGAAGGCACCACTGAGGGAAGGAGTCAGACCGGATTGAAGATGAAGAAGAAACAAGATAAGTCAGAACATCCTTGTCTTTTAAAATTGATGTCGTTGGTGATTGTTTGATAATATTGAGGACGGTGAAAACTGTTAGATTACTAGTACATTGTTTCTGGAAATCGAAATGCTTAAGTTTAATTTTTTCTCTGTTTTATATAAGTTAGCGATGGTGGGAATGATTGTTTGTGGAATCGAACTGTGCTTTCTTTGTTGTTTTTGTTTTCTGCTTTTTTTTTTTCGTTTATCTGATTATAGAGAGAAAGATTTTAATTATTCTTTGTTTGTTGGTTGTGTGTTAGGGTTGAGGATGTCCGTGGAAGAAAGGCAACGGGGAGGACTTAAAGCATGATCACATCAAAGTTTCTGTCTATTATTTCACAGCTGAGAAGAGATAAATTGTCAACTAATCGGTTTTTTTTCACGTTTACCATTTGTATGAGTATTTTAATATGTTTTTTTGTCATTTTTATTATAAGTTTTATGTATGTTTTAATTCTAAATCATTTTAATAATAAAAAAAAATTTAAGAACCTCAATGGGGTCCTACCAATGGAGAAGAAAAAATTACGTAGGTTAACAAGAGTACTTAACCTTTCAAATCACAAAATTATATATTAATTTAATGTTAAGTACCCCTTAGGGGTCCTAATGGATGGAGTTGATCTTATGGCCCTTGTGAAAGTTAGCTATGAGGCCTAATCTAATAATACAGAAACAGAGTTCGTTGCAGAGAAATTATGTTTTCATAAGGTAACACATTAGTCTCTTAAAAGGATTGATATATCAATTTGTTTTTTACGGATATATACTAAGATTTATCTTTGTATGTTGAATATGAAAAAAAAAGTTCATCAACATTTTAATCAAACATGAATAAATTTTATATTTTTTGCTGATCAAATTATTTTAAACCTGTTGAAAGTCAACTGATTGATTTTTAACGGGTCTAAAATAATTTGTTCAACGAAAAATATATGATTTTGTTGTTTGTAGTTTAAATGTTGGAGATTAAAATGACTTACTAAATTTGATATATATCTATATATATATATATATATGATATTTTAATGATTTTGATAAACAAATTTAGCTTTTGATCTTGGGCAGTAGTCCCATCTTAAATTCTTTTTTAATTTTTTAAATTAAATAAATTAAACAGAGAGTTATAACTAACTAATCCAAAAATAATTAGTTTTATTTATAAACAGCTGATGATATCAACAAGTTCATAAATACCTTAAGTTTATTATGAGAAAGATAAAACTAACCCTTCTAATTAAATCATTTATAAATGTTTAAAAATTATCTATAGAAGTTTATAAAACCAACCTCGCCTCTAAAATACTAAACCCTAAAAATTAATTACCAAACCCTAAATCTAAATGTTATGGTATTTTTGATTGAGTATATTTTTGAAAAAATGTATAAAAGTTAGTGGGATTCAAACAGTTTCTCATTTTGATGGAACATTATTCACAAAACATCAAAGTTAGGATGATTTATTTTTGGTGTTGTACTAAAGATAAAATTGCACAAGAATTTTTTTGTCATCTTCTATTAAAACAACAGTGCGATCGATTGATAAAATTAGGATCCAATTATTTATTTCCTTTATCTAAGAGACCACTTATTATTATCTTTATATAATTGTATCCGATTAATTTAAAAACTACCACGTTCTATTTTTCAAAAACCACCACGTTTTATTTTCATCCGCTACTAAAAAATTGCCGAAAAAGCAATTTAGTAAAATCGATTTTTATCCTCTAAAACTGTTATTTTGAAACAAATCGCCTGAGTAATTGAGTTAGCTGGCCACCTAATTTGGTAAAAGATGGGATCTCGATTGTTAAAGTTTCTGTAAAGATGGCAGATTCACAAGTTTATACGATTAAAAACCTGTATATTTGAGAAGTTTCATAATGTTAACAAAAACCAGAATGGCGACTGAAAAATACGAGACAAAATTAGGTTTAACATTAAGAAGAAGATGTCACGTGGTCTCTCTCATGTGCCTTTACTATAATAAAATGGGAATGAGCCCATTAGCCATCTAAGCAGTGCATGATCCATTAGCACACAAGGTTTTTCATGAAAATATTTGCAAAGTGGGTCACTTTTGAGTTTATAATTCGGGCTTTGGGCCGCGCGGAGTTTTAATTCGGCAAATGGGTCGCGTGTATTTGTGACCCTATGCGACTTGAGAGCTCCAGCTATGGAATATCGGAGATGCCGCAGCTCTCTCGCACGTGAGAATTTCGGCGACTTTCCCGGTTTCCGAAAAACCCGGGTCATTAACTTCGTCGTCTTACCTGCACTGGGCGGTAAACGACCTTCTGGTAAATTCATTTACTGTGAAAGTCTGAGAGGACTATTCGTCTTTCTACCTAGATCCATCAGTGTTTCCTAGCCTGTCGGAGCCGTTGGAGAATCTTCCCCGACGATAATTAGACCCCAGACGACGCCTGCAGTGATGAAGAAGTCCAAGCTAAGTCAGACAACCGTTTGTCGTCGGGCCAGATCCTCTGGCGAGGAGCTCCCGGAGCGCCCTCCTGCGAAACAGCAGCGCTATCCGGGTATGTGTTTCGTCCACCTCCGTTCATGTGGATTCCGTCTTTGCATGTCATCGGACAGATTCTTTAGTAATGATTAGTCGACACCGTTTTGTGTTTGAAGCAATTTATTTGAGTTATCGAAGCCATTTATTTGAGTTATCCATTTTTCTTCTATTTGTAGATTCTGGATCTGAGGACGGCCCCGGTGGTGGTGAATCCTCAGGGGGACAATTCTCTGATGGGGTGCCCTCATCTGTGTTGCCCCGTAGACTGTTCGCATATGGTGCGTACCCGACAAAGTTGGGAGTAAACATCTACTCAAAATCACATGTCATCGGTTCTGTTGCCGCTGCTCTAAAGGGGACGGATGCGATGGACACTTTGATGGCTTCCCAGTTTCGGGGGCTGTTTCAGCTTCCCGTTGTACGCTGCCAGAACTCTACGAAGCTCATCGGCTGCCTCCTCAGCCGACAGCTCGTTACGGCTCGCAGACACGAGTTCTGGTTCACCTTCGGGCCCGATCCACTACGTTTCTCGCTGGATGAATTCCGAGACGTTACAGGTTTGAACTGCGGAGCTTTCGATGTTCAGGATTCGGAAGCATCTGAATCTGTTCCTCCGACGATGTGGAACAAACTCTTTGATACGGTTGTCGGTAAGTTAACAGTCCTGAGTGTACTGCGCATGTTGGGAAATGAATATCTAGCTGTGGATAAACAGCTCCCTTTGGCTCTGATCGCGTTGGTTGATGGTGTTCTCTGCCCCAGTAACAAAGATCTTAAACTAACGCCCAGGTACGTTGAGATGATGTCTGACTTTGAGAGCTTTTTAGCGTATCCGTGGGGTCGAGAGTCGTTCTTGACGATCGTGCCGCGTTTCCTGCCTCCCCTTGTTATCGCACCAGGTGAGACCCACTGCAAATGATGCGTGATCGGCTATCGCAAAAGACAACAGTTTGCTATGGGTTTCCACTTGCTCTGCAGTTGTTCGTATTTGATGTTGTGCCTCTGCTATTGGAGATTTTCCTGACGCTGGGAACACCACCAGTTTCATTGATTCCCCCGGAGCTTGCTCTTTGCCGTCCACTATTCTCACAGTCAACGAAATAGTTGCTGTCGAGGAAGATCCAGACGCAAGTTTGTTTTCCCTTTGTTTTTAATACAGCGGATGCAAAAATACAGTGAAGTTAAACAGTTACGGCTTTTGTGGTTAACGTGTCTTCCATTGATTTTTACCTGGCTGTAGCTCTCTGTCCACTTCACCGTGATTCCTGATGAGGAACGGCTACTGTTGGTGGACCAGAATGAAGATAGGCAAGTTACTTCTTTGGTGCGGAAGTTTCTTTGTGGGGAAACATTCAAACCTGAGGACTTTCCAGGTGGTGACCAGTCGTTTTCCCCCAAGTTTAAGGTTCCAGACACTGCCCAGGGGGAGGGAGCTTGTCCCACTCCCGTACGCCAGATAAATTTGCGACCGCGTAATACAGCGCCCATTGAAGTTGAAAATATTTCTTCTTCTGGAAACAGCGGAGAAGAGAATCGTCAATGCTCAGAGAGGTGTACGCATGAAAATTTAAAACATTGGATATCCCAGCGGTTTGAGGGGATGGAGAACAATATTGAAGAGTTGCGGACACTGATTTGCAAGAGTTTGGGTCTGCCCGAGGGGAGCAAACGCAACGCTAGGAAGAGGAAAGCGATGGATGATCCGCAGGTGCGCCACACTCCGTCTCCTGATGATAGTATTGTGGGTGAAACCGAGGGGCGAAACAGGAAGGGGAAAAAAAGGAAAACGGTTGGCACTCGGCATGTTGGGAAAAAAACGTTGCCTCGGCGTCGATCTGGAGGTGGAAAGGAGGTGACAAAGGTTGTACGCCAAAGTTATTTTTTTGCATAATATACAAATTCGTGGTCATTTACTGTCCTGACACCTTTGCTGTTTTCCAGGAAGTGAGCAGGAAGAACCCACCCTCATCAGAGAGAGAAAGTGGTCACCAGAATGATGATGATCATGCAAAAGAAAACGAGTCTGACAATGCACGTTTTCCACCATCCGGCGGAAATAAAGGCGATCAGGTAATGTGATAGATAGTTTTATTGTTGTGTTATTGCTTAGAGTTCTAACCCAGCGTTAGGGGGGGGGGGGATGGTCAGCAGCAAGAAACACAATCGAATGCCCTCGTCCTGTTTGGAGATGTATTAGATGTTGAGCCTGAGTCCTATGTGTTACCAGCAGAGGTTTGTTTGCATCTTAATTAGTTGTGTAGTGTTTGGCTAAGTAGTGGTAATAACAATAGTTGTGAATATTTTCGGATTCCTTCTACCTTCCAGCATGCGGTAACCTCCCCGGGGGCATTGCAGAAAAGAAACCCAACGTACCGGTATGAGCAAGGCTCCCCAGTCGCATGGGAGAAAACAAAGCCGAACTGTTACAGTTCGGTTGGTAGTGTACGCTCCTTTCATCCTTCATGGGATGGAAACCCCTCCTCGAAATCTAAGGTTGCATCCACCAGAATTGAAACGTGTCCGCTACTGATTATATCATAGACAGTAGTTATATCTGTCACATTAAGTTTGGTATGTTATTGTTGTACATTACTTGAAGAGCGTTATTAACGGATCTGATGCAGGAAAGAAGTGCTCCAGAAGGTGGGGAGGGCCATCAAAAATGGGTAGGTGCTCCACCGGTGGGCTATGAGTCCGGTCAAACATCAAATCAGAATGATGGAGAGGGGCTTGAACAAGTCTCTGCTCCTATGGGGTTTGTTGAGGCACTTGTGAAGGAGATCAACTCTGAAATCCGGGGGGCGGACGAGGTAGTTATATCTTAGGCAATGGTTTAGGTCTGTTGTTGTTCGACAATTCTCAATTACCGCGTAATTAACTGATTTGAAATTGCACGAAATAAGGGCAACGAGGGGTGGGGAGGGTGCACAGCCAAAAGAAAACGAGTCGGTAGCTGCCCGCATGACACCAACGGCCGGGATTGACTTTGCGCAGGTGATGTGCATTTTATTATTGGTGTACACATTCACATTTTATTTTGGTTGTACACCTGTTGACATAGGTTACTGACTCCATCTAGAAAACGGGTGCCGACAACGGTGGTGAGTCCGGTCAAACATCAAATCAGAATGATGGAGAGAGGCTTGAACAAGTCTCTGCTCCTATGGGGTTTGTTGAGGCACTTGTGAAGGATATCAACTCTGAAATCCCGGGGGCGGACGAGGTAGTTAAATCTTAGGCAATGGTTTAGGTCTGTTGTTGTTCGACAATTCTCAGAGAGCGTAATTAACTGATTTGAAATTTCAGGAAATAAGGGCAACGAGGGGTGGGGAGGGTGCACAGCCAAAATAAAACAAGTCCGCGGCTGCCCGCATGGCACCAACGGCGGGGATTGGCTTTGCGCAGGTGGTGTGCATTTTATTATTGGTGTACACATGTACATTTTATTTTTGGTGTATACCTGTTGACATAGGTTACTGACTCCATCTAGAAAACGGGTGGCGAAAACGGTGGTGAGTTCGTTGGGGAGGATCCTGACGGTGGTGAAGAAGCGAGGACGGCAGACAAACAGCCCCAATCTGTTGACTCCGTTGAAACATCTAATATGGAGTTTCCAAGGCCTGTGGAGGCGGTTGGAAAAGTTGCTCCTCCCAAGGCGGGTGGTGGGGCAAGTGTTAAGGAGATCAACGCTGAATTACAGGGGACGGAGGACGAAGAGAGATATGACAGTTGTAAAGACGACATGTCCACTGATAGCCAGATACAAGAGAACCCACGTGATCTGTGTGGTGAAACGGATGCGGACTCTGAAGATGTGGGCAGTGGTGGTAAACGACATCACATGAGATCCAACAAGATTTCTGGAGTGTACACGCCTGACCCAAGGGTGAAAAAGTTGTTTAAGAGCGAGGAGAAGGTTGAGTATAAGCCCATTGCCAAAACGAATCGAACACAGTTTAAGAATTTTGCCGAAATTTTGATGGAAAACCCCGAGCAGTAAGTTTCTAACTCTTTTTAAGGTTATATACATACACTCGTGCATAAGTTCCTGATTGTTGGTTAAATTTGTAGGATGTGGGATATCGCTACCGGTCACTCTGTGTGTAATCACTTCTTCCTTGAAATTAGGCCTGGGCATCCGGGTCTTCGGGTCGGGTTCGGGTCGGGTATTGTCGGGTCTGGGTCCTTCGGGTCCTAGCAATTTAGACCCATATAGGTACCGATAACTTTTCGGGTCGGTTCTGGGTCGGGTCTTGTCGGGTCCGGGTCGGTTCGGGTCTATAATTTCAATACCCGTAAAATACCCAAAATTTTTGGGTATATTTCGGATCCAGGTTGGTTCGGGTATTTTGGACCCGAAATATACCCGAAATACTTGAACTGGACCCGAAAACTCTAAAAATATCCGAAGAACCGCAAAAATACCCAAAATTTTATCCAAAATCAGACCCTAAAACCCAAAACATACCCAAATTTTACCCGTATACCCAAATTATATTTTCTAAAAATCTAAAATTTCCCCAAAAACCTACAATTTTACCCGAAAATCTAAATCCGAATACACCTAGTATATACAATTATTTGCGGGTACTTCGGGTACCCGAACAGGTCTCGGGTAGGATCCGGACCCGAACCGAAACCCGCGGGTCCAAAAAAAAAAGACCCAATAGGTACTTAGCATGGACCCGGACCCGGACCTGAACCTGTATTTTCGAGTCGGTTCCGGTTCGGGTCTTCGGGTCCGGGCAAAATGCCCATGCCTACTTGAAATTGCTGAACCGGGGAAATGGATGTCTGACGAGGTACTATTAAGCTCTGCATCGTCGTCACATTATACCTGTGACAGTCACCTTATGTAACTAATATTTGTTACATATTTTTTTGGGACAGCACATGCATGTGATTATGAACATGTTGTGGAGGCGTCGTGGGATTTATCTACAGAAGGAGAGGATGGTGATCTTGGATCAGTACTTTATAAAAACCATTCAGTCAAACTGGAGTGCCTTTAGCGCAGACAATGATAAGCTGCAGTTCGAATGGGGGAAAAACGTAGCACAGTATGTGACAGGAAAGAGCAAGGGGCAGAAAACGATGTTGGGACTGGGCCGCGATGTCGACACCGTGTACACCCCGATGAATTGGGGTGGAGATCACTGGGCTGGTCTCTGCATTAAGCTGACTGAAGGTCATGTGACGGTATATGATTCCTATGTTCCTCATACTGAGATCGAGGTTGCGGAAGGACATATGTGTTCGGTTGTACAGTCGTTGCCTTATATATTAGAAAAATATGCGGGGCATAAATTCTATAAGGTGAAGGAAGGTCTTCGAATTTACTCTTGGAGCCGCGCAGAAGGCAATTATCACAACAAAATGGGTGGCGACTGTGGGCCATGTGCTGCCAAGTTCATAGAGATGCATGCTGCCGGCTTAACGGAGGAAATGAGTCGGATTACCGACAAAGATGTTGACAGATTTCGAGAGCAGTATGCAATGGACTGCTATGAAGAATTTGTGGGCGATGCTAAAGTAAACAATGAGTAAACTTGAAGTTGTTTTCTTTGTCAGAATGTTGTTCGAACCCAATGGTACTTATGTTTGTGTGAACGAAATGGAACTAAATGGTATATTTATGGTGTGTTTGTGTGATTATGCGTTTATGATCATCGAGAAACAAAAAATTTTATCGGTATTGACTTTGGTATTTCTAGATATGTACACCTGAGTTAAAACGCTGCACACCAACTACATGTGTTGACTTTGGTAGACCTTGTAACCCTCGTACACCGTTGTTGTAATGTTGTTGTAACTACGTGAAGGTATACATCATTGAACAAAATGATTGCGAATGTTATTGTGTTATAATTAGAACTATTTGTGATGTTTGATTGTATTATATAAAGTCACATCATTGAACAAAATGAACTACATGTATTCTCGGTGGTAGACCTTGTAACGTTTGGTGTACAATATAAAGTGAGACGTTTTGTTTGGTCTTTAAAAATCGTACAGCATTGGCGTAATGATGCACACCAAGTCTGACATTTCACATCAACCATATGTATTGACTTTCTTAGACCTTGTAACGGTTGTTGTATTATATTATGTAAAACGCATTGTTTGGTTTATAAATCGTCTACACCGTTGTTTTAATGTTGTACACCGAGTCTTATCTTTTCATGATAACTGTATGAGTAAAGAAACGATAAACCGATGTTGGAGTTTGTCTCCTAGCTTTGATGGTATACGTCACTTTCCAAAATAACAGCTAATGTTATACTCGACAACCGAATTAGAACAATGCTTAATGTGGTAAATGCATTACAACAAATAATAATTTCTGCCAACTGTCGAAGGGCGGAAAACTCGTGGCGCAACGAAAATCCCGGAGGAAAAGACCAACCTCTTTTATCCAGAAGCATCGGTTACACATGTCTTCAGTCTTGCTTAACTCCATCTGCCACAGATCCCAATCGAAATCCAACGTAGGTGCACAGGGGCAATTATAAAACAAAGGTCGATTTGTTGACATGAACATGAACTTCTTTCTTAAGAACCCCTCGTTAACGACCGGCACCCACGGGGCATCATCCATTCTAACAAGCCATCCAATTGTACCAACTGCTTCTCTAGTAAAACTAGCGAAGTATTCCTCATCATCCCAGTAGAGTTTGCGAGTCATTGCATAGGTATACAATGCTCGTTCGTATCCAGCATCCGCTGCTCTCTTCATCAAAGCAAGACCTTCTTCGTGGCGTTGTAGGGCGTAGAAATACTCAACACCCTTGATGTAAAGAGTACTTGGGTTTCCTACATCGTAGCATCTTCTCAACAACGTATCACGCAAGCCTGTCCACCAAGGGTGTTTATACAGATCAAACGAAGAATAGACGTCAGGCGTGTCTGCCAGCGCACGCATTGACTTACAAGTAGATCTGAGTCTATACAGAGCTTGAAAGGAATTTTTTGCGACGCAGGAGGCAATCAATTGTTGGATTTCTGAAAGGAGATCTAGAAAAGTCATCTCTGCCATTATAGCCAGATTGTGTTTTCAGCGTTGTGCAAATGATGTCCAAAATTCAGTAATTATAGTGAGCGGACGGCGGCAAGCGAAGGGTTGTCTATTTACGATGGTCACGCCCGTATAAGTCATTATATCGAGGAGACGCATTGAACCTATACCGAGATAAACGAAATAATAGATTTTTTATTGATCCTTTAAAAATGATTTGACAGTGTTAGGTTTCAAATGTAGGTGGGACAATAAATTCTCGTATTAACCTCACACGTTTTCTCTACAAACCTGTCTATTAAATTACTATAATCCCTCTCATACCAACCATAAAACAGACCACAAAAAAACTCCAACAAGTGACCCCAATAGTATGGAAGCTCACGTACTCCCAAATCTTCCCCAGAAAATTGTGTGCAAAATCATTTACCTTGTCGGAGAGGAATCATTTTACAATCTGGGCCCTTTTCTGCGGGCTGGAAAACGCGGTTACGCCCTCGCATACGAGCCCTCAGTCTTGAAGAAGTGCGATGTTAGTGAAATGGAGAAATGGTTCGTCACATGTCAAATACGCCAAGGTTGTCAGTTCCGGGAGTTTCATCTCAAATGTGTCAGTGCTGGCAACAGAAAGGCAATCTACTATGTAGGTCTTCTTACAGCACCGAGCATAGGACTTAAGGAGAGTATTAAAATATTGGAACCAAATGTCCCAATGCAAGGATTCTCAACCCTAGCTGTCGCCATATTCAATGTTTATCTTGGCAACGACAAGGAAGCGAGCAAAGTGTTTCAGCTGTTCGCAGCATATCACCATGACCTTCGATCGGATGATACTTGTGAAATGGGAGAATCCATAGAGAACCAATTGAAAGCCTTTGGAGCGGAAGACCTGAACTGCAACAAATATGGGGAATCTTTCAAGTTCCCGGATGATGGCGTTATCAAGACACCCATGTGCGTGTATGACCATGATTACGCAGACAACTTAGAAGGTGATTGCAAAAACTGCAGGCTATTTTGGATTTGCGTCAACATTGCAAACATCCTTTAAATATTATTGACAGGGAAGTCTCCCTGGTTTTCTCCTATGTTATTTATGTTTTAACATCTGCTGTCTCCTCCCAAATGTAGTTCCTCGATCCCAATACTACATATAATTTCTGTTGGAACAATACCTTTGCAAATTTAAAAAACTAATTCATAACTAATTCATAGGTTATAACACGTTTACAGCAGATGTTGAGATACCAAAATACAAGCTTGAAGGACAAATTAAACATCTCTTCACATATTTAGAAACCCGTTAATGATGTCTTCCTCTATTTCTGCATTTTTGCCCAAATCACTCTGGAGGTGCGAGCTGGTCTTCTTCAATTCCATGATAGTCCGCTTTTGTTCAGAAATTTCGTCTCTAGCTTCAATCAGAGCTTTCTTTTGCCATCCGAAAGGTTCTTCCTCATCGATCCATCGGAAGAACCCACAATCAAGTGGACTCTACAAGATAAACGAAATGAAAACCCCTTCGATAAATAACAACACAATACTACTATTCTACCTTCCAGTGTTCAGACCCGTAGAACCTCCGACCAGGATTTTTGTCTGTCCAAGATTTACATTTCTTCGCCGGCAACGCACAGAAACAACGCACATCGGTTTCATTACCCTTTCCCTTTCCCTTTCCCGTATAGCTCGATCTGCCACCGAATTCCATATCTCTTCCCAGTTGGAGAACAATAATGAACACCAAAAAAGGACTGAAATCGAATTGGAGAAAAGAATTTTGGGAAAAAAATGTAAATGGGTCGGGTTTAGGGTTTGGACTGGGCCGGACTTTTGGGCAACCCGGACAGAAATTTGAATTTACTTTAATTTAAATTTTGAAATAAAGTGCACAGTGACGAGCACTTTCTCCAACTTCGACCTAATAATATCTCCCTTTCTCCTTTCTCCAACTTCGACCTAATAACATCTCCTTTTCTCTTTTACCAGCAAAATTCCCTTGATGTCGACTTCCAGCAGCTCCGATGGTGCCTCGAATGTGGACATGCTATACGCTATGAACGACTCCAACTTTGGAATCCCGGATCGTTGTCCTTGCGGAAGCGCAATTATCATTCAGATCTCTACAGAAGCGGCAGCCATTCCGAAGAAATACTTTGTATGCAAAGATTTCAAGGTGAGTTGCCATCTTTTATGTAATTGTTGACTTTGCTTCCAAAGATTTAAAGGTAAGTTGTAATCCTATTTCCAGAATGACGGGTTGCATAGAAAGCAAGAATGGACCGCCGCTATCGAAGACGAAACCCGACGTTTGAAGAAAATAGTTGACGACCACGAATCCAAGATACGTAGCTTAGGTCGTGTTGAATATCGGATCGATCGAATTGACGAAGATGCCCAAAAAAACGATGGTGAGATTGCAAACCTTGGTTATCAGATCCACGAGATGGAGAAAGTCTTGAAGAAAAACACTGAGGAGATTGCATTACTCAAGGAAATTATTGAGAAACTTTAATATAATATATTGTTTCATCTATTTTGTAGTATCTATTCCGGCAGACATATGGTGTGCAACTTTTAAATATGGTGTGCAAGTTTTTTATTGACTTAATTGTATCCAACGTTTCAATTGACATAATAGTATCCTACATTTCAATTGACATAATAGTATTCTCTTCGAAAGATTAGAAATATTTGTTGGTGTGCAACAATTTAACAACGGTGTACGTAGGATAGAGTAGTGTGCATGAATATTACCACCATCCAACAAGTCTTAACGCCTCGTTTCAAAGTTTGGATGACCGGTGGATGCCTTGAAGTCGCGTAGAAAAAGACCAACCTCTTCTATCCAGAAGCACCGGTTACACATGTCTTCAGCTTCCTATTGTCGATGTCCCATAATGCCCAATGTCCCTCCAACAGAGGAGAACAAGGACAGCTGTAAAATATCGGTGCGACTGTTGGTATAAAGACGTGCCTCCTTATGTGGAAGTAGTCGTTATGGTCCCAATTCCACAATCCTGCCGAGGATCTTACCAGCAGTCCGATCTTAGCGACATAGTCTCTTGAAAATCCCCTGAAGTGGTTGCCATCATCATCCCATAATTTGCTTGTCATGGCGTAGGTATACGAGGCTCGCTCGAATCCAGCATCGGCTGCTCTCTTCATCAAATCAAGACCCTCAACGTACATATTTTGCCTGTAAAAATACTCAACGCCCTTGATGTAAAGTGTACTTGGGTTTCCCTGAGCATAGCATCTTCTCAATAGGTAACGGAGCCTAAACCCGTTAAGTCTCCACAGTTATTTAAACAAATCGAACGAAGCGTAAACGTCTTCATCGTCTGCCAACGAACGCATAGCCTTGCAAGTAGCGCGGAGTCTGAAAAGATCTTCGAAGGAGTTATGTGCCATGAGTTTAACGACTAACCCCTGGACCTCAGGAGGGAGGCTGAGTATAGGGAATTGTTCCATTTTTAGAAGATTTCAGTTTATACGTTACGACAAGAATGTGTCACCGGTTCCAACCAATTTATAAGCGAGGTTTGCATAACAAACAGAGATGAAATTATGTGACTAGCGAAGGAGTATCATAGGGACGAAACGAAATGATGCAAGATAAAAATACTTAACCGTTTAACGGGTATGAGGACAGTTAACCGTTTAACGGGTATGACAATTGTTTACACCAACTTTCGTTCTTCGATACCACTTACATTGGGCCGAATGATGCGTCTCACATTCTCCGCTTTGGGATTTCTCTTTAGACCGGTTCCCTGATTCATCAGATTCATCACCCTCTTCAACATCTAAAGCTGCCTGCATTATGTCGTCAATGGTTGAGAACACGTGAACCCCAAGCTCTGCCCGTATCTCGTCGCGTAAACCATCTCGATACATCATTACCAAGGTCTCCTGTTGGTGTATTTCAAGGAGTCCGGATTTTTGGAACAATGTATTGTATTCTCTAACTGTAGAATCTCCTTACTTCATTTTAAGGTTGTGTGTTCATAAACAACCGAACCATTCGATCTATTTATATGTTTGTGGGAAATAAGTTAAACATAGTTAGGCACCGTTTCGTGTTATACAACCGTTGTATATTGGATCCCACATACATTACAAATCACCCACCGTAAATGACACAATTGTTCCGATAAACGACCCCACATACATTACAAAAGATATTATATAACATTACATCAAATTGAAGATAAGACTCGATCAGCGACCCCTCATCAGTAAATTCTTAAGCTCTAGGATATCCTTACGCATTTCCTCAACCTCAAATTGCAGCCTACGGTGGAGCGAGACCTCCTCGCGAAATTTACTTTTCAGCACATTAACCTCTTCCTAGATTGCGTCATGGCAGGCACGTCGGATGTGCAAACCATCGTCCTAGAAGGAAAATAATATTTATGTGATTGATTACCGTTTAATAATTTCGAACTATTGATTAGCGTAACAACCATTCTAACCTCAAAAACTTTGCATACATAGTAGTTTCTTCCTCTCTCGTCAGTTTCGACCGTTATAGCACCACCGCATGTACATTTCTTAGGAATGCAGTAGTTGGCATACATGCAAGGAAAGAGCCAGTCAGCATCCCGTTTGTGTTGCTTCATCTCCGCATAGTAAGGATCCGCCATATCCGTCATTTTACCAATCGGTCATTTAGTTTGTGGATATT
This sequence comes from Brassica napus, assembly GCF_020379485.1. NCBI lineage: Eukaryota > Viridiplantae > Streptophyta > Magnoliopsida > Brassicales > Brassicaceae > Brassica > Brassica napus. The sequence continues at coordinate 6,186,304 of NC_063449.1, forward strand.
TAAAATATTTTGAGAAAGTTGCGAGTAGAGTGCGAGGGAGGCACAGCTCCTTAAATAGGAATTAATTCTAACCGTTATAATCTGTTCCAACCCATATACAACGGCTATATTCGTTTAAAATGACTAACAACGGCTATATTGACAAGTATATTGACTTTTACAATTTAGTTACAACGCAATATTTCCAATGAAAATACATTTAATCATTATATACGCTAAAAATCTTACTTTCCATTTAGCATTGTACACCGGTGCTTTAATCAACCCCGGTTGCTGGATTAAGTTTTGGGCCTAACTTAATTTGGGAATTAAACACGTATGGCCCAAAGATTATGTTTTCGTTGTGTTGGTGGTCCCTTCATCCACCTTTTTCATTAATGAGGAAGACAGACCGACTTGACGGGTGCGCTGCTCGAAATCCACTATATCCTCTCGGAAACTGTATTTGTTTCTCCTTCCTACTCATCTTCTAGATCCAATTTGAGAAAAAAAATTGAAACCCTAAAAATGTCGACTTCGTCATCTGCCTCTACCCATCGCAGCCGTCGTGAATACAACACCACAAGTTCAGATTACCGCTCAAGTTCCTCACCTGAGCCGGCCGAGGAAGAACCTCGTTTCATGACATTTGAAGCGCGGCTACAAGCCAGTCGGATGTTCTTTATCGCCGGCCCACCCGTGCCAAACCCATGGTCTAATCGTCATTTAACTGAAATAAGCTTCCGTAAGTATCAACAACTTTGCTTACGAGGGTTTTTAGTCCAGGGGATGTTAGTGTTAGATGATCCGGGATTTGCTGAGGCTCGCTCAATAGTAGAAAATGTTGGGTGGATGTACACTGTTTTGCATGTGCGGCCTTTCTGTCCAAGGGTGGTTAGAGAATGCATCTCTAACCTATACGGTTCGGACGCGGGCGTTTATATCAGGGGATGTCGTTTTGATTTCGACCCCGTTGTGATTAATCAACTATTTATGACTCCAATTGTGGAACAACCTCACACATGGGAGGATGGTGATCTGTCGCAGGCAATTGCGTTCCTAACCGGTGGTCGCTGTACTCACTGGGAGCCTTTCTCCCTAACACAGCTCCTCCCACAGTATCTTTGCCTCTCCAAACTGTGTGAGTTAAACTGGCTCCCTGGATTCCATGTAGATGCAATGCTAAAAAAGCGTCTTCGTTTTCTCTTCGCGTTTATAAGAGAAAAGCCGATAGACTTTGGTCGACTGGCTTATGACCAGATCATCGAAATGTCTCATCAGTCTGATGCGGACAAGAAAATTGTTCTCCCCAACTTGATCTATCAGACTCTCAATCTTCAAAGGGAAATTTTGGCTCTTCCAGGTGATGAACCCCTAATTGGTCAGCCACAAAATGTTAGCGGACTCGAGGCGGATCTTTCACTACGTAGGGGGAGAAGAGGTCGTATCCATTCCGATGATTGATAACTATAATTACATGTAATAGCTTCAGTTTTTGTCTGCAGTTTTTTGTCAAACTCTATGCTACTCCAAGTTCTGTTTTCGGCTAGTACACTAAGTACTTTTTTTCCCTCTGTGTTGTTACTTTATTCGGATATAATATCTACTTTTGTTATTAATGTTATGCATCTATTGATCAACTATAGGTGTACAACAAATATGTGCTACAACCATAATATATTTAGTACGAAAAGCCCGTACACCTCAACACTAGTTCCGTACACCGTATCCAAACAAACACAGGTTCATCGGTGATCTACAATAAAATAACATTCCAAAATGAGGTTGGTCGTTTTTATCAAAATACAGACTTTCTACATCCTCTATTCAGGGCTTAACTTCCTTGCAAGTGGTCTTCTTGTGACCTTCCTTAAAACAGTTTGAGCACTTGTTCGGCTTATGTTTTTTGCTCCCCCCCTGATGTAAACAATAAAGTTGGTATAATTGGAGAATTTACTATACATTACTGAAATTATTGTTCAAAGTCAACACCACAGTCTTACCGGTATCTCTCCTGCGGACAGTTTACGTTTGATTCCTGGTCTTCCCTTCGTTCGTTTGGTCGTTGGTGGATAAAGATCAACCGTTAGTATTTCGGCTGGCACTTCAACATCCTTTGGATCCGGAACCGGAAGTATGATACCCCTAACTGTTTCAGCCCATGTCTCTTTGAGATGGTGTTTGCAAACAAACATGGTGTACTGCATATTACGGCAAGAAACAGCAGCAATGGCATGTCGGCATGGCAAACCATGCTTTTGGAATTCGAGGCAAGTGCAAGTTCGTTTATCCAGATCAACCGTGAAACCAAAATTAGTTGGCCTGTGGGTAACTTCGAATAACCAAGTCGAACATGGCATAACTAGAAGGCCCGTTGACAGCACCAGCTGTTCGACCAGTATCTTTTGAATATCATTGGAACATTTCCCTTCATCTTATTGATCTCGGTGCGTCTGCTCACATACCATGTACACAGCTTCCGGCGAATAAACCCGAACAATGCCATTATAGGACTATCACGAGCGGGCAGAAGAGCATTATTCAACGATTCAGCAGCGTTAGAAGTCATCACGTTAAATCTCTCCCCTTTGAAATGTGAACGTGTCCATAGCTTCTTGTCGATCTTCTCCAAATAATCCCAGCATCTCCAATCCGTCAGTTTAATAAGCTCCATTATCTCCTTAAACTCCGAAACTCTGAACGCATCCCCAGCTCTGCCAACCATTGCTTTCTGTTGCAGGCCCTTAAACTTATCATTAACGTTACGCTGGAGGTGTACGAGACAAATACCATGGTGTGCACGTGGGTACCATTTATCTTTCGCTGCGAAAATTGCTGCACATCTATCTGATATTATACTTAAATCAGAACCATCCTCTACAATAGTAGATAACCTCTCGAAAAACCATGTCCAAGATTCTGTGTTCTCGCTTTCCACTACAGCGAAAGCAATCGGGAATACGCGGCTGTTAGCATCTTGTCCGCTGGCACTTAGCAAAACACCTTTGTACTTTCCAAACATGTGGGTGTCGTCCACCACTAGCACCTTCCTCAGGTACTTCCATCCATCGATGCATGCTTTCAGGGACATGAACGCATACTTAAACCTTGTTTTTCCTTCTTTGTCTTTTTCTGTTTTAATATCGGTGATTGTTCCAGGATTTGCTAGCTTGAGTACATGGAAGTACTGTGGTAGCATCTTGTATGAATCCTCTTCTGTTCCTTGCGCAGATGCAATCGCTAGTTCTTTCGCTTTCCAAGCTTTCCAGTATGAGCATTTATAGTTGAATTCCGTTCGCAACATTTCCGAAAGTTCCATAGCACGCGGCCCAGAGTAGAGCCATTCGTATTTCGAACGCAATAGAGCTGCAAGCACTTTGGCTGTACCATGTTTTTTATACTTCCCTCTAACGCCGGCTACGCATACATGATTCAGAATTGCCTTTTTAACCAGATAAGTTGGAGAATCACCGAGTTGAACAGCCACTACTCTCCACTTGCATTCTTTTTCGTAGCATTTCGCCGTCAGTCGGCGTTTGCAATGCCTGAGCTTAAACGTGCACACCTTAGCAATTGGGTAGATAGCCAACGTCAACTTGCACTCCGCTTTGTGCTTGAACGTCCTTCCCACGTATATGTCAGAGTCCTCCTTGCTGAAGTCAATGTCAAGAGGGTTGCAGCTGCTTCTATCCATTTCATTATACACACCATCTACATCATTATATCCATACATATCTGGTACTTGTATGCCTTTCATGAATGCTTCTCCACCCTGAACTTGTCTAGTTGCGGTGACAGGAGGATCAACATCGTCCTCATCTTCGAGCTCACGGTTGTGCGTGTTATATTGTTTTGGGGGAGTTTCGAGACATATGTCACCACTTTCAACGGCCTCTGTTGCTTGATTGGGCGCACAACCAACGTCTGTAGGAGTACCACTCACATTATCTCCGGCTTTCGTCAATACTTCTTCACCCTGAAATGCGGCCGGCTGGGGAATAGGAGTGTCAACAACAGCATCATCATCATTATCTTCAGTCACCCGGGTGTGTTTGTTTTTAGATTGAGGGGGCGTCACAAGAACAACATCAACACCTACCTCGGTCTCTGTTACTTCTGTGTCCAATCTGGAGGGTGATCCAAGATCTCTTGCTAGATCGGTGATTTCCACAGAAGAATCGTTATTTTTGGATATATATCCACCTCCACGTGATCGTTGCTTCTTACCACACGCCGATTTTGCAGCCCCTGTGCCACCAGGACGCCGAATACCCTTCCCACCAGACTGTCCACCACTTCTTCCTTTGCCTGGACCTTCTACAAAATCGTCGTCGTCGTCCGTCACGCAATCGTTTCTACAATAATCATGCCAGCCATTGTAGTCGTGATCGATATCATCGCCTTCATCTTCTGCAGCAACATCTTCGTGAGCTCCTCTATTATTTCCATTCTCCACTCAGACCTGTTCAACACTTAGCGTTCTCGTATCTTCTATGAGACAGATTTGTTGAGGCAGATTATCTGGCGCCGTTTTTACTGCGCCTCCTTCTTCGACTTTGCCTTCCTTATTCTCTCTATTATCCACAGCCAAGTCATCTCCACAAACATTCCCCTTTTCTTACTCGCAATTCTCTGAATTAGCCCCACTCCCGTCGTCAAGAGTTTCTCCGCTTTTGTCTTGGTCCTTTGACGTCGCAACCATGCCGCCAGACTGAGAGTTGCGTTTATAGCGTTCTTCGATTTGCTGAACTTCCATCAAAAAAGCAACATCTTCATCAGGAGGTCGAACGGGTGCATTCATTTGGACCCGTATTACTCGTTCCGACCTTAGAAATATCATTTCTCCTCCAACACTTTCTCTTAATGTTACGAAGAGATTGACGGATTTGTCTGCCCGGTGAAGCGCCTTGAAAATCCTGAAATCTTTGTCCGTTGCTATCTCGACGGGAGAAGCCAGTAGGCCCACCATTTCACTCTCTCCATCATTCAGCCAATACGACATCTCGGCTAACACTTCTTTCCCAAAAGCCCATACGCAGCTACAATACACGTTTTTAACTCCTCAGCACCTCTAATTCTGGACGAATCGACGGCTCTACCCATTCTATCATTGTCTATCTTGAAATCCCAAGCTCAATTGTCAAACATTATCCACCTCCCAGCCATAACCACAATGCAAGAATTACACAGACCTAAAGTCCAAGCATGAGCACCCGTTAGTGTCATTTGCCAAATAGAGGAAGCACACAATTGTAAAAACAAATACAGAAACTTAGAGCTCAAACTCTGTACCTTCGCCGGTGTTGGTCCTGATTTCCTTACTACCTGTGCCACCACTACTTGACCCGACATTCCGACCACCGCTAATTGTTTCCATCCTTTTCAGTTACGGTGGATAAGCATCGACGGCCTCAGAGGATGGGAATATCTTCTTATCGTAGGGTTGCTTCTTTTAGTTGTACACCAGTTCTTAGCTGCTTCTCACCATTACCCAGTTAGCGTTTTATAACATATTAGTTTAATTAATATTACCACAAATATCAGAAAACAGTGAACGGCGGGAAAAGGAATGGTTAATATTACCTTTAACCTTTGCTACCGGTCACCCAAAAAAAAAAAAAATATTCTCGAACTCACACGTGCGGAAACTTCTGGGCCGCTTGGGTCGCTAAGTCTTAGGGTCGTTTCGTCTGGGTCACTTTCAAGAGTTTCATGGGTCACGGCCCAGAACATTACGGGTCATAAGGCCAAATTCGTCACCAGTTTATTTCTCTCCCCCTAGCGGCCCGTTTCAACAATTAAAACTTCCAGCGACCCACTTCGCCAATTAAAAACTTGAAGTGACCCTATGTCACAAGCGACTCGGTTTTTCATAATAAATTTTAAAAACTTTTAATATCAGAATGTATTTTGTTAAAAGATATTGCACTCACAACATATTCCAAATTTCAGGATATAATACTACTAAAATCAATAAATATATTTGGCTCCAATTCTGAAAACAAACTCGAACCCTATATATTCATATAAATATAGTTTAATAAATAAATTTATTAATTTAGAAAATAAAATTTTAACTTATAAAATAAAAAAAAATTTAAATTTAAATAATAAAATTGAATAAATATATATTTACTTGGTAAAAATAACATATTACATATTAACTAACAATTATATTATTTATAATATAGTAGAACGGGTTACAATTGATATTTTTACGATTAGTATGCTTTTTATTTTACTTATGAAAGATAAAATTGTAATTTGCTTAAAAAAAATTTCGCTGACACTTTCTTCTTTTTCTGGGCACATTGTTCTTCAAACCTAATTTTTTTTTTGTTAGACTTGGGATGTCTCATACCGATGCCTAAAGCTAATTTTGAAGAGGCCGGACACCGATGAGAGACAAGACTGGTTGCTTTACATGAGAGTTAGATATCTAAGCCACCTAGCTATATGCACATAGATCTGGTAATTTTGCATTAGAGAAAAATCAATATCTGATTTGTACCAAAAAGGTAACTTTTCATTTAGTAGAAACCACTAGACTACTACGGGTGCAACTGGTTATTCCTAATAGGAATGTTAGGAATAAAAGGAATGGCTTTTTATTAAATAGGAAAATTTGGAATGATGTTAAAAATGGAATAAAAACTGAAATTATAAATGGAATAAAGATTTCACACATTCCATTCATTCACGGAGGTTTAGAATCATGAATAAAAGGAATGACACTTACAAAGGATTTATTTTTTTGTTTCATTCCAAAAATGGAATAAGTAGAATTGATTTTGGAAAACATTCATAATAACTGGTAACTAATTCATGGAATCCCATGGAATGATCAATTCCAAATGATTTTATTCCAAAAAATGTCATTCCAGTTGCAGCCTACAATGTTGTTACTCTTCTTACAACCATTTTTCCCCCCAACCTAAATCACTCTTTTTATTGATATGCTTTGCTTCTTGACACTTATCAAGAAAATGTGATAGATTCATATTAAAAATACTGATTTAAAACCTGAAAATGACATAATATATCCTTCTCTCTTTTCTAAATCCAAGTTCTTGGCAAAAACGCGCCCGATGTACATTTAACCTGTGAGGAATCAGTCAACTCAGCCGCGTTTTTGAATAGGGACTAGAAACTGGTCATGCGTAGAATAATCGACTCGGCATTAGGTCTATATAAACAAACTTAGGGTTTTGACAAAGATATTGCTTGCTTTGCAAGCTTTATGCGCTAATCTGAAAATACAGCAGAAAAAGGATCAAACCCATCCCCTATACTATAATTGCGAAGTGATTTTGCCACATGTCCTTTCTACAATCAATTTCACAAAACAAATATTATATAACTACTGAAATTGATGACATGTCGTATAGCTTAATATGACATGGACAATTGCATTTAATGTAAATTTATATTTTTGGTAAACTTTTAAAAATATGGTAATAACTCATATATTACATTTAATGTCAATTTATATTTTTGGATTTTTTTTTAGAATATGGTAATAACTCATAAATCATCATTAAAATAAATATATTCAAATATGGCATTATTAATTTCGAAATATAATTTAATTATATATTTTTAAATTATACAATTTTATTACTAAAATTTCCAAAAATGTATACAATTTTTTTAGAAAATTATAAAAATTTATTCGTAAAATCAATATTTTATTATATATCTACAAATTTTATAAATATTTTTTAATTTTAATTTTTGCTAATTATGCAAATTTTACAAACTTATTTAATATATTTAATTAATATAAATAGATAGAAAAATATATCTAAGAATATAATTTTAAATATATACATGCATATTTTTAAATATAATTTTATGTTTGATTAAATCAAATTTATATTAAAATATTGATACGAAAAAGAAAATTTACAATATTAATAAAATTTTATTTTAAAATATAATTTAAATTTATCTGTTAAAAAAAGTTTTAAATTTTTTTACTGCACATGGTACAGGAAGACACCTAGTTCAATCTTGAAACAAGAACAAAACAAGATAAGCTTTAAGTATTTTTGGTCTAGTTTCTTGTTTTCTATAAAACGGCAAAAAGGAAAGTGATAAATAAGAATTAGTTTGATAAAAAAAAAAAGCAATAAGAATTGGCGAAGACAAAAAGAAAGGAAAATTTTGATTTCAATGGAAAAGGAAATTACGATGCATGTCTTTGACTATAAAAGGAAGACGTCCCCCAACTAACCAAGAGTAACAAAGAGCAATACAAACAGAAAGAGAGAACTAGACAGAAGAGTTGCGAGTTTTGTGTCAGTTTCTATCAAGCAACAAGTTCACATTAGGTTTAAATCATGCCGAAGAACAAAGGAAAAGGAGGAAAGAACATAAAGAGAGGGAAAAAAGAAGCAGAAGACGATAAAAGAGAAATCATCTTCAAAGAAGACGGCCAAGAATACGCTCTTGTTCTCCGTATGTGCGGAAACGGACGGTGCGAAGCCAAGTGCATAGACGGAGTCACGAGGATGTGTCACATCAGAGGTAAGCTGCACAAGAAGGTTTGGATTAGCGCTGGTGACATTATTCTTGTCGGACTCAGGATGGATATGGACAACGACACCAAAGCCGACGTTATCCATAAGTATACTCTTGACGAAGCTCGATTTCTCAAGGGTTGTGGTGAGATTCCTCGTGATGTTCGCCTAAGCGAAGGGATTGCTGGTGGGTTTGATGATGATAGTGATCATGAAGGTGGTGGTGTTGCTAATGATTACTTTGAGTTTGGTGATGATGAGATTGATAGGCTCTAAGTAAGCTTTCCATGTATCATTATTATTTTATGTTGAAAATTGAAATACTTAACTTTTTTTTTTGATAACCGAGTGTCCTGGCCCCACCGTGGTGGTCCAGACTAGAGACCGAGTCCTTAGCGGGTTCAACACCCAGACAGTGGCCTTCGGTCTCGGGCGCCAGAGCAAGTCCGCATGTGAATTCCCTGGTGGCCAGTGGGAATCGAACCCGGGTCCGTATTGGGGCCGAAGCTCCCTCAAGACCACTAGGCTAACCCCGCTGGTTTAATATATATAACTTCCGGTCTAGTTATTTGAATAGTTTATAAATATTTTCATTCTTTATTTGAATATTTTTCCTAGATATCGATGTTTAGTTTGAAGATTGATTTATTTGAGAGAAACAAAACCTGAGTTGTCGTATACAACTCATACTCTTTCCCAATTTTTGCAAGCTCTAAAATAAGAGCATTGGAATGCAACCATTCGTGTGGTACGATATCTGAAATGGAACCCAAGACATGGAATATTACTTAAGGCAGGGCAACCTTTGACTTTGAATGCTTGGTGTGATGCGGACTGGGGAGATGGTCCCATCACACGGAGATCCTCTTTTATTCAGCTAGGTGGGTCACCGGTTTCTTGGAAAACATTCAAACAAGACACAATCTCTCGCTCGTTGACGGAGGCAGTATACAAGGCAATGTCGGATACAGTTCAAGAGTTGATTTGGTTGAAGAATCTACTGACTATATTTGGCGTCTGCTTTGACAAACCAATTACGGTTCATTGTGCTAACATTTCAACAATTCATATAGAAACTAATCTCATTTTCCATGAAAGGACGAAGCATGTTGGAATTAATTATCATTTCATAAGCGATAAGATCGTAAGAGTAAGAGGTTTTGTTACAACAAAACATGTTTCGACAAAAATACAACTTTTTGATATTTTGACAAAGGCACTGGGTAAGAAAGTGTTTACAGCATTTCTTATCAAGTTGGGAGTTTTCTAACTTGAGGGAAGGTATATGTACATATCTACATTAGTTATGGTTGGATATGATCGTATATTTTGTGTATCTACGTTTTAGGATAGAAATATTTGTAAAAATATAAGGTCTTGAACCTAAGAATCAATCAGAAAACACTTTCCATATACTCTGTTTTCTGACAAAACATTTCCAATTTTTACTAGTTAATTAATGATTCTTAATTAATAAGAAAATCTAGACTTTCCAAAATTCTCGTACTTATCCACAAAAATATAAATCAACAATGCATGTATATATAAATGTATAACTGATTGGTATGTTAAAAGAAGAAGAGAAGAAAACATAGAAAGACTGAAAATTTTGGTGAACGAAGAAAAATAAGAAAATGGATACAGGTTTCATCCTAACCATCGTCTTTGTGGCGCTCATCATCATCTCGGCTCTTGTAGCTTGCTTGTTTTGCGCCCCACGACTTATCAAACGGTTTGCGAGCGATGCATAGTTATTATTTTGTTACCAATTAATTATGTCATTTTTGTTAGTTTTCAATTAAGTTTTGTTTCGCTTAATGATATTGTAACTCTATAATATTTGCATAATTGAATTATGGTTTTATTATGTTGCAGTGTTACATACTACTAGTACTATATCTATTATCAATTTATCATCAACCTAACTTTTGAGAAATTGCAAAACCAGTTTTAACTTTTTCATTAATGTGTGGATTTAGGAAATTATTAAGTGGGATTATGATATATATATATACACTTTTAACGGAGAACTCTCGCAATAAGCCATACTTTCTTTTTTTTTTTCTGGTTTTTGTGTTCCAATATCTTTCGTAGTATGAGTTTGATCTTATTAGATTCTTCGATTGGTTTAGAAAAGAAACAAGAAAAGCATACAGTCTGTTTTGATATAATTAAACAAATTCAATGAGCTTTAACCAAGCTGCATGTAAGACACAAGTTCATGTGCATGCCCCTTAATTTATCAACTAATTATCATGTTAAATGACTTTTTCTCGAAAGTATATGCAACAGCCAACATCTGATACACATTAATGGCGAATGTGAATAAAAAATTTGACTAAATTTTTTATTCATTAAAATACATAAACCAATAACACTAATGATGCTCTCAAATCTGCAAAATTTCTGCAAAACCTGCGAAGTTCGGTTTGATTTCGGTTTTTCTCGATAGCAAGCCGAAACCAATAAGACTATGTACCAAACAGAACCAACCCAAAAAAAATTGAATGCCTACTCGAACCACAATTTAACCGAACCAAAACCAAAACCTTTGATTGTGCTAGCGTGCACATTAGGTTAATTGACTTGTGGTAAAACACAGTAATCATGGTTCAAGAATCTACTGACTACATTTGTTGTCTGCTTTGACAAACCAATTCCGGTTCATTGTGATAACATTTCAGCGATTAGTATGAAAGGATTAAGCATGTTGGAGTTTATTATCATTACATAAGAGATGAGATCGTGAGAGGTTTTGCTACGACAAAACATGTTTCGACAAAGCTGCAACTTGCTGATATTTTAACGTAGACACTTGGTAAGAAGGAGTTTACCGTGGTTTTTATCAAGTTGGGAGTTCGGAACCTACACTCTCCAACTTGAGGGAGGGTATTAAGATATGAGTTATTCTAGGTTCACCCCCTAGGGTAAAACTGTAGGTTCACCAACCAATAGTACGTTGTTATTTCATATTCAATATATTTTTATAAAGGAAACAAAATATTGTCAAATTATATTATGTTTTTAAATAAAAATGTAAAAAAATAAAAATAGTCGTAGTTGAAATAATTTTTTTTTTAATATTTATAACGCCGTCAGCAAAATGCTAAACCCTAAACCTATCATAAACCCTAAACCCTCGGGTAAATCCTAAACCCTTAGATAAATCCTAAACTCTAAATCAAAAACACTAAACACTAAATTTTAAAAACACTAAACCTTTAATCCTAACCCCTAAACCTTTGGATAAAAATAAATAAAAAAAAGTAGTAATTGCTAAAAAAAATAATTTTTAAAAATACTTTTAATGCTATCAGTAAAACACTAAATCTTAAATACTAAACACTAATTTTTAAATATTAATCTCTAAATCCTTGGATAAACTATAAACCCTAGGGTTTATGATTTATCCAAGGGTTTAGGAGTTAAGATCAAAGGTTTAATGTTTTTAAATTTAGTGTTTAGTGTTTTTGATTTAAGATTTAAGATGTATCCAAGGGTTTAGGGTTTAGGATTTTGAATTTTGCTGACGACATTAAAAATATTATTTTTTTTAAATATTTGTTTTTGTAAATATTACTATTTTTTATTTATTTTAAAATTTTAAATTTAAAAACATAATATAAATTGAGAATATATGTTTTTTTTAAAAAGATATTGAATATAAAATAATAAAATAATATTGGTTGGAAAACCTACAAGTTTCAATATATTGCTCTTCGGATATGTACATATCTATGTGTATCTACGTTTTAGGATATAATCTTTTGTATATATATAAGGTCTTGGACCTAAGAATCAAAACATAAAACACTTTCCATATATTTTGTTTTCTGACAAAACATTTCCAATTTTACTAGTTTTTGATTAGAAAATCTAGACTTTCCAAAATACTCTGAATTACCCACAAAATGTAATTTTTTTTGTCATCAATTTTACTATTAAAGTAGAACTACTTTTAGAAAGTGTTTGTAAACATAGATGATAGTAAAAAAATATAATATTGTTTGGAAACATGGATAACATTATCTTAAGTAAAAAGAATAATGGGTTTATGTTATTAAATTTTTTTTAGAAGTTCATTATACTATGAAAAACTATATATTTGGACCAGCTTAAAAATATACAAAAATTGCTCAAGCTAATTACCTAAAAATATCTTTTGTCAAAAATAATCATAAAACAAAATTTAAACTTTATATACATATTTCAAATCAAAATATTAATTTAAAATTGATTTATATCAAAACTGATTCAAAAATATACATATATTCATAAATTGATTTTTACTAAAATATTTTCCAATAACAATTATAACAAAATGTTTTAAATATATATAAGAAAAATAAAATACAAAGTCCAATTTCAAACACTAACTTAAATTATGGTTATTATATTTCACATTAATTTTTAGAATATATAATATATATGATTATTTATATGATGGTACATATAAAATACGATTAATTATATGATGACACATATATAACATATAATAGTGTCATAAAAAAATCCATGTAGTATTTATAAATCCAAGTAAAATATACAGATTTTAAAAAAAAAATTGGATTATTATTTACAAATCCAGAGGTTTTCCCTTGGATTTGAGTCTTTGTATTTTTAACAAAAAAATCCAAACAAATCCATTATAAAATTAAATTTATTTGTAAATTCGTACGATTGTATAACACTTGATTTGATATAGAATTTATGAATCATTAAACCAATAACACATGATTTTAATACATATTTGAAAATCATAGAACCAATAACACTAGATTTAGTTCAGTTTTTCAAATCCATTACAATACAACAACCAATAATCCCCACTAAGTATCAACAATACATATATATATATATATATATTATTGATTGTACGGATGCAAACAACATATATACGATGACAGAACATTAAAAGACTTACTCTATGAAAAATCCAGATGCAAAGAACCAGACTTTTGGTGGAAAAACAGTGCTGCTAGGAGATGAGTGTAGACAGATTTTACCTGTAATCCCACAAGGTAATAGAGCTGACACCGTCTTAGCTTCTATAAGTCAGTCGTATCTATGGGAAAGCTGCCATAAGTTCTCCAAGAAAACAAATATGCGAGTAAATCAGACTGAAAAAGAGTTCTCTGACTGGGTGCTAAAGGTCGGGGAGGATAATCCACCGACCGCAGCGACAAATGAGTATGATGAGCACCATGAACAAATGGTCATTATCGATGAAGAGTTGGTTAATGAGATTAATGATGGCCCTCTGAAACAAGTAGTGGAAACTGCATATGGAGATCTGAAAGGGTTAAAAGCATTCCACACCTACGACACTGACAGAGCTATACTCACACCGCGGAACGAAAAAGTCGACGAAATCAGTGCTTATATCAGTTCCCATACTGATGGGGAATCAAGAGAGTATTTCAGCTCAGATAGCTTTGAGATATCAGAAACTCATTCTGAACAAAATGATACATTATACTCTGCTGAGTATCTCAATTCTTTGGAATTCCCAGGTTTTCCATCATATAAGCTAACACTCAAAATTGGTGCCCCCGTTATGCTTATGCGAAACCTTAATCAAAAAGGAGGCCTATACAATAGTACTAGGCTAATCCTTACTTAGGAGATCACATCCTTGAGGCTGAAATTGTCACCGGAACACACATTGGTAAAAAAGTTCTGATCCCAAGAATTGTTCACTTTCAAGCTGAAACAAATCTCCTGTTTACATTACGTAGGCGTCAATTCCCTATAAGGCTATGTTACGCCATGACAATAAATAAGAGTCAAGAACAAAGCTTAAAAGGAGTTCTCCTATATTTTCCAAAACCGGTCTTCACTCATGGTCAATTGTATGTTGCTCTCTCACGGATTACAAGAAAAGCAGGATTGACAATCATACAAGATTTATATCTTCTAAAAGTCAAGAACATCGTCTACAAAGAAATCTTTAATGCTCTCCCCTCGCATGAATGTAAAAAAGTAATTATATTTAATATTTAATTTAATCTACTAGCGATTTAATTATTGTTATTTAATTTTAATCTGTTTACGCAGACGACTAAAGGATCATATCCTCACCGTTGCATGCAGCAACCATTATTGTAATTTAGTAAATGCCAAGTATGTCTACATATGCTATAAACTCATATAGATCGAAAAGTAATTACAAATAAAGCAAACTAATTATTTCTTTACCACTTTCAGGGTCTGCCGTCCAAATTAGAGATATCAGCCCTCTTTTTGGAACACTTTCTACCATATTATTGCAGGATTTTGCTTTCATACATTATAGCATTTTTGATTCATATTCGCACTTTTAAACTTACTACTATTTTGAAGAAGAATGGGAAAGTAAACACCACATCACCGTTTTCAAACAAACTAAATTGTTAATGCTTCACCAAAAAATTGGTTTCATATAAAAATCACTAAATTATTCACAGTTCTCACTCACTACTTTTTAAATTATTTTGTTTCCTCTCAACAAAATTCGATTAAAAAAACATATAATTAAATATATTTAAGTGTATTTTCTGCGCGTAGCGCAGACAATGACCTTAGACAAATATTGGATACACAAGCAAGTCTAGATTTTCGATGGAAAAATTAAAAACTTGCTAGATATGCACTATATACTATGGCTAGGTTCAGTGAAAATCTTCCACCTCCCTTGCTCCATTTAGGGTCTGCTGGTGACCATTCTGGAAGCAAGATGAACGAAATAAAATTACAGGAATGAAATGAATGGTTATTTCTTTCCATATTTAACAAGGAATAATTTTGTTTTTTATTTTTCTACAAAAAAAAGAAATGGTAGGAAATGAGAAAGAAAAATTATTCCTTGTGAATGGTGGTTTTTTTTAGGAATGTGGATGCATTATTTTTTTTCGTTCATTAGTCACCATTCATACTCAGATATACAATAAATAAATACATATACATCTCTCCTCTTTTTTTTACCGTTTAGCAAACAAATGGGCAAAGACAAGTAATGCTCGATTGACTCTTCTAACACAGGATTGACTCTTGTAGCCTTCTTGAACCATTGACTCTTCTAACACAGGATTCTTCGTTTGAGCTAACTTCAGATTGTGTAATGCTCGAATTAGTACTGTCGCCTTCTTTTTAACGGAACTTTCTTATCTGTTTTCAAGTGTATGCTTATTACTTAGTAACATTTATATAATTCATAAAGTACCTTGATTACATTTTTAGATGTCAAATGCAAAAAAGAAGAAGACAAATGTAAAGAACGTGACATGTCCTTTCATTCAAACACGCCACATCTTTATAAAGTTATATATTACACGAGTAGGGGCCTAATAAATTATTTACATTAAAAAGAACATAGTTTATCATCGAAATAAATCCAAATAAATGCAACTTCGTTGAAATTTTACAAAGCCTATTTACAATAGAAGTATAACAGATTGACCCATCTCACCAGAAAGGGCACCACCTGCAAACAAAAAACAAAAACAAGAAAGTTTATTCACATTTTTTGCGTCGATCAGTTGGATCATTTATTCCAGAATCTTTTATCCTCTGTGTCAATATTAGATTATCTCATAGCCAAAACTTATGCTAATGAAAACAGATAAGCAGAGGAGTGGAGAAGAACATACCCAACATAGTTTTGACAAAGATTTTCATGGGAAGTGGCTTGGTCGATTAGCTTTTGAACCTGAACTTTCACAGACAAACCATGTTCGACTTCATGAGAATCTCCTCCGAGCAAGTTATTGTGATCAGCAATGGGATTGCTTGGACTTGCAGACGTGGAGAAATCACGGCCTGTAAGCTTATTACTCATACGTTCCATTACAACTACTGCACGCTCGTTCAAAACCTCATTTGCATCTCCAAGCATATTCACAGCCTGACACAATCCAACAATCAAATCAACCACAAAAAGATTATGAGCAAAACATGATAGCAAGAGAGAGAGATTATCAAAAGAAACCTGAAGAATCTCCTTCTCTCGAGTACTCCGTTGTGGCTGAGGAAGGTCTATGTCAGCAGGATCTTCACCTACTTCCTCAGGTTCAGTAGGACCGTTGGGATTGTTGTTACCGAATTGAGGGACTTCATTGAAATTGAAAAGACGCCAATTGATTAAAGGATCATGCACAAACGCCTCCATCATTGCCATTACACTGTCTTTGTTGGTTCTGAGAACTTGCATAACATTTTCACATGTCGAGCGGAAATTTCCTTCGATGCCACTTACTTCCATTGCTTTCACAAGCATTCTTGTTAGACGGAAAGGAACCTAACATAATTTTTTAACCAATAAATCTCTCATCATATCCATTTTTAATACCTCCACAATTATGATGAAAATACCTTTTCAGGAAACTTTTCTCTATTCATAGATGCCTCGAAACAATCTCCAAAATCAATATGCAAGATTTTACCACTGCAAAAATCGAACCATTGATAAAGAAACAGACCCAAAAGTAGGATCTTTTATGTAATGTAAACCTGTTTTTTTTTAAAAAAACTTTATGTACCTGTGTCTATGTAGCATAAGGTTACTTGGGTGTCTATCACCTAACCCAAGAATATAACCGACCTGACACAATAGTATTTCAAAAGGTCAAACATGGGTACATTCTTACTTTGATGCCAAACAAAGTGGAGAACAAAGGATGAAAGCAAGCAACCACATACCATACTCATAACCGCTAAACTTCTAGTATAGTTGGTTCTTCTCTCCAGCCATACCTCTGACGACCGACTTTTTAACCAGAGAACCTACCAAGGAGGAGATTTGAAACAACTTAGTATTCCAGAATAGTTACTTTACCCATACTACAAGTTAGAAATTCTGAGTACCCTGGACAGATCATTTCCCTCTGTGTTTTCTAGAGCATACTCAAATACTTCAGTCTTTGCTATGAGCGGCAGAATGTCATAGTTTTGAGCAAAACTCAACATATGTTTGTGTTCTTGATTAAGAATGATCTGGAAATCCAGGAAGGCATGTTTAAGAATAAACGTAAACTGCAGATAGCTTCAAAATTGAAAACAATGATGACTACAAGACGAACATTTCGCGCATCTCTGTACTCTCGAATAAGATGGTGAAGGGTATCGCAGTTCGGAACCCATCCAATGAGTCCACTATTGGGAGATAGTGGTATTACTGAATACCGTTGGATGGCCAGATCTTTTTCTGCTGTCTTTCTGGAATTCTCGAGCAAAGTGTTCACCAAACCAAAAAGCTGAAACACAATAATACATAGGAAAGAGATAAGTCTGATCCTGTAGTTAAGAATACTACAACTGACTTCATGTTTTGAGAATCACCTGCATAACACGCTCATCTTGCCTTAGATCTTCATGTCCCTTTAACAAAAAGGCGTAGTCCTCGCCATCATTTCCGTGAATAGTCAACTTCCGTGGTCGTTGCTTTGAGGTTATGACAACAAGTTTGCGTGAAAACGATGATATCGTCACAACGGGGGCATCTAATTTAGAGAAATACGAAGTATGGATGTAAGCACGGAGGCTTCGGTTAAAAACACATATCAGCAAAGACGAGCATTAACAGTTCAATATTGTACCTGCACGGTATGTTCCAGGAACAGCTAGCTCCAAGTCACGGCAGAGCAGGAGTTCAGGAGAAACAGACTATCCAACATGTAATGTGACAGTCAGATCAGAACCGAGCTAAAAAAAGAAAGAGAGAGAACCAAAGAAAAAGAGAATATAATTACTTCCAAATCCAATGCCGTGAGACTGGCCAGCTGTTTGTCAATCCGTTTGAAAACGTGATAGTAAAGATCCCAAGCCTAATTCAGAAAACAATTGCAAAGGAAAATATGTCAATTCCTGTCCCTTACCTAAGATGACAAGCAAGAACTCAACTACAATTTTGTTTTAAATTTTCGGTCACCTGTGTTAGTTCAGCTTCTTGTAAATTGCTCTTGTAATTGATACAGCATTCATAGGCCTCCAGAAGTTCGTGACGGTATGCCTGCATCAACAATAATACCCTAACTTCAGTTGCTGACATGGAAAAACATCACTACGTTCACATATGAGAACAAAAACAACAGAAATTCTCTGATTCTGTCAACGGGAACCTGATTGATCTAAGTTCTTTAAACACCAAAAAGAAAAAATAACCACAGATTGCATAGCAGAAAAAATTGGATGCTGCAATGATGTACGGTTCTGTGCTAGAGAAAGATGAAGTCACTTATAACCAAAGCTCTGTAAGTGTACCAAAAAACACTATTTTATACCCAAGTTCAATAACCTGGATTGAAAATCGCCCTACCTCTATAAATGCTCTCTCTTGTATGGTCGTATTGTCCTTTCTTGCACCTTCTTCAAGCATCTCATGTAATGGTTCAAGTACTTTCAGCATTCCTTCAATGTTTTGTTCACCAAAATACAAACGACTCGCTTCTTCTAGAGCTTCATGCCACATTTCATGCCAAAGTATTGAAACCCTGATAAGTTCATGTGATACAAGTTGCGCCTGTTTTTTTTGTTTGTCGGAGTAGAGGAAAAGGGTCAAGCTCACTTCAAATAAAATATTTCAAATAAATCCACAAGACGATGAATAATAACCTGATCGACAAGTGCACCACTGTGCTGGCGAACTTTATCAACGACCTCTTCAGCTGCAGCTCTCCGAAGATTGCTTATTGATTTACATGCAACTAGAAGTGGGTACATAAGTGCCTGACAACATTTGGAAGAAAATAGTCAAGGAAAAACTATGCATTCCAGAGTTCGTTCCTAGTATGATAATTAACGGTAGAGAAACCAAATGTCTAACACCAAAACCAAAGTGAAGTAAGTAAATTTGCGATCAAAATGGCAGAGTAAAAAAACTAATTATATTTTTTAATTCCCATCATAAATTGGTGGTACACATAAAGGGGTTTAAACTTAGATTGATGGAAAACTGCAAACCTGTGGGTGGTTTTCTCCTATGCGGATGAGAAGAGACTGTATCAGTTCCCTGACAGCACGATTATTTGAATGTATCCTAGCAATTATTTGAGGCAACACAACAAGCCATGTGTTGATGCTGACATGAGTGAATCCTCTTTCCAATGCTGCTTGGACGTCAGCCGTAGCTCCATGGTTGAACCATAACGTGAGAAGACGCAGTATATCCTAAGGAAATGAGACGGAAAGAAATAATAGTTCAACAAGAGCAGGACAGAAAGGTATAACTTAATGTAAGTAAAGAAAAGAAGAGAAAATCACGGTTTGGTAAGTGAAACATGGAAAAGCCATGGAAGCATGCACACTTTACCTGTAAACTATCATCAACTCCTTTGGCATTAGCTCCACATGCTATAGAATGAAAATATCCAGTGACTGCAGCAACAACGAACTGAGAGGCAATTTGACCTCTTGAAATGTAATGAGACATCACTGCAGTATTGAATAACGCCCACGTGTGCCATGCCTTAGCCCATTTAGGAGCATAGATGGTAGATTTGCTAAATGCATCAAGAATTTCTGGAACAGAGCATTATATTACCAAAGTGTTATGGTCAGACAGTTTGACTACACTTACACTGTTAAAAGTAACTACAATTCACCTTGAATAGACCCATCATTCAATCCGGGACAGAGTGCCCACTGCCATGTTCCCAGTTTGAGATTTACACGTGCAAGAAGTGGAACATTTACGCCCTTACTAGATACCATACTAGCCAGCATGTCAGATTGAGAGTGTGGCACACTTGAAAGTTCCCTCGTCAGAATCTATAAACAATTAATTAGATTGAGAGAAGAAACGGCATTGCCATTCAAGCAAAAATGGGAAAATGTGAGAAAGAGAATAAACGCAAGTAACTAATACGAATAAGCATACATGCAGCTTGGTAAATGCCTCTTTGCGCTTATGTTCCTCTCCAAGTGACCACTGGTATTTTAGGTATCCAAGCATCACTTGTGGAGGTCCGTGATATTGCATGTTTTCTGGCGATACTTCTGGATCAAACTACAAAATAAGGATCCCAAATTAGACAAAACAGAATAAACCTGGCATAGAAAATCTTACAACCAAAAAGCAAAAGGACAATACTGGCAAAAGCTTGAGAAGAGTAGACTTCGCCTGACTAATCCTCCCACTCTTCCGACAAAGCGAGGCAAACTTGATCCAAGTTTCAACATCTTCTGTAGGAGGTAGCACAAGTGCCCGAACAGCCAAAAGTGATTGCCACACCTGAACAGTATTCGAGAATACAAAGTATTAAAAATGGGACTATCATAAGAATAAGAGTCCATTCCATAAAAATGTCATTGAGTTTCCTTGTTTGCTTATTGTTTAGTTGTACCTATGATGATACACGCTTTAACTAGGAGACTGAAAACGAAGCTACTTTCTTTATATATCAAAATATGAAAAATAATAAATCAAACTTGATATATTAAGAAAATGCTGCATATGTTCCTTAAAAAGATTCATTTACTGAAGTCACCACCATACAGCAATGTTTCATGCTTAAAATACCATATGACTTGTCACTCATTTCAGTGGTTCAACTAACATGTAAATACCAGAAGCAATTTACCTCCACATTACGCTTAGATCCCTGAATCCGCTGAGTCCACATGTTACGAATTAGGGCTCTCCGTTCTTCAGCAATGGTATTTCCCACAGGTAGCGTACAATATTCAATTACCTATTACATGAAGGAAAAAAACACAGAAATAAGAAAGATTCATCATGTATATGTTAATGCATAATATGATCAAACAAACATTTACACTTCTCTCATGTTTTCCCTTCAGCCTTAGGCCGTCAGGGAGGGTGGACAGGAGAAGAGATCTTAAATAAATTGAGATCTGACCTCCTCTAGTTCTGACAGTTGCTGGACACGAACCATATTGCCGTAAGCACGCTCATAGCTCTCCAAAACCTGCAGACTCGCAATTATAGACAAAATAGAAAAAGGCAGGTGCGAATTTTCACTCAACATAAATACACAAGAACAACTAAGAAGGCAACCATAGCGATTACATGATGCTTTTACAAACAGGTACCAAACAATAGCATGCCCAAAAAGTTGTCTACAAATCAACAATGCAACTAAGATGTTTTTTATTATTTTTGTTCTGTACTTACAAGTTCCAACAGACCAGGGCATTATGGAAAAGGCTGAGACTAGCTACAAATATCCTTGCTACTTTACTTTTGATCCCATATTCACAAACAAATGATGCATAAATATTATAAACAAAGCTAGTAAGCAAATGCTGATATGATTATATGAAACTTACCAGCGCTGCAAGTTCTGTGGCAAGGCATTTCCTAGCTCTTTCAACATATTCCCGCGCCTCATCATACTAAAAAGAAAAGACAAAATAACCAAAGGCACGCACTCACATATCTAAGTGACTGCAAACATTTTTTTAAAGAAAATCTGCTATGATATAAAGCACAAAGTATGGGTGCAAGCGTACCTTCGCCCTCCGAACTAACAGAACAGCCCTGAAGAATGTGCCATCCCTGCTTCCATCGCCACTAGAAGAAGGGCTTGCTAAACCCCTAAGCTTTGTTTCATCACCATCATCTAACCGAGACACATATTCCGCCATTTGATCCCACTCTCCCATATTCCAAGCGGCATTAGCAGCCTAGAATAGTCACACAAAAAAAAAACAGAAGACATCCATGTAATAATGTAGACGTGTCACCCAATATAGCATAAGAATGTGTAACCAACCAATGGTGCCATTTCCAGACGAGCGGATGGCTCAGCTGGACTCCAGTATTCTTTGCAGAGATTGTTGAGCTCATCCCATCGTGCAAGTGCAGCGAGACATCTCATTTGTCCTACATTATGGTCAATAAGCTACAAATTCAGGACATTATATTAAAGGGAAGGAAGAACATCATAAGAAAACTGTAATCAATGATCAACAGAAATAATTGCACTGGACAAAAGTTAGGAGAGAGCAGCCATCAGCTTATGAAACTACAGGAGATGAATTCAAAGAGGATGTAAGCCACTTAAGATACTACTAAAAACTCATAAAATCATAGAAGATAAATGGCAGCCTTCACAAAAATAGGAAAAACAAAAAATAAAATAAAATAGACGAGTAAAAGGCTTCATGTGGATAGATGTCTGGAGCTTATGCACATAAAACAAATGCATGTAAGTTTGGTTCTACCAACCAGTGTCTTAGAGCGAGAATGTTACGAATGATGACCCATAATTCTCTATGCAAACTAGCTACTCACAGCCTGACAATACATATCGACCCCAAAAACTCATAAAACCTTAGATTCCACTCCCCAGAAAAAAACATTATATGGAAAGACAAAACACACGAAATCCTCCCAAAATTAGTATTGGTTACCTAATGTGGCTTCTAATACAAGATGGGGATTAGATGTTTGCGATGCTTTCAAAGTGTACGCCTTCAGCGCATCATCCCATCGCTGCAGCTTCTCATACCTAGTAACAAACACTATTACTGTTTTTGACTAATTGGGATAAAATAAACTAGTAATCGCGCACAAGCTTGTGTCACGCCTATCTAGCAGAACCGGAAGTAAGTGTATCAAGGTCGAGAAAAGTCCTGTTACCATGATTCTTTTAATTGAACATCAAGATGTTGTTGAGCATAGGTCAATATGCCGACAGCAGCCTATGACAACAAATCCCAACTAATCAATAATGACACAGAACAAAGATGGTGAGGTGATAGAAATAGCATAAAAAACTAAACATACCTCGTGCTGGTGTAACTGATTATTTATGTGAATAAGAGCCTCGACAACAGCAACTGGGTTGGCATCCATCCTCCTCGACCGTGGACCTTCAAATTCCATCTCTTTATAATGCAAAGCTTTGGCAAAAACACGGCACTGTGAAGTTGAAAATCGCACCATTACCAAGAGAACCAGATGAATGCTTCAGCTGAAAGGACAGAAGTGCCATATCATAAGAAATACATGACGCAAACCTTTTCAGCAAGAGCCCCCAGGAGACGGATATCAATGGGAAGAGGCTTCTCATCATGTTCCATAAACTCTGCCTAAGAATAGTATAGACAAAATCAAGCTCATGTGACAGGACCAAGCAACAAGATCAAACACAGAGGTAGATTCATTGTGATTTTAAAAGTATTGACTCTTTATCAAACCTCCCGTAATATAGGTTAAATGAAAACAGCTCAAGCAGAAACTCGGGAACCAGTGTCAGTATAAAACAAAACAAAATCTACGCATCATGTTTCCAAGAATGCTTAGAGATTGTTCAGTTGAAACAGAAGACGTGTTTTCCAGTAAAATGACTAATTAGGTAGAACCACTAAGGAAATGGTGACCTTAGCAGTTTTTGTTTCCAGTCTAGCAAGACGTAGCTAACTCTTTACTGAACACACTGTATTCGCCTAGGCTTGAAACACTAGTACTCAATTAGCAAAACCCTAGTTACGAAACATGCATGATTTTCTAACAGTTTAAAAAAGAACGTACCAAATTGAGTAGTGTCGCCAAAATCTCAGGAGGGATATTTGGAGACGAAAACGCCATCTCCAAGCTCGTAACGAACTTCTTTTGGCTAGCCTCATTCAGCTGCGCCCAGCAACTGACAAAACCAGCGGCAAACAATTCTCTCCCGACAAACGGCTGCAAAACACGGACATTAAAATGCATACCCTTATAAGAGAGGAAAAGAAAGAGTATCAATGAAACACCTGCAACTGAGCAAGTTTTGCACAAGTTCTTAATGCTGGAGATGGAGACTGTTTAAGTAATTCAATACTAAATTGTCTCATCCATTCTTCCCAATCTTCCTTGGTACTTCGTTGAGAAGCTTCTCCAGCTGTCCGTAGTCTACCATCATTAACCTGTTAGACAGATCGTCAAAAGAAAATAAGTAACAGTTTAGCTCTTTCAAAAAAAAAAAAAGACTAAAGAAACTTCTACAAGAGGATTGCGCTAGACCGAACACATATACAGTTTTGTCTCTGTTTACATAAGCTGAAGGACTGCCCACAGAGGAGTGTAAAAGGGGGGGGGATATTTTACAAACTTATTGAAGCAGATGAGTGTGCGTTGTTATAGACACTAGACAGATAGGCACCCATCAACAAAAACAAACAAGCGGGTTAAAAAAATCAGCCGTATTCAGCTAAGCAACCCTACATTGGGCAATCACTTCCACGACTTGTCTCCTCCACAATATGCTTACTAATCTTCGAACTAACAAGGGCACATACAGTGAAGTCATACTAATAATTAACGTGTCATCGACTAGAAAACTACCGACCAGTAAGTTCTACAATGTTACAGTACAATAATAAAAACTTGATAGCAACATTTTAACACATGGAGGATCTGTGTGTATAAAACGACCACAACAAAGAGTACCTGATGGTTTTTGTTGTTTCCTTCTTCAAAAGGATCGATCTCATTCTCAATTAAAGGATCCCTGATAACCTCAACTGGCAGTCGCCTACTTAACTGTTGAGTTGCTGTTGTAGCTACAATCAATGGTTCACGTCTCCGCCAACGAGCATGAATATCTTCAAATTCTTTATGCTGCAAAAGTAATGTACATTTAACTTTTACGGATAAAATTTATACAAGGAAATCTGTTTGCATGCAAGCTATGATACAAAATACACGACGGGTGAATTTAAAGCGTTATTTTATGTAGAAGATAATATAAAAATACCCGTAAGCGATGCTTCAACAAAAGCTTGTGAACTGATTCAATGAATATGGTGAAGTCCTCTCCAAGAGCATGAGCCAAACAGCATAGTGCATCCACAGCGTCCTTCCGCAATTCATCATTCTTACTGAGAAGATAGCAAAGATCTCATAAGAAGATTTACACGTGAAACATGAAACAACAATTCCATCAAAAACTCTTTAGTCAAATCGATAATGGCAAATAAAATTCCACGATATAAAGAATTCTTATATCGGGCCACGCAAATTTATAACCCAAGAGCAATTTGAACCACATTGAAAAACGGGTTTGTAACAGTAAGCAATCACAAAATGGAAGATAATGATAATAACTAGTTTTCTGATAATGATAATAATTAAACTCTTTATGATAATGCCTTGCCAACGCTAGGATGTTATGGATGTCTCATTTCAAATCCACTATTCTTAACTGAATGAACCCAGTCATTTTAAAGAGAAACCCAGATAGCGACACAATGCCTAACTATAAAAGAAGCATTGTAGAAACACCTTATGAAGAAGTAACCAATACACTGTTTTCTAAGTACAGACAATCAGCATGCCAAGAAAAGCACAGATATGCTTTCAAAGAGATCGACTACAACTGTTGAGCTTTTCAGTTTTCATGAAAAATTGGAAACTCACCCATCTAATACTAGCTTCAAGTGATGCACAAGAGAGGAGATATGACCAGTAACCTGAAGATACACGGGTAATTAAAAGGTATAACAAGAAGATTAATATGGAACATTTCAAAGGATCAGCAACATAAAGAACTAAAATAATAAATCATTTAAACAACAGCTACTAACCTGAACACATGGGATCACTCTTGTCAAAGTTTTGATGGCATCACGTCTTATAGCTACAGGAGCATCTACTTTGAACAATCGAATAAGGGCAGGAAGGAGTAAATGCATGTGCTCATCAAGTGTACCTGCACTTATGCACTCTAAGGGTCAACCAAGGTATGAAAATAGAAACTATAGAGTAAAAATTTGACTATTTAAAGATCATATATACACAAAACGACTATGACGATGCCAAAAGAAAGAGAAGTTTTGCTGACCGCCAAACACTTCGAGTGTGTGGAGAATATCAGGAACATAGATGTAATCATTACACCGCTCCGCATCACCTAATACTTGGATGAAACATGGAAGGATGACTGGAAGATAAGTTCTGAATTCATCATTAAGTGCCAAGCAAAGATGTTCCAATAGATGCAGAACCTGGTGATCAGCAATTTAGACAAAGTGCTCTCCATAACATATATGCCAGTAAAGCAACTATAGACTGCATACAACTTACCGGAAGACCACGAGAGGGGCGTACAGGACCTGGCAAGGTGAAAGATGACCATAATTCAGAGACTAGTAAGAGCAGCTCTGGAAGATACTTCCGTATGTGCTGTAGACAAATAAAATAAGTTAAGAGTTACACAAAGTCATTCGTATTTTAAACATTAACTACAAATGTTAATGTGGATATACCTGCCGCACGATGGAAACAAGAGTCCCAAGACCCCATGTAATGAAGTCCTTTAAGTTCTCATCAGAAGTGCGAACAGTGTGAAAAAGCTCAGGTAAAACCTTGAAGACAAATTAGTAAAACGTCACAGGATGCTTATAGTGCATAAAAAAATAGCAGTGAACCATCCCTTCAGAATAATAATAATAATAAAATAAAGTCACTTTAACCTAAGACAATGTTGAGAAATCTAAATATCTGACTTCGAGTCACCACGCAATACAATTTAATTGAGCACGGAAGTAAAGTAGCAGGCATGCGTATTCAAAACTAAGGAAACACACAGAAAGTTCCGATCGTAGGTAAAACGGAGATATCACTGATTGAAAGCTGCCAGAAATATATACCTTTGGCAAGTAAGGCACGCATCCCAATCCCATTGACTAACCTCGCAAAACAAAAGTACGGTAAAGTTGTAACGTGTTCATTTTTATTTCATCACAAGTATATCCTATAAACAATCAAAATGGCTTTGGTTACCTTGAAAATGATCATCAGTGACCTAACAACCCTTTTGTGGTAGCTAAGAAGTGATGGATCTCTAAGAATTCGCATAAGGGAGTTGATAGCAACCTATAACAATGCGGAAAGTAATATGAGCACAATGACTACAGTTGCAAAATGTTCACATGGGTTAAGAACTACCGTTGAGTAATAATCCTCAGATGTAGCAAATGATGGTCGGAGTTCCACAGGTAATTCATCAATCGACGGAATAGGTTGACCTGAATCACCAGTACCGCGAGGAACTTCACCATGTGATCCTGATAAACTTTGTTGGTTACGTTTGTGCACATGAGGATCCAAAGCACCCATAATTCCAAGAACCTGTAGATAACCAATGTTTTGACATAATCTATATTCTAGAATAGTCTAGCTTAGAAATTTATTTATCTAGAAACTACCTTGAGCACTTCTCGTCTGGTTGACCACAATAAGTCACCCTTCAGCAATTTCAAGAGTAAGCCAAGCAACAACGGGTATTCCTTGTATGGAGTCACAACATACCTACATTACAATAAAGGGGAGCCGTAAATAAATTTGCAGGGAGGATTGTGAATTTCTGGAGCCCCCTTGATATTATAATAGTTATGTGCACAATTTATAGCGCATGTGTTACGAGCTACTCAATACAACTTGCAAGTTGATCACCCCACTACTCCCAAGCATGTCTTCTACTATGTCGTCAACATCAACAATACAGTTGATTATATCTATGCAGCATAGTACAAAAGGTAGTGGTAAATCAATCTTTTTGCATGACAAAGAGAGAATACCAAGACAATGCCAGTTCTGACACCAAAAAAATCAATCTATCTCCAGGAATAATAAGCCATCTCATGTAAGAGTAAGACGAACAAGAAACTATCAGAATGATCTGCCACGGATTGAAGGACTGCCTAGGGATAACAATCTTCCCTTTCATCTAGAATTTGATAACTTCTAGCAGTTTGTTCGATAAACATGTAACAAATTTCTATAAACATCAACAGCCTAAGAATTAGGCTCCTAGCTAGCCAATTAGAAAAAAATTGAAGCCCCGTATTCATGTCAAATATTCACTTGCAATCCATTATTTCCATCTAGTTCAACCAGGCTTTCAACAAACAAGATAGTGGCGTTTTCTTAGTTTATAGAAAAATTAGCATGCTCAAAGTCACTTAGTAACATTATCAAATATTAATAAAAACGAAATTAGTTCCCAAAGAAGGTAAAAGTCTATTCCATACCCTGTACTTTGAACAACTTGACCAAGTGTCGAAACAGCCACCTCACGTTTTGCTACAGCAGCTCCATCCATTAAAGCCTCAACAATCAAAGGCATTAGCTCAGGAATATATTGTCTCATTGCTAAGCCACCCTGAATAACCAACGGGAGAAAATAAAAATAAAAAACAGGGGAGGGATATCTTAAGCCAAACCCAACAAATAACAGCTAAAAAGGAAATAGAATTGACATAACTCTTTCATTTAAAAGACAAAAAAAATAAGGAAAAAAAAAGTACTCGCTAGGCCATTCAAAATTATGAATACGCTTGCCAACACAGCTAAGAAGAGTCGAAATACGACTGCAACTTCCACGTGCAGTAAAGGCACACTACATTTTACCGACACTTAATCGAGAAACCACAAACTTACCACTCTTGCAAGATCCCCAACAGTTACGAGAACTCCAATAACAATATTATTGTTAGCATTCACTCCAGTTCCCTCACTAAGTCTTGCAACAAGTGCCTGGAAAAATAAAAGAATTACAACCCCGTGAACTACAATAATAGGCAAATCATCTGAGAAGTGGAGAACAAAAATCAAACCTTTTGCACAGGAGCAACATATGGGAGAATGAGCCGTTCACAATTTCGAACTAAACAACCAAGGAGCTTCGCACTCTCTTCTCTGCACTTGTTATCTGCACTGCTGACGTTACAGTTGAAGTCAATGCAACAGATACTTGATAATAGGAATCAAATCTTCATATAAGAACTAATGAAATTTGCAGTTACCTCTGCTCAAGATCGGTTAACAGCTGTATAAGGTGGCGACGAAGTGCTGGAAGAACGTATGCTGGATTTTTTTCGGATAACCTCCCAGCAACTGAGATGGCATATTCTCGGACATCAAGATCCTGTTGAACAGTGATTCAAATATATGAACAGTACATAACTAAACCGATAAAATAGGCAGGTGGAGTGAAACACAAGCCAAGCCTTCTATCAAGTTAACAAGGGTGTAACACGGATGCATTTCGTCACTCATTTCCGTGCATCCCCCAACGTAATACATGCACTACATCCACAATTCAACGTAACACGGACTGTTTTGTGACACAAAAGAAGCTAAATAGTTGACCAAAAGTCCAGCTAAGTCTGGGTATCAAGAAGTTATGTAGGAAGGGTAATTAAGCAACTAATTTCATTAATTCACCAAAACTGATTCCAGAAAGCAACACAATTCAATGAATTTCTGTGATTAGGGTAATTAAGAAACTAAATTTACACCAACGAGAAGAAAATAAGTGATTTGTAACAAACTAGAATTGTCGTATGACTTATGCTACCTTTTCAAACAAATAACATATCCATACCTCATCATTTAAGGAAGCGAAAATAGCAGTCAAACTTTCAGCCTGTGCTAGATAATCATCGAAACATTGGTTGCCATATAAGGCAACGAAGATAGACTTGCGAACAGTTACATCAGCATCCGCAACAGCTGTCCTGAGAAGCTTCTCCACAATCTACAGAACCCAAACATCATCTCTTACGCAGTCAGAAAAAACTGGAACTGCTACTGGGATTGCAATTATAAATGACAACAAGAAACAGATGGCAAACAGGAATTGAAACTTGAAAATGTTAAAAAGAGCCCATTGTAATAATAGAAAGTGAAGACTAAAGACAAGCAATAAGAAAAAATATGTAATGGGGCTTCAGTATATATGTAAAACCTCTTCCACAAGGCGCCTTCGTCTTCCTCCAGCTCGAGTTGACCTGCTAGAGCCAAATTGTGCGATCCCAGATAAGGAATTTGCAACTAGTTTACAGCAACACAAAGCAGCATCTTTTCTTGTGGCTGCATCCGCATCATCTAAATAAACAACAACCGACTCCCGAGAAAATTCAAGAAGATCATGCCCCTACCATAAATCAGAAACCCAGTAAATAAGTGTCGTATTCTTTAGAAATGTTATCGGCAAGTAGCACTGACCATGAAATTGAAACGAGCCAGAGTCTTTAGTGCTAGTTGAATTTGTGCTGAACAACTAGGTTCACTAGACTGTGGTGTCATGCTAACTGTACTACCTCGGACCTCGGTGGTAACAGGAGGCTCTGTCTGAGAATAATTATATCTTGAAAGAACCAATGAAATGCAATCTAGAAGCCGATCTTGTACCGTTGGCAGCAACAAAGGAATGCTGAGACCCAAACAAATTGTCAAGCATTGAAAGTTTACACATTAATGCAAATAGCAACAAACTTCTACGGTGTAACGTTTACCTAATGGTTATCTGATCAAGAGCTTCAACAAGTGTAGAAGAGAGACCAGAGGAAAACATCACATCTAGAAGATCTCGAACATGATTTTCCACGGTGGATCCCATTGCCTTTGCGATGTTACCAACACAAGCCACAGCTTCAAGCAAAGGTCTACCTTTACGTGGAGCAATCTACATGGAAAAGATAATCAAAGGAAACTCTTACTAGTCCAGCTCACAAAAATAGACCGAAGAAAATGCTAAACACAAAAATACAAATTTAGAAAACCAAATTGACCCACCGCTTCCCGCAGATGAGACATAATTTTCGGCAAATAGTGGATAAGCTCACCATCCAAAGCACCAGCCATTTCCCCAAGGGCGATGAATCCACTGGCACGTTCAGACGGTATTTTTAACACAGTGAGAATATGATTCATGCATATCTGCAAGAAAGGAACTCATATCACGTCTTCCGCATAGATTTTGATTTCAAAGAATCTCTCAATCACCTACCGTTAAATAGTTTGTAACAAAGCGGTCACGAAGAAAATGAGCAATGCGAGGCAGCAACGAGGTGATGCTAAGGCGAACAAGGCGATCACGATGTTCAAGGAATCTGAGGACAATTTCAGCAACTTCTCTGTACCTAGACATCATGAACTCACCAGTATTCCTGTACACGAACTCGAGCATTAAGTCATCAACCATAACACCAGAGGTACCATTAAATCAATTTGGTATAACAGAAAATAATACAAGTTTTCGAATTCAAGAATCATTTGTTCAGGTATATACTATACACTGAAGAGTGAAGAAAGAAGATACATGATATATTTTTTATTTTTTTTATTTAACAATGTAAACTACAATCAAAGAATTCACATAGCATCATTGGAACAAAAATTCTTCTAAGAGAATAAATTTGGGTGTGGGACTATTGCAAAGGATGGCTTAAGAATACAAATTCACTGCTGCATTTACCTCAATAGTTCCCCCACAGCAAGTAAAGAACCATGAATACTATGGACCGAAGCATTACTACCCAACCCATCCTGTGTAGCTTCAAACATCCGATAGTACCTGCAAAAGCCAGATGGATAGAAGATCAGTTAACTTGATTTTATATCATAACAAACAAGGAAAACTCAATTGCTACATTGTGTTGGCAACAATATATTAAACTCCAGTAGAAAGATTGCAAGTAAATAATAAATTTGACGAAAGTTTCAAAACTTTGTAGAACATTAAAGGAATACAATCCAGATACACAGGTTCGCTACGTTTCCAGTCGAGACGAATATATAGTTAAAAGGTTTAGTCCATGTTTCGGGCGGCGACACGAGCCTATGTAAGTTGCATTTGCACAATAAAAAAATGCAAAGCACATAACAGGATAAGATTACAAATGAAAATATAGATCACGTTTCCAAAATATCACAGCAAATATGGTAGGTACTAAACACTTTAGGACACTTAATAATTTTCAAGGAGAAAGGAATACGAACCATTGTACTCGCCATCGAGTCTCCCTTTTCTCAATAACACGAAGGCAAGCACGTAAAGCCTCAACAGCTCGCTCTCGTACTTGCAACTGAGGATCCCTTAGTGCAATCCAAATCGCATCCACAAATTGAGGGACATGAACGTTAAAGACAGTAGATGCATTTTCTGCCATCTCCTGCAATGTTGCAAGAACATAACCATATCCGTATTAATTTACTGGATTGAAAAGCTATCCTCACTACCTTTTTCCAAATATCCATACTCCAACATATTTGTAATTGTATGTAACCAAAACAAAAACAAAACTAAAAAGGTATGCTTTTCTGTAGGGTGCTCTAAAGGACAGGATACCTTTAAAATTAAAACAGCGGCGAAACGAAGATGTTCCACCCTATCTCCGTGAAGCCAATCAAAAGCAGTTTTCATCTGTGACCACAAGGAACCAATACTTGAGCCCCTATAAGCTGAACCAATTCATAGAAAGGGGAACGAAACAGAACCATACCTGAAACTCCACTTCATCAGAGGTCATAGCTCCACCAGCCAGGGCAAGATGCCCCAACACTCTACTAGCAAGCACCAAGATTTCAGGCTCACGCTGCGACTCGAACACAGTCCTCATGTAACCCGCAAACCTTGACACATTAGTAGCATTCTCACCAAATCCAATCTCCGTCAACTCGTCGATGGCTCTGAGTCCACCCATGTTTTTGGCCCCATCCTTGCTCTCAATTAAATTAGCAATCCTGTCATACAACTGCTCCATGAACCTAGAGGAAGCTTCACCGCTAAGATCACGAACTGCTTCCTCTACATGTTTCCTAAACGCCAAAGAAGCTCCCTCCTAATACAACAAACAAAAACCATCACAACTAATATCAGATACTTTATGAACACAGCAACACATCAAACCAACTAAAATTTCGATTCCTTCAGATAATCCAAGAAAGCAAGAGACTTTTTATCTGGGTTTCTGCTAATTTCAATGATCAAATGGAATTAAGCATGACAAAAGAAGAATACTTCGCACTGTTACCTTGGGATTACCAATGCTGCAAAGGTCAGCGATGACCCGGTTCAAAGTGTCGAAGCTTCCGCCGCCGGAAGCAGAAACTGCAGGCCCACCAAAGCGGCCCGATTGCGACGGAGAAGATAGGGATGAAGACCGTCCAGCCGCAAAAGATTGCGACGAGGAAGACATCGATGAAGGTGCAGTATCAGAAATCTCACAAAAACCCTAAATCTAACCCCTTTTTGGTTCAACAACAGTGGGTATTAGAGAGGGTATGTACAGAGGAAGAGAGAGAGGTATCTTCAACACATCGTGCGTCGAAGAGAGAGAGAAGCGGAGATCGCAGGAGAAAATAAGATTTTTTTTTTACAAAAATCAATTCGCTTTTTTAGGTTTTTTTTTTGTGCAGGTTCTTTCAGGCAATTTAAATAAATAACTGTTGACCAAGAAAATGTAAATAAATATCTAAATAAGTAGTTTTTTTGGAGGCTGAGTTACTTTTGATGTTGCCGGAACGTTAGTGAAGTCAAAGACGTTGTCAATGACAGGGCCATTTACGTTAGCTGGTTCCAAGCAACCAGTGCGGACAAGTCCGGCGCCTAAAGGAATCCAAATGAATGATGCCCCTCTACTATTAACTAAATTTACTATACTTTTATGTATATAATCAAATAGTACTAAGTTTTTTAAAAAAATAGTACAGAATATTATTAAAAGTTAAGTTTTTTCAAAATATAAATACAAAAATACCAAACATAATTTGGAGCTCATTTTGTTTGTTTTGCCTTTTTATTTGCAATTCAATTGGTTAATTTCTGATACTATTTTAATAGCATTTTCTATAAATCCAGAGAAAACAAAAAAAAGTAGTTTATAGATACCAAAAACATACAATAAAGTACGCTAACGTTAACTTTAAAAAAAAAATTTACAGAGTTCAAAAAATATTAAAAACCTTTGATAGTTTTAAGTTTTTTTTTGAATTGCAGAAGTTCCTAACAAAATGTTAAACTTGCAAAAAAACAAAGAAGAAAAAAAAAACTACTCCGACAAAGATAATTCACAATGAAAGAGTGGATGATTAATTTAATTTTATAATATATCATATTCATACATCTATTTTAGCAAAACCAAAAACAAAATAAAAAGAATTTAAGAGAAAATAAATCAATTTAATAAAACAAAAGAAATAATCAAGTTTTGTTTGATTAAATTATTATCTCATAACACATTATTTAGTATAAGATATATACTAAAAGAAATCAAGAGTTGTTGAAATATAACACATTATCTATTATTACCAAAAGAGGATAAGAAGGAAGTGGGTTTCTATTGTTTCCAACTTGTGAGCGGGGAGAACATCAAGAGAAGCTACAACCACTAGACTAGAGTAAAAATTGTGAGATTTGGCGCCCCAAAAATATTTATTATCTGTGGCGCTTAAAGCCCTAGCTTCATGGGCTTTAGTCCAGGGCCGACCCTGCAAAACACTTCTCTTTATGTTTAAGCTGACCACAACAGGCCATACGTAGAAGGTAACCAAGCGTATTTAATGTCCACCATGAAAATATATTCATTCCCTTGGAAATTAGTTTGGGCATTTCTTTAGATCCGTTATACCTCCAAATTAATTAAAAAAAATGTTTAGGGGAGATGATACTTTCTAAGATGTTTTATGCAGAAAGATCACAAATCCATGACCTATCACCCTTGACAAGTATCTAATATGTGACATGTAAAATCTATAAATATCACGTAATAGACAGAGTTTGGTATGGGAGAAAAGCATTTGATGAGATATATAATTTTAAATAGTACAGTATATTGTTCTTGTAATCAGTTTACTCTTTGTCAACGTTAATATAGACCACTTTATGTTTAAGCTGTATATTATTGGCAAAGGATAATGATGCCAAGTAAGACGTGCGTACTCCAATTTCAAACCGGCTCATCTAATTGCTAACTCCTCTCTAAGTGATAAACAGATAGATGACTTATGCATTCCTAATTGTCTCCTATCAGCTCATTTCATATTTCAAATCTAAAGAAAATAATCATTTACAAAAAAATAATTTAAAAGATAAATAAGTTCAAGCTATTTATGTACAACTTTAGCTATTTTGCGTCAAATCCTTAACTTTTCTGTTATTTTTTTTTTAATCTTTATAAGTTTTTTCAAATAATAAACCGAATGTCGGTTTCAAATATGCTCCTGCTTTAAGAAAAAATAAAAATACTATCAAGTAGCGGTATAAGAAACTATACCAACAAATTTCAGTATAAGCAAACTATACCAATTTTTTTTTCAAAGATTGTAGGAAGACACAGGAAAAAAAATTATTCTGCTAAAACCTAGGGATGGGCACTTCGGTTATTTTTTCGGTTTGGTTCGGGTTCGGTTTGGTTAGTTCGGTTCTAGTATTTTTCCAATTGAAATAAGGGCTTTTTGCAAATATGACTCAAAACTTGAAGTCAAACACAAAACTTACTCATGTTTTTTTAGAACTTTGACTTGCCTCTTTCACCCCCAAAGTTCAGATTATTCACGAAAATGCCATCAATTTTTTTTTTTGAAAATGCATATTTTGTTCTATCATTCTCATCTTCCTCAAGTATTCACAATATTGTCATTACCATCAATACACCAACCACCATGAACAACCAATTTGAAGCTCTTAATGCACCTAAAAATCGATTTACACTCTTTATTTCTCAATTCTTATGAACCAAAAACAACATCTCTTTACTTTCTCTCCATATTCATCCAAAAAAACCCAAGATTTTGATTCTAAAAATTTTATTGTTCATAGAGCGGTAACTTTTGTTTGAGATTCTGGGTGCTTGGAGATGACTTTTATGTGCTAAACAAGTTATCTCACTGGTTGAAACTATGAAATTGGTTTTTTCAGATCTGTTCGTCCAAACGACTTACGGGTAAGTCGTCTGGTTGTAGACGACTTCCATGGAAGTCTTCTGGTCAATGCAGAAGTTAATTTTGCAATTGACTTTTAAATGTGGTTTTCTAGATCGCAGGAGAAAATAAGATTTTTTTTTTACAAAAATCAATTCGCTTTTTTAAGTTTTTTTTTTGTGCAGGTTCTTTCAGGCAATTTAAATAAATAACTGTTGACCAAGAAAATGTAAATAAATATCTGAATGAAAGGTCTCACCAGGAAATTAATCTTATGATGTGTAAATTTTTTTTAACATAAATAAATATCTGAATGATCTCACCAGGAAATTAATCTTATGAGGAGAAGGGATTGATCTTATGGTTATGATTTTATGAACAAGTCTTTTATAGCCTGATCGTTTATTAATACTCAGCGCGTGGGAGTTGAAAGAGAGGCAATGGCTTTTGTAGCAAATGAGGAGAAGCAACGGACACTTCATTTGATTGAGATTCTATATTTTGGAAGTCTTTTTTCTTTGTATCAGGCGATGAAGTAGTTTTTTTGGAGGCTGAGTTAGTTTTGATGTTGCCGGAACGTTAGTGAAGTCAAAGACGTTGTCAATGACAGGGCCACTTACGTTAGCTGGTTCCAAGTAACCAGCGCCGGTCCGGACACGTCTGGCGCCTAAAGCAAACCAAATGAATGATGTCCCTTTTCTATTAACTAAACTAGGGGCATTGCCACCGCGCAAGTGCGGGGTTGTGGATAGAGTTCTTGTTTCATCTCAATATTTGATAGGGTTATTGTAGTTGTGAATTTGCGTTTTGAGTTGTTTTTCAAGTTTTTTTTATTGTTATAGGGTTAGAGTTGTGATGATGAACTGTGTATGTATTGTTCTCCACTTATGAATGACTAAACTGTGTTAGTAATGTGATTGATATAGTTCGTGATGTTGTTTGTTGTGTCACTGAGACTTATTGTTTGTTTGTCTTTTTAATTTGTTTTTTTGTACTGTTGAGAAAACATAAATTATATTAAAATTATTGAGAGTACCTTTTGTTTCTAGATATTTTTTTCTCCAGTTTAGTTGTGTAAGTTGTGTGTATTAAGTAATATTTTTTATTATCCTTATTATTATTGTTATATGTTTTTATTTTATTTTTAAACTTGTTGCTCTTACCGGACCTTTAAAACAAATATATAAAAACTTGTAGAAATAACTATAAAATGAGTGACAGTTCTGAGTATTTGGGTTTTAATGGGTTTTAAACGGATTTATGTATTTCTCATAAGAACACAATAACATTGGCCTCTTGACATTGGGCATGTAAGCTATTTTTATAAGACAAGATGAGTGAGCAGGTGGAGATGTTGTTGCTGCCTTTGTGTCTGTCGGGATTGTCTATTGTATCTCCTGGTGTGCATGTGTTTGTTTATCTTTTATTTGATGGGTAATATGTAAACAAAAATCATTGTTAGTTGTATTTATCAGAATTCGTAATTTACTCTCCTTTTTTGTTTAGATAATTTCACTGATCTTGGTTGTCATCTTCGTCTTCTTCGTTGCGAAAGTAAGTTTGTAAATTGTTAAATAGCTGGCCATGTAGTGTGTATTTGTTTAGATGACTCGATGTATGTGTCGTTGAATTTTAGTTGAAGTGATTGGTTTGGTATATTTGTTTTGCAGTTTATTTCTAAGATTAAACAAAAAAAAAGGTGATCATTAATGATTCGTCTCTTTTGGAATTCTAGTTTTTGGTGTTTTGATTGTTTGGGTTATTGTGGTTTCTTTTAATTTGTAAAATAAAGGTTTGTGTAAAATTAGTTTGATAAATAAGAGAGATAAATAGACGACCACAGATTTTGGGTAGGAAATATTTTTGATTATTGATGTTAGCACAATATAGATAATAATATAAAGAGAATTGTGTGTTGATTGTTTCTTACGGATCAATGAGGAGACTGATAACGACTCGAGTTGTTTCTTTGGTAAGGTCAGAGCCCTCGACAGAACGGATTTTTCCACCCACATCTGCGAGTTAAAAAATCAGTTATGACATCGAAACATAATATAAACCCAGATGCAATATGATAATATACCTGGGAGTTCTAGGTTTGTGTTCGCAATCACTTGCAAATTGTCGAACAGTCTAATTATAACTGGAGATTGATCTCAGGAGCACCTGTGATGACTTCATCAATAATAGTTGGTGAGATGAAATAAATGAAGAATGGATGGTCAGTTATCTTGTACATGCTTGAGCACCTAGCAAACTCAAATCGATCGACTTTCACAATGGAACCGGCTTTCAAAGATGGCATGTAATGATTAGCACGTCCGACGGGAATAAACCCATGAATCACGGAATCTGCAAATGATATTATTCAACAAAGAATCTGAAAATTAATTAAAAAAAATTATATTAAATAAGTGTGATAAATCAAAGATTAACTTACCTTTTCATCAAGGAAGAGAACCGTGATTTCCATAAACTCACTGTCTTTCTTGAAGTTCATGGAATCCCAGAAGCGAGGAGGTTTGAGGCTATACTCTGACTACTACGACCAAGACGGAGAGATTCGAAGGTTGAGTGACGGACGCCTGGGACGCCGGTTTGAGGAACTGGAGAGGCAGAGAGAGACATGTTTTAGAAGATGGTTAAAACTAAGAGGAATCAATGAGTTTTGTGGAGATGCAGATTGGGTTCATCAAAGGTGAGAATCATATATATAGGGTTTACAGAAGGGCTACAAATCAGGAACATTTATGATCAAGCGATTTAAGATGGGGAGATGAAGAGTTCACCGGTGAAAAATAGATTACGAACATACACACGGCGCAACTCTGTAACTCAGACTTGTCTGAGACAATGATGAAAAGAACTCTAACTCATGTTAAACGAAGACAATTTACAATATGGGAAAACTATAATTGTTTCTTTTTTTATATAACGTGATGAATCTCATTTAAAAATGAAACTCACAATACACTTGTAGGCCCGACCCACAAAGAAAACCAAAGAAGCAAGGGTTTCCGACCTTCATAAATATATGTTAGTTTCGGCCATCAATGTACAAAGTATCCTTTAGTTTAGTGGTATAAATGTTGTTGTTTAAATCTCAAACCCGGGTTCGAGCCATAACTTTGACACTTTTTCACACTTTTTAAAAGTGGGGCCCACAAAACGCTGACGTGGCGCGCTGAGGAGAGAGCAAAAACTCAATCATTATAATATAGATTTACTATACTTTTATGTATATAATCAAATAGTACTAAGTTTCACAAAAAATAGTACAAAATATTATTAAAAGTTAAATTTTTTCAAAATATAAATACAAAAATACCAAACATAATTTGGAGCTCATTTTGTTTGTTTTTCCTTTTTATTTGCAATTCAATTGGTTAATTTCTGATACTATTTTAATAGCATTTTCTATAAATCCAGAGAAAACAAAAAAAAGTAGTTTATAGATACCAAAAACATACAATAAAGTACGCTAACGTTAACTTCAAAAAAAAAATTTACAGAGTTCAGAAAATATTAAAAACCTTTGATAGTTTTAAGTTTTTTTTTTTTGAATTGCAGAAGTTCCTAACAAAATGTTAAACTTGCAAAAAAAAACAAAGAAGGAAAAAAAAACTACTCCGACAAAGATAATTCACAATGAAAGAGTGGATGATTAATTTAATTTTAATAATATATCATATTCATACATCTATTTTAGCAAAACCAAAAACAAAATAAAAAGAATTTCAGAGAAAATAAATCAATTTAATAAAACAAAAGAAATAATCAAGTTTTGTTTGATTAAATTATTATCTAATAACACATTATTTAGTATAAGATATATACTAAAAGAAATCAAGAGTTGTTGAATTACAACACATTATCTATTATTACCAAAAGAGGATAAGAAGAAAGTGGGTTTCTATTGTTTCGAACTTGTGAGAAGCTACGACCACTAGACTAGAGTAAAAATTGTGAGATTTGGCGCCTCAAAAATATTTATTATCTGTGGCGCTTAAAGCCCTAGCTTCATGGGCTTTAGCCCAGGGCCGGCCCTGCAAGCAACACTTCTCTTTATGTCCAAGCTGACCACAACGGGCCACACGTAGAAGGTAACCAAGCGTATTTAATGTCCACCATGAAAATATATTCATTCCTTTGGAGATTAGTTTGGGCATTTCTTTAGACCCGTTATACCTCCAAATTAATTCAAAAAAAAAATGTTTAGGGGAGATGATACTTTCTAAGATGTTTTATGCAGAAAGATCTCAAATCCATGACCTATCACCCTTGACAAGTATCTAGTATGTGACATGTAAAATCCATAAATATCACGTAATAGACAGAGTTTGGTATGGGAGAAAAGCATTTGATGAGATATATAATTTTAAATAGTACAGTTTATTGTTCTTGTAATCAGTATACTCTTTGTCAACGTTAATATAGACCACTTTATGTTTAAGCTGTATATTATTGGCAAAGGATAATGATGCCAAGTAAGACGTGCGTACTCCAATTTCAAACCAGCTCATCTAATTGCTAACTCCTCTCTAAGTGATAAACAGATAGATAACTTATGCATTCCTAATTGTCTCCTATCAGCGCTCATTTCATATTTCAAATCTAAAGAAAATAATCATTTACAAAAAAATAATTTAAAAGATAAATAAGTTCAAGCTATTTATGTACAACTTTAGCTATTGCATCAAATACTTAACTTTTCTGTTATGTATTTTTTAATCTTTATAAGTTTTTTCAAATAATAAACCTAGTGTCGCTTTCAAATATGCTCCTGCTTTAAGAAAAAAACTAGATTTTGACCCGCGTTTTCAAAACGCTGATTTATTATTATTTTATTTTCAATTGAAAAATATTTAGTAAATGTCATATTTTCATATATTTGTTTTTTATTTTATAAAAGACTTAAACTTTTTATCTTTATTTATCGTATTTCATTTTAAATGACTATTTATGTTTAAAAAATTAAACTTTATTTCTTTAATGAATTAAATTGGTATAACTCTGATAAATTAATTTTATTATGTGGTTAATATTTTAATAAAAAAAATTATATACTTTTAATAAAGATTTATACTTTTCAATGAAAAAATCCAATTTTTTTATGAATGCTTAAATTATATTAAGAAAAGAAAAAAATAATAATTAAGAATAGTTGAAAAAAAATTATTTGAACTTGGACTCAATGGCCCAAATGAAAAAAAATGTGAGAATTGGATCTGATTTCTTAATCGGTCCAAATGGCCCAATAGAGATCTGATGTGGGCTGGATCCGAAAAAATGACCCAATATAGATGTGTTATTAATATTACTTGATTGCCCTTAATGAAACATGCAATGTTAGTAAAGAAAAGAGCAGGTTAAGGTAAAAAAGACAATGGGATCCTGCTTTAATAGTATAGATAGAAATACTATCAAGTAGCGGTATAAGAAACTATACCAACAAATTTCAGTATAAGCAAACTATACCAATTTTTTTTTTCAAAGATTGTAGGAAGACACAGGAAAAAAAATTATTCTGCTAAAAACTAGAGGTGGACACTTCAATTATTTTCTCGGTTTGGTTCGGGTTCGGTTTGGTTAGTTTGGTTCTAGTATTTTTCCAATTGAAATAAGGGCTTTTTACAAATATGACTCAAAACTTGAAGTCAAACACAAAACTAACCCATGTTTTTTTGGAATTTTGACTTGCCTCTTTCACCACCAAAGTTCAGATTATTCACGAAAATGCCATCACTTTTTTTTTTGAAAATGCATATTTTGTTCTATCACCCTCATCTTCCTCAAGTATTCACAATATTGTCATTGCCATCAATACACCAACCACCATGAACAACCAATTTGAAGCTCTTAATGCACCTAAAAATCGATTTACACTCTTTCTTTCTCAATTCTTATGAACCAAAAACAACATCTCTTTACTTTCTCTCCATATTCATCCAAAAAAACCCAAGATTTTGATTCTAAAAATTTTATGGTTCATAGAGCCATTGAAGCTTACGATTCTTGGTGGGTAACTTTTGTTTGAGATTCTGGGTGTTTGGAGAAGACTTTTGTGTGTTAAACAAGTTATCTCACTGGTTGAAACTATGAAGTTGTTTTTTTCAGATTTGTTCGTCCAGACGACTTACGGGTAAGTCGTCTGGTTGTAGACGACTTACATGGAAGTCTTCTAGTCAATGCAGATGTTAATTTTGCATTTGACTTTTAAATGTGGTTTTCTAGACGACTTACATGGAAGTCGTCCACCTTTGTTTGTTAAAAAAAAATCGAGACGACTTCCATGTAAGTCGTCTAAGGTAAACGAGTTAGTTTTGCATTTGACCGGATTGTGTCAGAAATTTGACTTTTCCTGGGTAAGTCGTCTCATGTTAGTTTTGCAATTGAAAAATAAAACAAAAAAAATTATTTTTGTCTAGACGACTTACACAGAAGTCGTCCATCAGATGACTTCCACGAAAGTCGTCCATGATTTTATTCCAAGATTCTGGTCAAACCATGCTTATCTTGGACAAATTCCATGTAAGTCGTCGGACGGACGACTTCCGTGTAAGTCGTCTAGAAAAAAATAATTTTTTTGTTTTTTTTTTCAATTGGAAAACTAACCTGAGGTATAACAAAATATTGATTTTTTTAATTTTCTACTGGACGACTTCCATGTAAGTCGTCCAGGAATAATCAAATTTCTGACACAATCCGGTCAAATGCAAAACTAACCCATTTTCCCTAGACGACTTACATGGAAGTCGTCTCGATATTTTTTTTAACAAACAAAGACGGACGACTTCCATGTGAGTCGTCTAGGTTAAAAATCAATTGCAAAACTAACCTAAATGGACGACTTCGTAGAAGTCTACCAGACGACTTCCTAGAAGTCTACCAGACGACTTCCTAGAAGTCTACCAGACGACCTCCGTGGAAGTCGTCTGCGTCAATGTTTAATAAACTTTCATTTTCTCTAAAACTATAAAGACTTTTTAATTTTTTTTGTTAATTCATGTATATTAGTCAATATTGGGGCTAATGAATGAAATTTATAACTTAATTAGTGATATTTATAATGTTACCAACATTCATGCTTAGTAAAGTTTCTAGCTAATTGAGAAGACTTCCGTTGAAGTCTTCTACGTTAGTTTTTGTAAATTTGTTAAGTA
This sequence comes from Brassica napus, assembly GCF_020379485.1. Lineage (NCBI taxonomy): Eukaryota > Viridiplantae > Streptophyta > Magnoliopsida > Brassicales > Brassicaceae > Brassica > Brassica napus. Next base: position 6,229,596 of record NC_063449.1, read on the forward strand.
ACTTTAAGATATGTTTATTTAATTTTCAAAAGTGTTAAGTAACTTCAAAAATATCAAGTAACATGGTTTAATGTGTTTTCTCAGATTAAGATATGTTTATTTAATTTTTAAAAATGTTAAGTAACTTCAAAAATATCAAGTAACATGGTTTAATGCGTCTTCTCAAATCATAAGATATACTTTTTACTTATGTATCTAATGAAAGTGTTCTACCTTAGAACTTATGAAATGTTTTATCTTTTGTGAATTTGAGAAAGTTTTCTTGAGAATTTTTCTCCCTTAGTTGTAATAAATTTGATTAATTTTTTTTGTGTTATTGTGTTTTGCTATTGAAGTTGTATCAATAAATTCAATTATGTCAAATAATTTTGGGAAGATAATGTCGTGGAAAATGAACATATTTACCAAACTTTTTCATTAATATCTCTTCAAATTTACAAAAAAGTCACAACTAAAGGAGTACACATGTAAATCACAAAACATACCACAAACAAAACTATTATAGATCATTCATCTACAAAGAAAAACTTAGACTCCACTTGATATGAATGAAGACCCCGTCAGAAGACTTCCTGGAAGTCGTCTGGAAGACTTCCTGGAAGTCGCACATTATATTTTAGAAAACTTCCGAGAAGACTTCCCATAAGTCTTTCAAAGTCTGATCCAGATCTGAAAAACATGTATATCAAACCCAGATCTATAAGACCTGCATATCATATAAAAAAACGTTCAAATGTCTTAAAAACAGAGAAAATGAGTGAAAAATTAGATAGACATACTTTTATAGAACACACAAAGTACATATCCAAGTGGAAGATGAGAACCATCTGATTAAAACCTGCAACAAAAAGATAGATTAGTTAGAAAGACATGATACAAAAATAAAAAATTCATATAAAGTTTAGTGTTTTCAAGTCAAAGAGATTAGAGTGGGTTTGAAAAGTTTTAGTTTGAGAAAAAAATATGGATTTTATGCAACAGGAGGTTACCAAATGAAGAAAAATCAACATAAGAACTTATCAAAACACTCATATCTATTATGAAAGGGAGACATGGGAGAAGACTCCGTCAGAAGACTTCCTGGAAGTCGCCTGGAAGACTTCCTGGAAGTCGTCTGGAAGTTTTCTAGCCCAGAAGTCGTCTGAAGTCTTCTATCCCAAAAGTCTTCCAGATCTGAAAAACCTGCATTTCCAAATCCAGATCTGAAAAACCTGCATCTCTAAAAACGTTCAAATGACTTAAAAACAGAGAAAATGAGTGGAATATTAGATAGATCTACCTTTGTAGAACACACAAAAATAATAAAATTATTAAATCTACCTTTAAATGAGTGGAAGATGAAAACCATGTGATGAAAAACCTGCAAAACAAGATAAACTAGTGAGAAAGACATGAGACAAAAACAATAATTTGATATAAAGTTTGGTGTTTATAAGTTCAAAGAGATTAGAGAGAGGTTGGAGAGTTTTAGAATGAGGAACATACCTTTTTTTGTTGCAGCCATTCGAGAGAAGGAGAGAGAATGTGTAAATATTTTTTTATATATGGAGACATATATTCCAATAAGGTTAAATATTTTCGATCAGAAGGCTTACTAGATGACCTACTTGTTAGTTAGAAGACTTCCCAAACGACTTACATGTTAGTCGTCTAGATCCTAATCATAACCCCTAAACTAATTTTTTTTTTGATGAAATCTGAAATTTATTGATAATGTAAAAAGAATGAGCATTTACAAGACTCTAATGTGCCCTTTTATAAAATTTACAAGGCAAAATCGTGAGAAAAAATTCTACCTAGGTGCTATCCGAGACAGCAAACAATCTCTGCATCAAGCCTGCATGCTCACCCTTGTAACGGAGAGAAGTTATTCTATTGCGCACCGCCTTGTCAATAATACGTACTACCTGATCAACACTACGAAACCCCGACTGATGCCTCCTCCCATTTCTTTCTTTCCAGATGTGATAGATGGATGTCTGAAACACCATTTTGAGTAGGATCTTGTCCATAATCTGCAAGTTATTCCCAGCCACAAAATGCAGAGTGATTGTCCAGTCTGGATCAGTCTTGTTGCCACTCAATCTATTTGCTAACTTATCCCAAATAGTAAACGAATACGGACATGCGAAGAAGATGTGATCACGGGTCTCATCAGGCTCTCCACAAAGCACACAGCTTTGCTGCAACCCCCAAACTCTCATTCTGTCTCCAGTAGCCAATCTGTTCTTAACTGCCAACCAAACAATAAAAGAGAACCTCAGACCTCCTTGAGCAAACCAAACACTTTTACTCCAAAAGACTGTAGGTTTTCTTTCTCTGATATGTTCCCACGTTCGTGAAGAAGAGAAACATGGTTTATAAGAGTCATCAGAATGCTTCCATAGCATAACATCACTACCTCGATTGATGTCTGGAACTGGTTCTCTCTGAATGCGGGAATGCAGGTCATGGAACTGACGACTCCGTTGCCCCCTTACACTCCATCTCGATTGCACAACAGCGTCACACACCAGAGCAATACGAGGAACTCCAAGATAGCATTTTCCAATATCTCCCGTGATGTCTATAAGTCTCCCCATTTGTAGCCAATCATAAAACCAAAAGAATGTCGTTCGTCCATCATTAACCTCAACCCGTAGGAACTGATAGACAAGAGGTCTTAGCCTCAATAACTTTCTCCATATCCACGATCCCCTTTGATTTTCCTTGACATCCCAGAAGGAGTTATGTCTTAGTAAGTACTGTTGGATCCAAGAGACCCATAGAGAACTTGTTTCCGAAAGGATCCTCCAGATTAGGCTCATAGCAAACACTTTCGACGAGTCACGAAGCTTCCTTATCCCTAGTCCTCCTTCACCTTTGGGACAGCAAAGATCTTCCCATGCTACCTTTGACTTGTGAGTCTGATTGGGAGATCCAGACAAGAGGAAAGCGCTGCACATACTCTCGATCTCATCTAGACAAGCTTTGGGGAGGATGAAAGTTTGACTCCAAAAATTGACAATGCTTGCTATGACTGATTTAATCAGCTGAAGCCTACCCGCATAAGAGAGACATTTATTCCTCCAAGACATCATTCTTCCACGCACCTTGTCCAATAAAGGCGCATAGTCTTGCTTAGACAAAGCTTTTGTGGTTAAAGGCATACCCAAATACTTCATCGGCAAGGAACCAACCTTAATACCGAGCCTTACTGCCTCTTCAAGCATAGGAGAGACACTGTGCACAGATGCAAAGATTGATGATTTTGTAGCGTTGATGTGTAGGCCCAAGATATTAGCAAACTGTTCCATGACTTCCAATATGCCCCGTAGAGAGCTGAGAGAGCCATCACTGAATACTAGAATGTCGTCTGCGAAGCTGAGATGTGTGAGCCTCACTTCACGGCACTGCGGGTGGTAATCAAACTTCCTTGTTGCTGCAGCCTTATTCAACATCTTCGAGAGAACATTATTCAAGATGACATACATATACGGGAAGAGGGAGCATCCCTGTCTGATACCTCTAGAACTAGTAAAGAAACCTTCCAAGCTTCCATTTACTGAGACTGAGAAAGCCGCTGTGGAGATACATACCCTTATCCGGAGAATAAACTGCGCAGGCAGACCCATCGCTCGCAACACTGAAGTGATGAATGACCATTTGACCGTGTCGAAAGCTTTTGAGATATCAAACTTTACCGCTGCTCTATTTGAATTCTATTTCTTATGATATCCATTTACAAGCTCAGAAGCTAGTAGAACGTTTTCCAACAGCAACCTCCCTTTTATGAACACACTCTGGTTCTGTTCAATAGCCTCGGGGAGAATAGACTTAAGCCGACGAGCTAAAACCTTTGAGATAACCTTATAAAGAAAGTTATAGCAGGCTATGGGCCTATAATCTCTCATGGTTTGCACCTCCTCTTTCTTTGGGATGAGTGAGAGAATAGTGGCATTAACTCCAGTGGGTAAGAATCCAAATATGAAGAAAGATTGAACCGAGATGATGAATTCAGCTCCTACAACAGGCCAAGCCGCGACAAAGAATTCCTTAGTGTACTCGTCTGGCCCTGATACCTTATCATTTGGCAATGCTTGCAGAGCAGAGATGATCTCCTCAGCTGAGATAGGAGCTACAAGCCCTGCAGCAGAGCCAGTATAGTAGCGATAAGTTAGCAGATCTTGTAGGAAGGGGAGATAATCTTCTTCTGTACCCTGATCTTGTACTTGAAGAAATTTCTGAAAGTACAAGACCGCTTCCTTTTTGATATCTGCAAGATCTGTAAGTGTTTCGCCAGCTTCATTTACTAAACGTTTGATGGTGTTCTTTGACGATCTTGTCTGAACAGCTCAATGGATGAAAACCGTGTTATGATCTCCAGCACCCAGCCACCTGATGCATGATTTTTATCGAAAGAACTTTTCCTCAATGGCTGCCAATTTGCTTCATCTATCAGTTGCCTCGGCTGCAGCTGCGAAAGTTACAGGAGTTGGATCTTGTAATGCCATATTTTGGCAATGACACATCTCCTCATAAGCCAACTTAGTTCGAGTTTGCAAATCTCCATAATGGATCCTATTTAACAACCGCATATCATACTTGAGAAGCTTCAGCTTTGCTTGGAATCTGCTCAAAGCTGCTCGAGAGTGATGAATAGCCTGAGTAGAATCCCATACACGCTTGACCGTTGGAAGGAAATCAATGTGTTCTGTAAGGTAATTGAAGAACCGAAAAGGCTTTCATGCATCATTTTGAGAACCTGATAGCTGAACAACACACATAGCATGATCTGAGATGCCCCTTGCCTCAAAACGAGAAGATGAGATAAGAAAATCCCTGAACCAAGCCGTATTGATCAAAGCACGGTCCAACTTCTTGCCTATCGGATCCTCATCCCGCTTATTCCACCAATTAAATAAAGCTCCTGAAGAAGCCATGTCCACTAGATTACAGTCCCCCACCATATTTTGAAATTGCCTCATCCCTAACTGCGATGCTCGACTGCTCCCTCCTCTCGAATGCTCATTTAAAGATACTGTTGTATTGAAGTCTCCAATGACAATCCAAGGCATATCAAGATGCTGATATGCTGCATGAGTGCCACACAAATCTTCCCATAAACTTCGTCTCTCCACTTCACAATTAAATGCGTACACTGCCAAACATATAAACTGCTCTCTACTTTCTGGAATCTGAACAGCACACGTGATGACCTGTGTGCTACTGTGTAGCTTGGTGACAACCACCCCCTCAGACCAACAGAACCAGATGCGTCTTAGTAGGTTAAACTCGTAATTAGCTATGGAAGCCCAGCCTGGTAACGCCTCACCCACACAAGTTTCATAATTATCCCTTTGAACCCTTGTCTCCAATAAACAACCGCATAAGAACTTCTCCGCTTGAACCCATCTTCTAACTTCCTTGTGTTTGCGAGGTGTATTGAATCCTCGCATGTTTCAAGCAAAAAAAGACTTCATAACTTCCTAAAGGAAGTTTTTTTTGTAGATACATTGTTCCTTCCCGTCTTAGGATCCTTAGCATGTGCTGGTATTTGCTTGCTAAGCTTGAGACTGGTACCAGTCTGTAACCGTACGCTCTTCGCTACATCCTTCTTCTTTAAGTCCACCTTATGCTCATCTGCAGTCGACTCTTCCTCCTCTATCTCACCCTCTTCCTTTTCTTCAGTCTCCTCTTCGCCAATCTCATCCCCATCTACTACTGCTAAGACACTGAATCTAGATGGGGATATAATGATGTTAGTCTCTTCACCCATCCCTCCTAACTCATCTGTTCTCTGTTGAGGTGAGTGAGGTGTCTTCCCTCCTATCAAAGCCCAATCCGACTCCAGCGTCGCATCTATCTTCTTAGGTGCGTTTGACGTGCCTCCAATCTCAAAATAATTACGCGATACATCTCCAACAACTCCACTTCCTAGTGCTGGAGGTAAAGCTTCCAACTCCAAAAGTAGATCACTCACTACATTCCGTTTAGGATCAAGGCCATATTGAACCTTTCCATCACCGTTTATCACTACATCCAACGCTTCATTACTCTCCACTATCTCCTTACCCTTCTGCAACACTTGAATCTTCTTTGATGTGAAATTATCCCCTTTGTGTCCCCACACATTGCAGATATTGCATTGGGGGGGGGGGGGGTAACCAGGGGTAACTCACATCTATCTCCACTTCTGCCCCTTTCCTATCCAGACATTGTATTTTCTCCACCAGTGGACTATGCAAGTTGACCTCAACAAGCACCCGAGCCACGTCCAATCTTGTACACTTCTCAGTACTAGGATGAAGCTTGACAAACTTGCCGGCAGCACGACTGAGACACTTCAGAGCCTTGTGTGAGAACAGTAGACTCGAAACTCCCTTGAGATCGATCCACATAGGCATAGCCGAGAGATCTGGGGGAGCAAGAGCAGTTTCGGGAGACCACTCATTGACCACCAAAGGAACATCCGCAATGTGCCTATATCGTCGCTGAATCACTCGAGCGCTCACCTGAGGATTCTCAATTCGAAACAAAACTGTATTCTTCTCGAGAAACTGCACATCGATTTTGCTTCCCATCTTCGACGAGGACCAGAGGCGATTAACCGTGGCGTGTATGGATCCAATATGCGGGGCGTCACCTATGAAATACCCAACAACACAGCATCTCCAGAGAGGGTTAGGGTCCGCTAGGATCTCTTCGGGAATTGTTAACGAGACAACTCCATCGATAGGACCCGGAGGCGTCGGCGCCTCGACATGTGGGGGTTTCGTCCAGGGAGAGCGCAAGCCTCCAGCAGCAGCATCACTCGCCGTCGGGGGAGTTTGGGAATCAGCCATCGCCGTCGCTTAGGGTAACCATCGAAAGTAGCTTTTTGCCCCTTAAACTAAATTAATTAACTAAATACTTAATAAAATCAAATTAAACTTAAAAAGTGTTTATTATACACATAAATAATCACATGTAAATAAAAATTTAATTTTTCAAGAAAACATTTAAGTTTTCCAAAATCCAACCCTAAGAATACATACAATACTACAACATATGTTGCCAAACTCTAGACCAAAGAATATCATGATTCACTACTTTCATTCATCTATGTTGAAAACAATTCAATTTTATTATATCTTAATTTATATTACTTAAAACTGTTTATAATTACATGATTTTAACTTTTCGCTTATCAAAATATTTTTTACAAAATTTATAAATTATTTTTAAGATCAACTATACCAGACGACTCCCGTGGACGTCGTCCAGAAGACTTAACAGAATCTCAGAAGACTCAGAAGACTTAGCGGAGATATATTCGTAAAAATGAGTTCTGTTTTTTTGTTTGGTCACAAGGGGCTGGCTGTAATTTCACAAGGCTTTTGGGTTACTTTTGCATTTGATTCAAGTTAGGGTATACTTTTGCAATCAAAATCAAGTTTTGAGTCATATTTGGTAAATCCCCCTTGAAATAAACCATAGTTAGTTTGGTTTTGTTCGGTTCGATTTGTATTTGGTTTGGTTGGATTTATTTTTTGGATCAGTCTATTTAGGTTCTTCTTAGTTTAATTTTTTTAAGAGAAATTATGTTTAAAAGCATAAATTATGTAAACATAAACTATGTGAACTAAATTCAATATAAAACTAAACCAAAAACCTTTTAAAAGTCACAAAATATATAAGAATTAAAAAAATTGAAAGTTAACTAAAATAAAAAAAAGACTAACATCATTAGTAATGTCTTTTATATCATTATTAAAAAGCTTGCAATGAATTATCTTCCATGTGACGCTCTGGAGAAAAACTTTTGTTTTTAATAAAATTTGCTTTAGGTTTTAGGTTTAGATTTAATATCCATGTTTACATATATATAAGAATATAAAGATACAAACTTTTCTATTTTTTTAAATCAAATATTTTAATGATTACATATTCGGTTAGAAGAATATATGTTAATAAATGAAAAATGGAAAATATGTGGTATGGTATTAGAATTTTAGTATATTGGTATTACTAATATTTTTAATTTAAATAATTACAAAAACACATAGATTTTTCGGTTCGGTTCGGTTTATTCGGGTTGGGGAAATCTTCAACCGAATGGTTTGAAATAGACTTTGGTTCGATTTGAATCGGTTTCGGTTCGGCTGGTGCGGTTTGACTCGGTTCGGTTTTTTTGCCCACCCCTACTAAAAACAGTGGAGAATTTTAAAAAGCAATACAAAGGTTTTGAAAAAGGGAAATAAACAAATATTTTGTTTGGTCAAAAAGGAAATAAATCTGATTTAAAAGGAAATAATAGATTATTGGAATATTTCACTTGAGTTTTGTACTTGACCCCACGCAATCTGTTGAACCAATTTTTTTTGTAAAATAACTAAATTTTCTCAGCTATTTTCCACCCTGTTTCTTCCTCATCAATTTTCCATTCCTGTAGAATCAAACATTACTCCAATGCGTAAGCTTTCTTCAACTCCAATTCTCTCTTAAACCCTAATTCAATGTATCCCTGCACTTTCATACGTATCATCGTCGGTAACTTGGCCGTTAGGTTCCCGGCATCATCTTCGTCGGGACCTTCTGTCTCAGACGCAGCTTCCGTTAATTGGTACTGTAAGATCAAATTCAAGAGTTTCACACGCCAAACAGTCTCTGTCCCCGTTCCGTTACGAACCAGATCCGAATCTGAGCCACGGTGGTGCTCCGGTGACGTGTCAACCGTCGCTGCTTGCTTCACTCTAAGCAAGGCTCAGATCGAATGGTCTCTTGAGAAGGCTAAACGGAGTGTCCTCTCCGTCGAGGTTTATTCCCCCGCTACGTCGTGTTGTGCGGGAGAGAAGCTGATTGGTCGGTTCGAGGTTTCGTTGGACTTGAAGACGGCGGAGACGAGGACGTGTTAGGCTTACCACGGATGGGCTGAATTGGGCTTTAATAGTAAGTCCAAGGAGGTAAAGAAGTCCGGGTCGGATCCGGAGCTCCACGTTAGCGTACGGGTTGAACCGGATCCGAGGTTTGTGTTTGAGTTCGATGGTGAGCCGGAGTGTAGTCCTCAGGTTTTTCTGGTCAAAGGAAATGACAAGCAAGCTGTTTTCACGTCTAAGTTCGGTTTAAGAAACTCCGGTGACCGGAATCTTTCTAGGTCAGTAATTTTCAACCTTTCCACTCTTTCGTACGTGTTCGGTTTAGATCGGTTTTTTCGGCTATCGAATAGTTCAAAAAAAAAGAATTTTGGTTCAAATCAGTTTGTTAATGTTCGGCTAATATAACTAAGAACAGACTAATACCGGCAAAACATTCTGGTTTGGTAATGGCAGAATGTTTGGTAGTGGTAATGGTTAATTTCAACTTTTCACTCTTTTTCATATGCATTCGGATTATTCGGTTTGTATCGGTTATAGGATAGTGTGGATATGTTTGACCAAAAAAAAAAAAAAAAAAAGGATAGTGTGGATATGAATGTTTTTGATCTATTTAAGAACCTAGAAAATTTTGGTTCGAATTGGTTTGGAATTATTCTTGGTTTAGTTCTGCTTATAAACTAATAACCAACTAATATTATTAAAAAAAAGGTTTATTTCGGTTCGGTTTGATTGTAGTAATCGAAAAAAATCTGGTTTGGTTCCGGTAAAGAATTGCACTAACCACGAAACTAATTCCTTGTAAATTTTGCAGATTATCGTCATTGACCGCGGGAAATGAACATAATTTGACAGAGAGAAAAGGTTGGTCGGTAACGATCCATGATCTCTCTGGGTCGCCAGTAGCTATGGCTTCAATGGTCACACCTTTCGTACCATCACCTGGTTCCAACCACGTGTCTCGGTCAAGCCCCGGCGCGTGGCTCATCCTTCGACCTGATGGTTACACAATGAAGCCATGGGGTCGTCTCGAGGCATGGCGTGAGCCAGGAATCTCTGACTTTCTAGGTTACCGGTTTGAGCGGTTTCAAGATAATATCGCTACTGTGATCTCATCATCGTCGTCGATCAGCACAAAATTAGGCGGGAGTTTCGCCATCGACGGGACCATCACCACCGCAGCCACCGTCACGGCTGCTTCTTTGACTCTCTCTGATGGAAGTTTCGATCTTTCGTCCGGGTTGAGTACAAGATCATCAAGAACCGGTTCTGAATGCGGGTCGGATTTCGGGTTTCTTCAGCCCCAAGCACAGCACAACTTCGGGTTTGTGATGTCGACGACGGTGGAAGGAGTTGAGAAACAGAGCAAGCCTAAGGTTGAGGTAGGTGTGAAGCACGTGACATGTTTGGAGGATGCGGCGGCGCACGTGGCTTTAGCAGCGGCTGTGGATTTAAGTATGGATGCTTGTAGACTCTTTACCCACAAGATAAGGAAAGAGCTGAGACAGCCAAGTAGTGTTGGTGTCGTTTAACGTTTACCGCTTCCGTCGTTTTGGCGTAGGAGATTAGTTTCTTCTTCCACTAGAATAATTTTAGTTTCTAGTGGGAAGAAAGTAGAAAAATAACTTTAATTAGAGCTTTGAATCAATTGCCACACTCAAACCACACTCAGAAAACATCAATGTATATGTTTTCTTTAAAGAAACACACATTTGAAAACTCACAACGGTGAACTGAACAATATCATTAGTCACACTTCATGTAAACATTTGAGTTTCCGCTTAAGTTTCTATGACTTTATAAATCTCAAGGCCGTTGATAAGAGGGGGAAGAGTTGAATTACCGGTCATAGTGAAAGTGAAACTGAATGTCCCATCAGGAGAACTCATAGCTCTTGAACTGAATATAGTTGTTATGCTAAGCTTTGAGGGGCTAAAGGAGCTGAACCAAGGTAAGCCATTGAAAGTAATGTTGAACTCTCTATTCTCGCCAGCTTCAAGATTCTGTGTTTCAGCGAAATGCATGTATACATATGACTGTGCAGTGATTTCACCGAAACTCCAACGTATGTTCAGAGGCTGAGTTGGGTCTGCAGGGATCATAGCGGTTTTCGCTACGAGTTGAGGCACATTGTAGGGGTTACTTGTATCCACAGGAAGGTCTGTGCTTATCGAAGTTGTGTTGTCTTTAATGAATGGCACCCAGATTCGGTCATGGATGTCCTCATCGTACCTATACAGCGAGCGTCTTTTGTTATTTTCAAATAAGAAAAACAGAACAGCCATAAAAACTGAATCGAATAATCCAAAACCAAACCAAATTGTTTTACACTTTGGTCTTGTGTTATATTCAGGTTTATCATAGCTATCTATGTGGAATTAAATTCATTTATAAACACTTCTCTTCACGCTCAATTTTGAACATTTGTGGGATGACTTGAGCTATTGTGGAAACAACATCCAATCCACAAAGTGGCTCAATTTCGAGCTATTGTGGAAAAAAAAAAGAAGACAAAACTGTAAATTGTAACCGGATTGACCTTATAAAAAAAAACCAGACTGACCACCTAAATATTAAGAAAAAAAAGGTTGGAACTTTATATGAAATATTCCGTTACCTGATGAACGATGGAGTGGGTGAAAAGTAAACTCTGTTCAATAACATCAACGATCCGCTTTGACTCACGTACGTATTATTATTGTTTAACGGACGAAGTTCCAAGGACGAAATAAACGGTGTCGTTTCTCCTGTTTTGACTAGACAGATTTGGAGACTGTCTTCTGTTAAGACATGGATGATCTCGCGGATCAAAGAATTGCCCAATTCTCGGATTGAAACAGAGGTCCATTTGGTCTGACCAATGTGAAGATCAAAGCTAGGGAGTAGATTCAGACCGTCGTAGTTCCCGTACAGAAAGGTTCCTCTGATCAGATACCTCTGGTTCCTTGTCAGGTTGAAGTTGTAACAGTTTCTTTGACCATCAGGGAAACTTCTTAAGTTCCAAACCTGTTGTTGAAATTGCGTCCTTAACGTGTCGTTGATGATCCTCCCGACCACTCCACTATCGATGTGAGTCCCGTCTGATATGTATGTTATGTTCGTCGTTCTCTCCACATAGGTTGTGTCCTTGGGGACCAACCCACAATCTAAGCTGATGAATCCTGTCATTAAAATAATTTAATCATACGTATAAGTGGTAACTTGAAGAACAAGATATGTATCTTATGGATCAAGTCTCATGGGCTTTCAAATCCCGTGAAGCTAAAGTGGTAGTCATGTACAAGTTTGTGAATGGATGACTATTATCTAGATCTTCAATATTTTGTACAAAAATATTTCTATTATGATAACCTTATGTGCTAGACGTAAAACATATTTAGACAATTCTACATTATGCGAGTGTAACAGTACACTAGTGCTCTTATAATTCATATCATAAACACAACTCAATAAAGTTTATTCTTAGATTATAGTACAAATAATTTGACAGGGTGATTAATCTGCTGAGGAATCAAAGACATCCACTGGAATGAACAATAAAGAGAAAAATATGCAGAGTAAACAATAACCAGATTGATCTTGTGAGTATGCTGATTGAAATTTGGCAAGAGCTATGGTCAAGAGGAGCAAAACACCATCAAGAGCTTTCATTTTTCAGGTGGTTGCTCTATTTCAAAAGAGGGTTGCTTATTATTGTTGGGAAACTCGCAAAGATTACACTAAAGAGGTATTTGTCAATTTAGGAATGAAGGTTATGTAAACTATGTGCTAAATCTTCGACATTTATATTACTCAGGTGTAACAGACTAACAGTAGCTTCTTTTATTTTTCTAATAAAAATTTAGTATAATGTATTTGAGTATGGCATGACTAATTCAGGGATTGAGTAAGCCAAGAATTAGTCTCCCTGAATTAGTCTCGGCAGAGTCGAATCCAGGTCTAGATATAACGAATTACGCTATTGGTCTTATAATCTCAGATCCACCTTCATATTTGGACTTCTTCCAAAAATTACTTAAAATTTATGGTTGAACACAAAACTAACATTTTTTTTTAATTTGTTATATTCACTCTAAAAGTTCTGCTAATTCACAATATTATCATTTTATTTTATTTTTATATTTATATTTAGTAATATGTTAATTTTACTCAAATATTTTCATTTTTCGTTATTTATTTACGAAAATGTCATTGTTTTAAATATCACCAACCACCATTAACAAGTAAAACCAAGATTTAAATGCACTATACATCTTCTTATCTAATTTCTTACACACAAATCATTTATCTTGAATATCATATCTCATTTCATTCTAAAAATTGAATTTCAAAATTATATTTTCATTAAAGTTACTCAAGTGGCCGGTAGCTTTCATTAAAAAGTTTTGGGTGCTTAGAGATGCTAAACACGATATCAATCACCGGATTTATGTATAATATTCAAAATTTCCAGATCTATTTTGCTTATGAAGACTTCTCTAGAAGTTTACTCCACCAAGAAAGTTTATAGAGAACTCTTCTGATCAATGCATATGTTTGTTTTGCAATTGACTATTTTGTGAGTTTTTCACATATGATTTCTAGAGAAATCTGCTAACTTTTTTGTAACAATAAATTCTAGTAGACATTTCGAGAAGTCTCTGTAAAATCGAGGTAGTTTTGCAATTTGCTAAAATCTTGTAGAAATTTAACTTTTCATAGAAGACTTAGAGAGAAGTCTACTATGAGAAGAATTATAAAGAAGTCTCCTCACATATTACAAGAAGTCTCTAAAGTATCGCAAGAAGTCTATTGCAGGTTATTTTTGATAAAACAACAAAATATTTAATTTAAAAATTTAGTTAATTAGCAAGCTTGTGTAGAAGTCCTCTTACCATAAGACTTCTTCAGAAGCCTGCTCTGTTTTTATTCTAAGATTTTGGTCAAATCTCTTATTTTGAGAGTATACCTCTTGCGATTCTTTGGAAGCTTCAATTGACACTAAGAAGAAATCTCCAGAAGTATACTCACAACAAAATTCTTCAAAAGTCTTCTATTAAAAGTTAAATTTATACAAATTTTGGTAAATTGCAAAATTAACATAATTATCAACGAAGAATTCTAGAGAACTGTGCTATGGTAAAGTTGAAATATTTTCCTAATACAAAAGTAACCTAGTAATTTACAAAGGAAGATTTTTTTCAAAAAATCTGCTGATTGGAAAGTCTTCATTCGTTAATTTGTAATTGAAAAAATCACCTAAATATGACTTTCGGAAAGGTCTGATGTGAGTAGATTTTTCAAGAAGTGTTCTCTGTTATTAGTTAACTTGTATTGTCTCCAGATTTAAAATAATCTTTTAAGATTTTCTTGTTCGTTCATGTGTATTTGTCAATTTTGGAGCTCTTGAATGAATTTTACAGCTGTTTTTTATAATGATGAAATTAGCAGTATTTTGCTTCTTTATGTTTCTGGACAATGAGAGCAAACTTCTTGAGAAATTTCTTCTAGAAGAGTTCTTCAAAAGTCTTCACCAAGATTACTTTTCTACAAATTCAAAAATGATTTTTTTAATATTTCCTTGTTCATTCATGTATATTTATTAATTGTGGAAATTCTGAATAATTTTATAACTTAAATTTATTGTGATGAGATTATCAATATTTTTTTTATTCTTGTAGCTAATAAGAGTAGACTTTCCATGATATGTCTGCTCTTATATAAGCCTTTTGAACATGATATGTTCATGTTTTAATGTGGTTTAATGTCTTTTTTTTGTAGAGAATGACTCAGTTACAGAAATTTGCTATAAAAGTATGATACAAAAATAAGTTGTTAAAATTTGTGATGTCAGATATTTGAACTTATGTATTATTTGTTCTATTGTGTGTTACTTATCTAATATTAAAATGTGATATATTTGAATTTTGTTATGTTTAACATGTGTCAAGTGTTATTTTGTTATAAATTTGTGTGTAATGATTATAATTTATTATCATCATTATCATCAAAATCCCCTATACTTTATTTACCAAGTGATTTTGACACATGTCATCACCACATTAATTTTGAAAGCAAAATGATGACATGACTATCTAATAAAAATGACATGGCTTGAACTAATTGTGACATGAACATTTATATTTAATGTTGTTTTATAATTTTGATAAATTTTTGGAATAAAGTAATATATAACTTATAAATCATCATTAATATAAGAATAAATAGTAAAGTTAGAATATAATAATATATAATAATTTTCGAAAATATTATTTAATTTTATTTAAATAATTTTATAATTTGTATTACTAAAACAAATATTTAAAAATTTATGCATTTTCAAAAAAAATTAAGTTTCTAATCATATAATGATTATTTCTTTTTAATATTTACAAATTTTAGAAATATTATTTAATTTTATATTTTGTTAGTTATACATACAAAACTTTCCCTTAATTTTATAGAATTTTATTTAATATATATTAACCAAAATAAATAAATAAAATTTCCAAGATATATATATATATATATATATATATATATATATATATATATATATTAAATGTAAATAAGAATATTTCTTTTATCTTAATTTTTACATAGAATTAAATATTGTGCGCAAATAATAAAACTAAAAATTAACAAAAAATTATTTATGAATATAATTTTAAAACTTTATTTCTGCACATGATGCAGGAAAACACCTAGTTACACAATATTGATAGAGGGACACAACACAAAAGCCCCCATTTATGTTGTACAACCAGAATCTTAATAATAATTTTAAATGAATACAATATTTTATATTTATAAGAACTTGAAAGAAGGAACAACATTAAACATAGTTGTTACTGGACTGGATACAAAGTAGATGTATAGTCTACAACATGATTAAAACAATCAAAAAAAGAGCATCTCTCTACATGTTTTGTCACTGTAAATCTAGTAGCTGAAAGTGAAACATGATTGAGAAGACCATTGTACATCCTATATAAGACTCCATCAAAAAGTATGCTAATGCATTATAGTTTAACAGACTTCTTTCAGAACTCTTCTAACCCTAAATTAGAAGACTTCATCATGAACTCTGCTAGTGTATAACTCTTTGGCAGACTTCGTGACGAAGTCTTTTAACTCGCGGTAAATTTCATTGAAAATTTTAGTTTGAATTTCATTGGAAATTCTAGTTTTCCGCTTAGTTTAGCAGAATTTTTTTTGGTGAAGTATATCCAAAACAAATTAAAACTTCATAATAGAACTTTTAAAGCTTAGATAAGAAAAAAAACAATCACAATAAGTTAAATATATAATTCTATCTGAATCTAACACGTAAAACACACAGATATACTTTGTATTGTTTGAAACTAGAGCTTTTATAACTTAGGTATTAATAAAAACATATATAATCACAATGAGTTTGTATATATATATTTTTACGTGGTTTTAGACACATATAAAACAAATATATACATAAAATTTTAAAAGTAAAACAGTTAAAAATATAATATAAGCTAAAATAATAAGAAACAATCACATTAAGTTAAATTTTTAACTTTATTTAGATTTAGTACACAAAAATAATTGGTGTAAAATGAAATCTTATCAATTTTGGTAGTTTGCATAGTAGAGACTTCTCCAAAAGTATGCTAATGCATTACTGTTTAGTAGACTTCTAGAGAAGTTTGCTATTAAAGTCTTTTAATAAATTCTGAAGTATGATATATTATCTTCAAATATGAAAAACATGCATATCCAAAACGTTAAAATGATTTCAAAACAAAAAAAAACTTCAAAAAAGATTTTATGCTTAAATAATTAAAAAATAATCACATTAGGTTGAATCTAAATTATTATTCGAATCTAACATATAAAAAGCAGAAAAGACACTTTTAAAATTTATAGATCTGTCTTTTAGGAGAGGAAGATGAAAATCGTGGAATAAAAAACTTGCCAAAAGAAGATAAATTTGTGAAAATGACATGAGACAAATTAGAAATTGATATAAAGTTTGTGTCTTCAAGTTCAAATAAGTTACATAGAGGTAAAAAAATTTGTGTCGTAAAATTTAAGATGACTGATTTTCCTCGCAAATAATAGTAAGAAATTTTGTTGTAAAGTAGACGTACTTTTACGTTGTCGTAATGGACTCGTAATGTAATGTGTCGTTGTTAATTAGTCATTAAATTCATAGGTAATCCATTGTTAGAGAGATGTAAAATTAGTAACAAAATAACAATACTTTATGTAGTTAATTTGTCGTAAAATATATAAAAAAATGCAAAAACGAATGGTGTTGTAAATTCGTCGTTAATGTTACGATGAGTTAACGAGTCTGTCTTTGTTAATTTGTCGTTAAGTTAGCAACAAATTTACAGCGTTATTTTTAATTTTAAATATTTTTATAAAATAATTTTAACAAAAAATAAAATTCAAAATAGAAAATATATATTAAAAGGAAAATATTTTAAAATATATTAGAAAACATACTTTTTAAAAAACAATTACTAAATTTAGCAGTTGATATCTTGGAAGAGTCTCAAGCTAGTGACATCGGTTCTTCACTCCTGTTCAGCATGCTGGTCTGATGTGCGTTATGGTGGATCTTGAATCCCGAGGTTGCGGAGGCTAAGCTCCAGGATCCGTTGCATCTCCAGGTTCCAAATGGCGGAGATATCTAGCAAACTCTCCATAGATGAGGTGTGCTTTCGTCGTTTCTAAATTGTGAAGCTTCAGCTATGGATTTGCGCTTTTGTTTGCCATTTCGTGAAGTTTTATCTATGTGGAAAACAATTCATTTTCATTAAATTTAAATTTTAAAATTTAGAATTATTTACATTTACCTGATTTCATTTTGTTTTCAATCAAAATATATTTTTAAGTATATTAATTTTAAGATTAAATACTCGTTGTCTCAAGAATACTTCACAATAATGGTAAAAATGTATATATACTTTTTGTTCGGTCATAAAGAGTTAGTTGTAATTTCACTATCCTTTTAACTTACTTTTATATTTGATTGAATTTAAAGTATATATTTGTATTTTAAATTCAAGTTTTGAGCCAGTTTTAGCAAATTATTTTTTATATTTCCCCTAAAATAGATAAACTTTATTATAATTATGAATGTCACTTTGATGCATGTTTTTTTAAAGCAAAAGTAACATTACACGAAATTCTACTATAGAGACACATTAGAATAAAATTCGCCACTATAATATAGTTTTTATATCTTAAAGGAAAAATATAGAAGTGAGTTTGAAATGCTCTTAGCTAGAGTTTAACTTGATATTCCCCTTGGTCGAGTTTGATTGTAATTTGTAAACATAAGATGCCAATACCCTTTCTTGCCTATCACTTATTATTGTTATTTCTCTCTTGTGGAAGGGTTCAAATGAGAATTGGTAGCAAGAATGAATTTAGAAAGAACATTAAACGAAGATTTAGAATACGAGTAAGGGAGAACGAGTAAAATACTGTTCTTGCAGTTGTCAGTCTTAATCTGTCTAGTAATACCTTTTCCAAGCTCTTGACAAACAAAATAAACAAAAAATACACTGTATAGGTAATCCTTATTTTTTACTTTTTTTGTTTGTTAATTCTCGTATTAAAATGAAGGAACTCAACTGGTCTCATTTGACGTTTTAACAGCCTCAAACTTTTATTAGAAGTTGCTAAAAGTTGTTGACAAAGAAAAATCTTATATAAACGATTCAACCCCATATATCAGTGGGCCGAGAACAACAAGGGTAAGTGGCTATGGCTTCAACCTTTTTGGTGCTTCTCAGGCGTAAATGATTCAACCCCAGCTCTTCAATATGAGGTTACAATGTTAATGGTTTTGACCCCGACGCAAACAATCAATATATTCGTCTAAGAACTAATAAAAATTCAATACATTTTATATTTTAAGTAGGTTTATATTTGTAACGCCTCGACCGTTTTTGCCAGCGGGTCTTCACGCACACTGTTCACTCAACATGTGGGCTCTACCACCTAGTCCACGACCGGTTTGCTAAATTTTGAAGGCTTCCAAAAAATTATTTATTGACCATGTAATCTTTACAGTTACATGATATTTTTCGTGATTTGGTTTCATTCGTACTGTATCCCGAATCATTTTCTAATAAGTCATTTATCTTCTAATATGTCATCTCACACATGATTAATTCTGAAGTTTTTTTGGACAAGTGACTGAAAAAATAAGTAGATTTTGGTAATTTATGTAATCGATGTTTTTTGCAAAAAAAAAAAAAATTATGTAATCAAATAAATCATATTAAGCTTTTCATATATATATTAAAAATTGGAAACATTACAATATTAATTAGTGTTAATTGTTTGGGTTGAAATGATTTGAATACATATTCGTTCTTTTGAACTCATTATTAGAAATTTAGAATGCATCATATGCTCGCATGTGAGGAATTGTTGCGTTTTCAGCTTCGTATGATTCTCAATCTAAGTGATCAACTTGTTACTTATATATTAAACTTAAATTACACAAGCAACTTTAACGAGTTCACAGGCTCTAACTGGTATATCTCGTGGGAGAACTCTTGCTCCCAAACTTCACTAGATCAATAAAGAGTCTAAGAACCAATCACTTATAGAATTGTGATGGTTTAGAGACACCAAGAAGACACAATTAGTCTCAAGGCCTTTAAGCTAGAACAATATGAGCTCAACAATGTTCTCTATGCTTATACTAATGTCTCTGTCTCTCTTGTGTAGCTTGTCTCTCTTTGAAGTTTGATCTTTTGTGGCTGAAGAAAAAGAATTGTGTCTTGCTTGACCAAACAAACATGTTATGTTGCACTAACCTAATGGGCTTCGTCGACTAAGCCCATAGATTGTCCGCGCGTAACTTGTATAAGCCGGTCCAACATTGAACAAGTCGGATGGGTTTGACCAAACCTCACAGGAATCCTTACAATTCAATCCGCGCAGGGTGAATTCACGGTTCCTTAATATCGTGATCCACTTGGCTGCATTCACCCCATCTGCATTGTCTTTACACTCAATCTATCTTTTCTTGAAAAACAAATTATATAGATATTAGTAAAAGTGGTTAGAGTTTGTACTACCCTATGAATGTCCCACTTGACGTTGTAAGCGCCGGAGAATCACATCCATGCACATGCCAATTACCGTACGCAAACAAATAGAGATTTTTTTTTTGATAAAAAAAGTTAAACCCGGATCTATTAAAAACACAAACCTAACCTCCGGGTGAGAGGTGCAACCCACGGATGAATCCTCTCCCGGAGATTCAAATCGTCGTAAGCATGGGCCCATATCCGCGTGGCCACATGTGAAGCTAATAATTTCGCACTAGAGGAGAGTGGATCCCTGACCTGGACCAACAGGACAACTCCTCCTCTATTGGAAACCACTAACAAACAAATTGACATTGCTATAATTAGAATTTAAACACTTTCAAATTAGAAAATATATAGATGGTACGTCCTATCAAGAAAAAGAAGACGAAAATGCTTATTAACTATATAATTAGTTAACATTTTTTTTTTTTTTAAAAAACTAGGGTTTATATTCTACAAAAATTGTTAATTTTTTTTTCAGTTGCAACTCAACTACTGGTTTTATTTGAGACTTCTGCTTATTTTATCTTATGTTTAGACCAAATAGATCTAGCTAAAGTTTGCTTAATAGTGATAAAGTCATGATAACACTTTTATATATCAGTTTACTTCACCATAAAACTACATTCTATGATTATACTTTAAAAAGAAAAGTCAATTCTCCAATGTCAAAGTTTCCAAGAACCACTAGCTAAGAACATCTCCAATGGTGTTACCACCATTGGAATCCTTAGTAAAATTAAAGTATTTTTATTTTTTTAAATAGTTAAGAACTCTAATCAAATTAGTATGTCCAATGGTGTTATCCAATTTGGAATCCTTAAAAATAAAAAATTAATAAATTTTAAAACATGTGAAATTAAAATATATATTTTTGCATGATTAACTATCATTAAGAAAAAAAAATTAAAACATGTCAAATTTAAATATTTATTTTTGCATGATTAACTTTCATTAAGAAAAAAAACATGTAAAAATAAGATATTTATTTTTGCATGAGTAACTATCATTAAGAAGAAAAAAAAAATTAAAACATGTTAAATTTAAATATTTATTTATTACATGATTAAATATATAAAAATACAATAATTATTAATTTAAATATATTTTCATCACCAAATACAATAATTATTAATTTTCTATAGCAATTCTAATCTTTTAATCAATTTTAAAAGTGGTTTCTATAAGTTATTTTTTAAATTTTTTTTTTTCAAGTTTCTATAGCAATTCTAATCTTTTAATGAGTTTTAAAAGTGGTTTCGATAAGTGATCGGAAGACGTTAGCTCCGTTGATGATCGGAAAAGAGCTTGCCACATCACTAAGGATTTGCTCCTTAAAACCTCTTAATTTAGGACTGCTCCTTACCAAACTGAGCTTTGTTAATATTATTTTATTCCAATTAGTCTAGGATTATGTGCTAAGGACCCTCAAAATATACAGTTGCGGGTGGTCCAACCTCTTATGCAAACACTTTGTATATAAGTGAGACCAACTCCTCATACTTACTCACAACACAAACAATACACTTTCGTCTTTACACAAACATCAGCGAATAAAAAGTTTGATCATGAATGCTTTCACAGCCACATCACTTCCAATCGTTGCGATTAGCATTTTGCTTATTGCATCCAGCGTTCAGAGCATTGAACAGCAAGACTTCATAAACACTCACAACGCTGCACGTTCGCAGGTCGGAGTTCCGAACCTTGTATGGGACGCAGCAGTTGCGAGTTACGCACTGAACTACGCAAATGCTAGAAAATCCGACTGCAACCTCGTGCACTCGACCGGACCATACGGAGAAAACCTAGCCAAGGGAAGTAGCAGCACGTTCTCGGCCATATCGGCCGTCAATCTTTGGGTCGCTGAGAAACCTTACTACAACTACACCACCAATTCTTGCACAGGTATATATATATATATATAATATATATACAACACGAACAATTCATATCTTATTTTAACAAGGGTGAATAAATAAATATGTAATATCTCTCTCTATATATATATATATATATTTTTTAAATTTTTTAAATTTTAAAATTACAGGTGGACAACAATGCCTGCATTACACGCAGGTGGTGTGGAGAGAGTCAGTGAAATTAGGGTGCGCTAGGGTTCAGTGCACCAATGGTTGGTGGTTCGTGACTTGTAACTATGACACACCCGGCAATTACATCGGAGAGTACCCTTACTAATCTTGACACTCATATGAATTCACATAATATATTTATGAATAAGGATAATCTGAATCTCTTTTACTTTCAGGATGTAGTAACTTATGATTTTCAGATAAAGAGGTTGTAAGGTTTACCATCATTCACATCAATCAAGTGTTATTTTTTGTAATTTTAATTTTATGTATCAAGAATGTTTGTTCTCCTCGTAATATTATTGTTGTGAATAAATTTACGGAGCAAATCCTACTAGAAGAAGCAGACGCCGGTCTTCAAGCTCTTGATTTTGGTTTCTGACTTCTGGATCATGGTTTCTTCCTGTTTTCGGGCCAAAAAAAAAATATATTTAGATAAATGAAAGTCTTTTCATATCTAAGAATATAGAAGAATTTAATCTTAATTTCGACCACAATTATATACAAAAAGGACTCCAAAACCCTGGAAGAGAAGATCAGCTATTAATATCCTTGTTGTACGTATATTTATTTACACAGTGGGCGAGACTGCTGGAGAACCAAACCTGAAATTTAGGTTTTGTTTCAATTCGTTTTAAAAAAACAATCCAAACTATATCTAGTAGTTAAGTGCATTGTAAAAGGCAGAATAACTGAGTAAGCTTACGTTATTTAAACCTTTTTTTTTAACACTGAAGTTCTTCAGGTCCAAAAAAGACACAGTATGGGATCAAACAGAGAAGTAAAAACCGATGAGACTGTATTATATAAACTATGGAGAACTGAATATTGTAAAAAATAAAAATGATAAGATTATACCAAAGATTAAGAAAAAGATGATTCAACTGCAGAGGCGAGATATTATCTCTTTCTTTAACTCAAAATACGTCCCGTAGTGCGATGGTTCGATAACGTAATGAGTCCCAAGATACAACTGCAAAAAATCTTCTGATTTGCATCACTCTATCAGAAGCCTGGCGAAACTAGTTTTGTGTATACTCTCAGACTCGAAAAAAGAAACGAAGAGAAGACACAAAAAAAAATAAAAAAAAATAAATAATCAAATATTCAAGTGGGAGAATTCTTTTTACTATACTTGTTCTATGAACCTGTACTGAATGAGTATTAACATTGTCACCTTTATAGTTTCAACAAAAGAAACCGACGTGGTGTTTTTATGGAGAGTTAATTCAGATATCAATGTCATAATGAAGATAAGATTCTCCATTGACTCTTTTGATAACAACTAACAGCAATATAAATATGTTTTAAATAAATATATTTATTTAAATGAATTTGCTTTCTTGTGTCTAAACAAGCACAAAAGATCATCTTAAATAAAGTTTATAATGATATGTTAATAGACAATGTCTCATTAACAAATCCAAACTCAAATTCAAATTCAAATACTCAAAGGTCGGAGGCCAGCCTTCAGCCAAAGAGGCACAACAGTGCAGCGAAATGAGATGGAAGGGCTCGAAAGCAAGAAAAGGTTCCAAAGCCCTTTGACCCAGTGCTATCTATGTTAGAGGACTGCGGCGCTGTAAGGCACCACCCTGTTGTGCCAGCAGCCAACTCCGGCGTGTCAGCTTAGTTATCCTCATCAAGCCATTTACTTGATGTCTAGCTTTACAAGCTTTGTAAATCATCCACTTTGGATCTCTATTTCTCATTCAAAACAACTCCGATTTTGACCAACAAATACACTAACTCATAGTGTTCACGGGGACGATTACATCGTGCCCAAATTCCGGTTCTTCCGACAGACGTCTCTGTCGAAAAACCCATCGGAAAAATGGTCCACACCACTTTGTCAAAAACGAGTTCCAACAATTCCCCACATGAATAGAAATGACTCTATATACATGACTCAAGAAAAGAAAAAAAAACTTTTGAGAGTACGAGCGAAAAATCCACTGCATGAGGACTTCCCGGGAGGTCACCGTACCCATCCTAGTACTACTCTCACCCAAACACGCTTAGCTGCGGAGTTCTGATGGGATCCGGTGCATTAGTGCTGGTATGATCGCACCCGTTCTTAAATTTTATAAAACTAATGAGACCGTATTATATAAACTACGGAGAACTGAATATTGTAAAGAATAAAAATGGTAAGATTATACCAAAGATTAAGAAAAAAATGATTCAACTGCAGAGGCGATATATTATCTCTTTCCTTAACTCAAAATACGTCTCGTAGTGCGACGGTTCGATAACGTAATGAGTCCCAAGATACAACTGCAAAAAATCTTCTGATTTGCATCACTCTATCAGAAGCCTAGCAAAACTAATTTTGTGTATACTTTCAGATTCGAAAAAAGAAACGAAGAGAAGACAAAAATAAAAAATAAATAAATAAAGAATCAAATATTCAAGTGGGAAAATTCTTTTTACTATACTTGTTCTATGAACCTGTACTGAATGAGTATTAACATTGTCACCTTTATAGTTTCAACAAAAGAAACTGATGTGGTGTTTTTATGGAGAGTTAATTCAGATATCAATGTCATAATGAAGATATGATTCTCCATTGACGACTCTTTTGATAACAACTAACGGCAATATAAATATATTTTGTTTGAAACATAATATATTTATTTAATTGAATTTGCTTTCTTGTGTCTAAACAAACACAAAAGATCATCTTAAATAAAGTTTATAATGATATGTTAATAGACAATGTCTCATTAACAAATCCAAGCTCAAATCCAAATTCAAATACTCAAAGTGAAACATTTGCTAATTTTTATACTTAGCCAAATATAAAGCTTACAAGCTTTGTAAATCATCTACTTTGGATCTCCATTTATCATTCAAAATAACTCCGATTTTGACCAACAAATACACTAACTCATAGTGTTCACGGTGACGATTACATCGTGCCCAAATTCTGGTTCTTCCGACAGACGTCTCTGTCGAAAAACCCATCAGAAAAATGGTCCACACCACTTTGTCAAAAAACGAGTTCCAACAAAAACTGAAACAATACAGATACCAGTAGACACCACAGCTCTCTTAAGAGAAAAAACTGGTAATGAAAACAACTTAGAGACCCCCTAAAGACGAAGGTGGAGGGAGTTCAGTTTCCTGCTTCTTACTGAATAAGCTGATCAAGCCACGAAGGGCCACCAGACCCAACATAAGATTGTGAATGAGCCCCTGTGACAACACTCTATGCAATGGCTTGTGCTACATTGTTTTTCTGATCAGAGACATAGCATATAGACCATTCCTCAAAGCGGTGCAAGAGAACTAGGATTTGTTGGATCAGAGGTAAGAGGTCCATAAAGTGATAAAGGTTCAAAAGGGACTGTCTCACCTCTATCGAAGAAGCTTTAAATATGAGTTGTTAAGTCAGACTCTCGTTTGAAAGCAGAGGAACAGAAAGCTCGACGACTATGATGAATAGGGCGCCCACAACTATCTCTTGTAACCCAGCTGGCTCCCGTAAAAGGTCCCGAACCGACCCAAGCCATTCCGATATTACATTTGATGAAACCCAAGGGAGGCTTATCCATGCATTCTGAGAAATAATAGGCTGAACCTGAGCTTCCACACGTGAGTGATCACCCGAGTTAACCTTGGTCCATATCTCTGCCTCCTCTAGAGCTTTAGAGACAAGGGATGAAGCTGATAAACGACTCTTCTCAAATATTAGAGTGTTCCTCCACTTCCAGAGATTCCAAAGGATCCAAGGGAAAGAATTGATATTACACTGAGACAAGCTCTGTTTTTGGTACCCGCCACTAGATAATGGAGATTGAGGAAGATTGATGAAGGGGAGAAACCTGAGGGAGGAGGCTCAATTCGTGCTAGTCTCCAAGCCTCCACTGCTGTAGGACAGAAGAACAATACATGGCAGATCGAATTAGGTTGAATCTAAATTATTATTCGAATCTAACATATAAAAAACAGAAAAGACACTTCCAAAATTTTTAGATCTGTCTTTTTATGAAAAACTTGCAAAAAACAAGATAAATTTGTGAAAATGACATGAGACAAATTAGAAATTGATATAAAGTTTGTGTCTTCAAGCTCAAATAAATTACATAGAGGTTAGATAATTTGTGTCGTAAAATTTAAGATGAATGATTTTCCTCGCAAATAGTAGTAAGAAATTTTGTTGTAAAGTAGACGTACTTTTACGTCGTCGTAATGGACTCATAATGTAATGTGTCATTGTTAATTAGTCATTAAATTCATAGGTAATCCATTGTTAGAGAGATGTAAAATTCACAACAAAATAACAATACTTTATGTAGTTAATTTGTCGTAAAATATAAAAACAAAGTAAAAACGAATGGTGTTGTAAATTCGTCGTTAATTTTACGACAAGTTAACGAGTCTGTCTTTGTTAATTTGTCGTTAAATTAGCAACAAATTTACAGCGTTATTGTTAATTTTAAATATTTTTATAAAATAATTTTAACAAAAAAATAAAATTCAAATTCAAAATATATATTAAAAGGAAAATATATTAAAATATATTAGAAAACATATATATTTTTAAAAAATTACTAAATTTAGCTGTTGATATCTTGGAAGAGTCTCAAGCTAGTGACATCGGTTCTTCGCTCCTGTTCAGCATGCTGGTGTGATGTGCGTTATGGTGGATCTTGAATCCCGAGGTTGCCCAGGATCCGTTGCATCTCCGGGTTCCAAATGGCGAAGACATCTAGCAAACTCTCCATAGATGAGGTGCGCTTTCGTCATTTCTAAATTGTGAAGCTTCAGCTATGGATTTACGCTTTTGTTTGCCATTTCGTGAAGTTTTATCTATGTGGAAAACAATTTATTTGTATTAAATTTAAATTTTAAAAATTTAGAATTATTTACGTTTACCTGATTTCATTTTGTTTTCAATCAAAATATATTTTTAAGTATATTAATTTTAAGATTAAATACTCATGGTCTCAAGAATACTTCAGAATAATGGTAAAAGTGTATATATATTTTTTGTTCGGCCATAAAGAGGTAGTTGTAATTTTACTACCCTTTTAACTTACTCTTATATTTGATTGAATTTGATGTATATATTTGTATTTCCAATTCAATTTTTGAACCACTTTTAGCAAATTACTTTTTATATTTCCTCTAAAATAGATAAATTTTATTGTAATTATGATTGTCACTTTGATGCATCCCTCCTTATATACTAAAACACAAGTCACTTCACCAATCAAAATTTGACATGTAATTCATATTTACAATTTTTTTAAAAATCAATTAGAACAAAATAATGTTGAGGAAAAAAAAAACTGTAGCAACCATTTCTTTAGCCCACGATCCTCTTCCTTCTTCCACAAACTTTTGTTTTCCCTATTCCTATATATTTTTAGAATTTGATAGACAAATGACAGTGAAACTCCCAATTGATTAGGATGTGGTATCTGCTCCGGTCGGAGGAGCACGAGTATAATCTGGTCTTCTCAGCGGGACTTTCAAGGGTTCTAATGACAAAGACTGACGAGGCAACGAAGCAATCGTCACTTCTGTTGATCGACTGTAAATGAATAATTATTCTATCTCTGATTCAGATTTGCGTGGAAGGACTGGTGCGTTAAAGCAACGAGCTCAACAAGGAGAATCCATGGACCATGGATTCAATTTCTACATGTAATTTCTTCAATCCTTCCTTTGATTTGACACCAAATTGTTTTGTTTTAATTGTTTGATTTCTAAATAAAGAAGTGTTTGTTATTGTCAGATACGCTTCATCAATACAGGAACAATTTTTCATAAAAGGTAAAAGCGCTTCTACTAAATCACCCATTGAAATACCACGCTCGATAGTTTGATATTAAATGTAATAAGACAAAACCCATAAATTACAGGTTAATGATTAGGAAAACACAGGATAAACAAGACAAAAAGATGTAAAACAGAAAAGCTTCAAAAAAATATACAGTAATCTAACTTAAAAAAATATATCCAGTGAGTTTATTAAAATTAGCGTGACTTTTCTAAATCTAATCTAACTTAATTTTATATTTCACCAATAATCAGTAACAAGTGAATTTGATGATATGTGTTTTCTATAATTTTAGGCTTAGTCATATTTTATGATTAATTATTAATTTTAATAAATAATTTTAGTGATTTAGCTGATAAATTTATCATTATCTTCAGAATAATCAAAAATTCTAACGAAAAAATTCATAGTTAAATTTCTATTATATTTAATTTGTTAATATTACAATAATATATATATTTTTATATAATATTTGTTTAGTAATATTAAACCGATTCTATTTTAATCTGTATATATATATATATATATATATAGGTCACATAAGATAAATTAAATCATATATTTTTAAGATAATTTTTTTAGGACAATCAAAATCATTCATTGTGATAATTTCTAAAAAAATGTTGGCAAAGAATTCAAAAATACCTATAATATTATTTGTGAAGTTATCTTTCAGTCTCACGTTAAAAATTAGAGCATTTAAAGTCGTTATTATACTTAATATATAAATATCCATAAATTAAATTTTTTTATGAATTTGATAATCATCATTATCTAAAAAAAATATATATTATATTATCCAAAAAAATATTTTACATCATAATATTTTGAATATTTTAAAAATAAATATAACTCCATCTATATAGTTTGTGTATATATGAATTTTTTTCAAGTTTATTTTACGTAAAAAAAATATTTTAATAAAAACTCTATTTTGTATAATTTTATTAATATTTAATTAATTATTAAATATTTTAAAGCATGAAAATAATTTATTCTAATGGTTTTTGAATTGATAATATATCCATTTACAATTTTTTGTAAAATTATTAAGCCCGCAAGTGCCGGTAAAACACCTAGTGTTTTTTAAAGCAAAAATAACATTACACAAAATTCTACTATAGAGACACATTAGAATAAAATTCGCCTCTATAATATAGTTTTTATATCTTAAAGGAAAAATATAGAAGTGAGTTTGAAATGCTCTTAGCTAGAGTTTAACTTGCTATTCCCCTTGGTCGAGTCTGATTGTAATTTGTAAACATAAGATGCCAATACCCTTTCTTGCCTAGCACTTATTATTGTTATTTCTCTCTTGTGGAAGGGTTCAAATGAGAATTGGTAGCAAGAATGAATTTAGAAAGAACATTAAACGAAGATTTAGAATACGAGTAAGGGAGAACGAGTAAAATACTGTTTCTTGCAATTGTCAGTCTTCTAGTAATAAACGATTCAACCCCATATATCAGTGGGCCGAGAACAACAAGGGTAAGTGGCTATGGCTTCAACCTTTTTGGTGCTTCTCAGGCGTAAATGATTCAACCCCAGCTCTCCAATATGAGGTTACAATGTTAATGGTTTTGACCCCGACGCAAACAATCAATATATTCGTCTAAGAACTAATCAAAATTTGATACATTTTTATATTTTAAGTAGGTTTATATTTGTAACGCCTCGACCGTTTTTGCCAGCGGGTCTTCACGCACACTGTTCACTCAACATGTGGGCTCTACCACTTAGTCGACGACCGGTTTGCTAAATTTTGAAGGCTTCCAAAAATTTATTTATTGACCATGTAATCTTTACAGTTTACATGATATTTTTTTGTGATTTGGTTTCAGTCATACTGTATCCCGAATCATTTTCTAATAAGTCATTTATCTTCTAATAGGTCATCTCAAACATGATTAATTCTGAAGTTCTTTTGGACACTGAAAAGATAAGTAGATTTTGGTAATTTATGTAATCAATGCTTTTTGCAAAAAAAAAAATTATGTAATCAAATAAATTATATTAAGCTTTTCATATATATATATTAAAAATCGGGAACTTTACCATATTAATTAGTGTTAATTGTTTGGTTTGAAATGATTTGAATACATATTCGTTCTTTTGAACTCATTATTAGAATGCATCATATGCTCGCATGCGAGGAATTGTTACTTTTCAGCCTCGTATGATTCTCAATCTAAGTGATCAACTTGTTACTTATATGTTAAACTTAAATGACACAAAGCAATTTTAACGAGTGCCCAGTCTCTAACCGGTACGTCTCGTGGGAGAACTCTTGCTCCCAAACTCCACTAAATCAATAAAGAGTACAAGAACCAATCATTTATAGAACTGTGATGGTTTAGAGACACCAATAAGACACAATTAGTCTCAAGGCCTTTAAGCTAGAACAATATGAGCTCAACAATGTTCTCTATGCTTATATTAATGTCTCCGTCTCTCTTGTGTAGCTTGTCTCTCTTTGAAGCTTGGTCTCTTGTGGCTGAAGAAGAAGAATTGTGTCTTGCTTGATCTAACGAACATGTTATGTTGCACTTAACCTAATGGGCTTAGTCGACTAAGCCCATAGATTGTCCGCGCGTAACTTGTGCAAGCCGGCCCAACATTGAACAAGTCGGATGAGTTTGATCAAACCTCACAGGTTCCTTAATATCGTGATCCACTGTCTACATCCACTTGGCTGCATTCACCCCATCTGCATTGTCTTTACATTCAATCTATCTTTTCTTGAAAAATAAATTATATAGATATTAGTAAAAGTGGTTTGAGTTTGTACTACCCTATGAATGTCCTACTTGACGACGTTGTAAGCGGCGGAGAATCACATCCATGCACATGCCAATTACCGTATGCAAACAAATAGACATTGCTATTAGAATTTAAACACTTTCAAATTAGAAAATATATAGATTTTTTTTTTGAAAAGCAGAAAAAGAAGACGAAAATGCTTATTAACTATATAACTAGTTAACAATTTTTTTAAAAAAAAAAACTAGGGTTCATATTCTACAAAAATTGTTAATTTTTTTTCAGTTGCAACTCAACTACTGGTTTTATTTGAGACTTCTGCTTATTTTATCTTATATTTAGACCAAATAGATCTAGCTAATGTTTGCTTAATAGTGATAAAGTCATGATAACACTTTTATATATCAGTTTACTTCACCATAAAACTACATTCTATGATTATACTTTAAAAAGAAAAGTCAATTCTCCAATGTCAAAGTTTCCCAGAACCACTAGCTAACCTCTTATGCAAACACTGTGTATATAAGTGAGGCCAACTCCTCACAACACAAACAATACACTTTCGTCTTTACACAAACATCAGCGAATCAAAAGTTTGATAATGAATGCTTTCACAGCCACATCACTTCCAATAGTTGCGATTAGCATTTTGCTTATTGCATCCAGCGTTCAGAGCACTGAACAGCAAGACTTCATAAACACTCACAACGCTGCACGTTCGCTGGTCGGAGTACCGAACCTTGTATGGGACGCAGCAGTTGCGAGTTACGCACTGAACTACGCAAATGCTAGAAAATCCGACTGCAACCTCGTGCACTCGACCGGACCATACGGAGAAAACCTAGCCAAGGGAAGTAGCAGCACGTTCTCGGCCATATCGGCCGTCAATCTTTGGGTCGCTGAGAAACC
This sequence comes from Brassica napus, assembly GCF_020379485.1. Classification (NCBI taxonomy): domain Eukaryota; kingdom Viridiplantae; phylum Streptophyta; class Magnoliopsida; order Brassicales; family Brassicaceae; genus Brassica; species Brassica napus. Next base: position 6,261,061 of record NC_063449.1, read on the forward strand.
TTACTACAACTACACTAGCAATTCTTGCACAGGTATATATAATATATACATCACAAACAATTCATATCCCATTATTTTAACAAGGGTGAATAAATGAATCTCTATAATATCATATGAGAAGTCAGTTTTCTATGTGTTGCTCTCGAATTAACTCTTACAATGGTTGATTACACTGATATATTTAATAAATTAAAATATTACATTTAAAATATTATTATTTATTATTTTATTTAGTTTCCTTTTAAAATTTTCCAAAAAACATATACATATAATAAAAGGAATTTTTTTTAAAGTTAAAAAACGAATTGAAAAAAAAAAATGTATATATAATATGATTTCATAAAAAATGGAAAGTTCACAAAATAGTAATATTACATTTATAAAATATTTTTAAATAACATAAAATATACTTTTGAAATAATATAATACTTTCTTTGTATCTATATTTTCTTAGATGAAAAATATAAATTTGTATATAATGTGATTTCATAAAAAACAATTTACACAGATAATCTTGATATTATAAAAAGAAATATTATTTCTTTTAAAACATAATTTTAAACAATAAAAAAATTCAAAGTATTAGAAATATTTTAATATATCTATCTATTTTCTTAGATGGTGAAATAAAATAATTAGGGAAGTAACATAAACTGCTATTTGTTTAATTGACTAAAAATAGTTTATAATTAGTATTATTTAAATGTTTTATTTATATTTCATATATTTAGTTGATTATAATATCTTTCAATTACAACAAAAAAAATCGAGAAATTATATTTTACTTATATAATATTACTTTCAAATACAATCACAATTTTGTTTACTACTTATTTTTAAGAGATATTAAAAAAAATAAAAATCAATTTTAAAAATAAACATCGTTTAATTATAAAATAGTTTAATGAGGTAGATATATTATATTTTATCATTATAAAAGTTATTTTTTCTTAATATTAGATTTTCTTTTAAATTTTATGTTTTAATGTTTGTGAAACTTAAGATAACTATAATTAAAATACCAAAACAAATATGAATTCTCATTTTTAAGATTATGTAAAATAAATTTCAGTTTCAATTCAATAAATCAAAGGCATAAAGTTAATTAGAATTTATAAAATATTTTAATTATTGTAAATATTGATATGTGTTCATGAGTTTCCAAAAATGTATCAGTTACTTATGCATATAACTTCTTATTGATCATCACTTTATTTTCTAATATTTTCTTAAAAACATCAACATATAATTTAATAAATATTATGAAAAAATGCACATTTAAATGATAAATAAAATTGATTTTACTTAATTATAATAAAAATAATTATACTTCATATTAATCATCGCTTAATTAATCCAACTTATATCTAAAATAATAGATTTATCTATGATAGAATATATATAATTTTATAAGAATAGTAATTTATTTTATAAATATAAATCATAGGACAACTCAAAACATATTAAAAATAAAAATAAAATATTAACCAACTGTTACAATTTAGTTATTTTGTAAAATTTATATATATGCATGAGACTTTAGAATATTATCGTTATACTAATTTATGTACTTTGGAATTAGACACTTTAGTTTATTTTTTATTTCATTCTAAACACAATATATCTTAGGTTATACATAATATTCATAAAATATATTTACATATCTGAGACAACAACCACCTAAATGCAAATAAGAAATTAATAAAAAATTTTAATATTTAGAATAAAAAAATATTACAGTTAAATTCAGAAATGCAATCCAATTGATCCAAATGATAACTAAATGGACTATAAAAATAACAAAACTGATTAGATATAACATATATAAAATCACATGTATAATTAAAGTAATATAATATTATTAATATAAATGATGCATACAAATTATAAATTAATTTAAAATTAAAAGTAAATAGCAATCAATTATTATAGTACATTTACTTTAAAATATTTATACCCGTGCATGAGCACGGAAAAATCACATGTAATATCTCTATATATCTCTCTATATATATATATTTTAATTTTTTGAATTTTAAAACTACTGGTGGACAACAATGCTTGCATTACACGCAGGTGGTGTGGAGAGAGTCAGTGAAATTAGGGTGCGCTAGGGTTCAGTGTACCAATGGTTGGTGGTTCGTGACTTGTAACTATGACACACCCGGCAATTACATCGGAGAGTACCCTTACTAATCTTGACACTAATATGAATTCACATAATATATTTATGAATAAGGATAATCTGAATCTCTTTTACTTTCAGGATGTAGTAACTTATGATTTTCAGATAAAGAGGTTGTAAGGTTTACCATCATTCACATCAATCAAATGTTATTTTTTGTAATTTTAATTTTATGTATCAAGAATGTTTGTTCTACTCGTAAAATTATTCTTGTGAATAAATTTACGGAGCAAATCCTACTAGAAGAAGCAGACGCCGGTCTTCAAGCTCTTGATTTTGGTTTCTGACTTCTGGATCATGGTTTCTTCCTGTTTTCAGGCCAAAAAAAAATATATTTAGATAAATGAAAGTCTTTTCATATCTAAGAATATAGAAGAATTTAATCTTAATTTCGACCACAATTATATACAAAAAGGACTCCAAAACCCTGGAAGAGAAGATCAGCTATTAATATCCTTGTTGTACGTATATTTATTTACACAGTGGGCGAGACTGCTGGAGAACCAAACCTGAAATTTACGTTTTGTTTCAATTCGTTTTAAAAAAACAATCCAAACTATATCTAGTAGTTAAGTGCATTGTAAAAGGCAGAATAACTGAGTAAGCTTACGTTATTTAAACCTTTTTTTTTAACACTGAAGTTCTTCAGGTCCAAAAAAGACACAGTATGGGATGAAACAGAGAAGTAAAAACTGAAACAATACAGATACCAGTAGGTACCACACACTACAAGAAAACACGCAACATTCTAACGGACATTCCGACAGACAATATTATCGTCGGTTTTCTTTGACGACATTCCGACGAGATACCGACGAAACATATAATTTCATGTTCGTCAGTATTTCGTCGGAAAATTCCGACGAAATACCGACGAAAGTAAGGTTGTCAGAAATATCCGACAAAATTCCGACAGAATATTATAATTTTGGGGTTTCGATAGGGATTTGAAGTTCGTCGGAATTCCATCGAAATATACCGACGGAAATCCGACGGGTTTTTGACTTTTGTCGGAATGTCGTCGGAATTTTTCACGACGAAACAGATTTAGATTTGCAAAGTTATTATAAATGTATAATTTGATACTTAAAATATCCAAATAACACATATATAAATTTATAATATGAAATTAGTTCACACCGTTAAAGTTTTTCATATAAAAAAAATTATTTACGTATACATATCAACGTTTTCGTAACATCCTCCAATAACACTTATATACTTATACAAACATATTACGGTAATATAAGAGTTGATTTTGATTTTGTATAATATCGAGTGAAACAAGTAATTATTTTAGTTAAACCTCTTATAAATCATTTACATACTATCAAAGATTTCAATGTGATCATTAGACTGTTGTTTTGAAACCCCAAATTCTTATTTCTCTAAATTCCGTCGGAAAACCGTCGAAAATTCCGACCAAATTCCAACGGAAAATACCGACGAAATTCCGACGGACTCTAACCCCGACCAATCAAAAGACGTGCAGAAACTCATAGTTTCTCGAGGCTTCCTTTGGCGATATTCTCGAAACATTCCGACGGAATTCCGACGAAATAAATGTGACGAACAGGTTTTGTCGGAATTTCGTCGGAGTTTTTCACTTTACCCGGGAAGAAAATTTGCGAAATTTATTTGATCAACCGCTTAAAATAGAACCGGCCGAATTCCGACGGAAACTGTCCGTCGGTTTATTTTTAATACATAAGCCGACCCTTCTTCTTCTTCCTCATTTTTCTCTTCTCCTCTGCAATCTTTGCGGTCTTACTCCTCTCTCTCTCTCTCACAAATCTGTGACTCCGACCCCAAATCCTCCAAATCTCTTCCCCAATCATGTAAGTCATCTAAACCCTTCTTTAGATTACATTTTTTAGGTTGGAATGTTAGAATTGTGGATTTTAGGTTTTAAATCTGAAGATTTAGGATATAATTGATAGTTTTAGGAGTTATGTGTTGTTAGATTTTGTTTTAGGTTGTTGTTTTGTATGTAGATATAAACTTTTAGATGTTAAGATTTTAGAAATTATATGTTAAATATTTTTATAAGAACATTTTTTGTGTATTTATAATTATTGAAAAGTTTTATTTAAAATATATATATATATATAATGCTTTCAAGTTTTTATTATCTTTTATTGTTTCAAAACGTTTTTTATAATTTTATATAACATTTTAAGCTTTTTATAAACCATTTTAAGTTTCTATAAAAAAAAATATAAGTTTGTTATAATTTATAAAACGTTTTCTGGTTTCTAAAATTTATCAAAACCTTTTTCACCTTTTTAAAAACCTTTTCAATCAATAAAATGTTTTTGCGTTTTTTTTAGATTTAATTAAAACGTTTCTCAGTTAGTACAAAAAGGTTTCAATTACAAAAAGTTTTTAAAAATTTTTAAAAACGTTTTCTCTTTGTTTTAAAATATTTTCAATTTATAAACCGTTTTATATTTTTAAAAATTTATAAAAACATTTATTATAAAGGATTTTAAAAACAATTATACTACAAAAACGTTTTTCTAATTTTAATTATATATATATAAAGAATTAAAAATATTTATTATAAATGATTTTAAAAAAATAATTATCTTAAAAATCGTTTTTCTAATTTTAAAATTATATATATATTTAATGAATTAAAAATATTTATTAAAAATATTTAAATAAAATCTGTTTTATTTTTTTAAATAATTTATAAAGTCCGTAGGAAGTTCGTCGGAAATATGTTCTTCGGAATTTCGTCGGAAATCTATCCGTCGGAATTTCGTCGGAATTCTGTCTGACGGAGTTTCGTCGGAATTTTTTCCGTCGGAATTTTGTCAGAAATATGTCCGTCGGATTTCGTCGGAAATTCGTCAGAAATGTCGACGAAATTCTAACGAAATTTTTATTTCCGACGAGTTATAACCGACGACTGTTTTCGTCGGAAATTTGTCGGAAATGGCTTATTCCGACGGATTTCCGACGAAATCGTCCGTAGGAAACTAGCTGTTTTCTTGTAGTGGCAGCTCTCTTAAGAGAAAAAACTGGTAATGGAAAAAACTTAGAGACCCCCTAAAGACGAAGGTGGAGGGAGTTCAGTTTCCTGCTTCTTGCTGAATAAGCTGATCAAGCCACGAAGGGCCACCAGACCCAACATAAGATTGTGAATGAGCCCCTGTGACAACACTCTCTGCAATGGCTTGTGCTACATTGTTTTTCTGATCAGAGACATAGCATATAGACCATTCCTCAAAGCGGTGCAAGAGAACTAGGATTTGTTGGATCAGAGGTAAGAGGTCCATAAAGTGATAAGGGTTCAAAAGGGACTGTCTCACCTCTATCGAAGAAGCTTTAAATATGAGTTGTTAAGTCAGACTCTCGATTGAAAGCAGAGGAACAGAAAGCTCGACGACTATGATGAATAGGGCGCCCACAACTATCTCTTGTAACCCAGCTGGCTCCCGTAAAAGGTCCCGAACCGACCCAAGCCATTCCGATATTACATTTGATGAAACCCAAGGGAGGCTTATCCATGCATTCTGAGAAATAATAGGCTGAACCTGAGCTTCGACACGTGAGTGATCACCCGAGTTAACCTTGGTCCATATCTCTGCCTCCTCTAGAGCTTTAGAGACAAGGGATGAAGCTGATAAACGACTCTTCTCAAATATTAGAGTGCCTCCCCTTCCAGAGATTCCAAAGGATCCAAGGGAAATAATTGGTATTACTCTGAGACAAGCTCTGTTTTTGGTACCCGCCACTAGATAATGGAGATTGAGAAAGATTGATGAAGGGGAGAAACCTGAGGGAGGAGACTCAATTCGTGCTAGTCTCCAAGCCTCCACTGCTGTAGGACAGAAGAACAATACATGGCAGATCGTTTCAGGCGTCTGACCACAAGCAAGGCAAGTCGTATCATTGTGTATGCCTCTGGACTGGAGACGTTCTGCCACAGACAAAGCTCTCCATAGAAAGTGCTGGATCTTTGGGGAAGTCTTGAGTTTCCAAATACTCTTCCATAATTTCTTTTAAACTTTGGTTAAAAGTATTTTTATATTAGAAATCCTATACAAGTTGCAAATTTTTGAATTAAAATTCATTTTAAACTAATTTTTAGTTTGATGCCTTTTCTTGGTCAAATTTTAGTTTGATGCCTAAGATTTTTATCCTAAACAAAAGAAAGAAAATTAGCTAATTTATATTTCTCTTTTACTCTCCGATTAGAGTAGCAACTACTCTTAAAACTTAAAAGTTCTCTCTAATGGCAATCCTAACAAAGAACTTTTATCATTGTATATTTGTTGGATAACAAGATTCTTTTATCTAGTTTTGATTCATCCGCAGATTTTGACTTACTACTCCAGTATTTTTTAATTTGAATATATCATTTTTTTTATAAATAAAAATAAGCTACATAATATTAAAAAAATAAAATATCATATTTTAGAAAATAAATTTATCTAATGTCAAATTTTTAAATGATACATAACAGTCTATTAAAGTTTACCTTAAAAGAAATCTTAAAAGTATTATATAAAATTGTGAACAACTTCTTTGTGAAAATAACATACGTCGCTGTCTTTATTAAAAAAATATAGCTACTGAAATTTAGTTGTTCAAAATAAAAACTACTGAAATTTTGTGGCAGTGTACACCAATGGTGTCCTTTATAAATTTTGAATGGTAGAAAACAAAGAAAGTTTTGACCAAGTGATCTAGGGCGCTAAATTTTAACCATTTTTAATTAATCTGAAGATATTCCACACCTATAGAAAAATAGAAAATTAGACCCAATATACTAAGAAAAAAAACGCAAATTCACAAACTAACTAAAATCACCTCATCTCTCCTTATTTATCTTTCTATCTCTCTCTATCTTCTCACTAAAAATCTAATTTCCCATTGTTTTTTAGTTATTTCACAAATAACCCTAGAAAAATCTAGACTAATCACCAAATAAAAGTGTATTATATAGATTAATTTTTCTCCGAATATTTAAATAATATCTAAAATATGATCTCGTATCTGTGTAATGAAATGTCTTCAAATCCAAATTAATTAGCTTCCTAAAGTCCACCAGCTTGTGATTCAGATTTTAACATTTTCCGTCTTCTATTTTCCCCAAATTAAAAAGCTTCACATTGGATCATTTTCAGCTTCATGGCCCCATCTCCAAAAATTGAGGTTTTAGTCGATGACTTATTAATTGTTTCAACCGAGACATGAACCTTACTTATTCACTGTGGGTTATCAGGAACTCGCATGCTCAAGTGACAAAAGAAGTCGTTGTAGTTTTGAAGAAGCCTGAAAAACATACAAATGATTTGTCAGAGAAGAAACCGAACCGGAAGTAGTCATGGCGGCTAGAGCATCTCCCAAAAAAAAAATTCTATAACTTCAGATATAGAGTTTTTTGCTTTCCAAATTTTTTTTTTTTAAAACTTTAAATTTAGAATTTCATCTTTTTATTTGCATTTTAGTTCTTATAATTAATTATACATTTCATTTATGTTTCTTAAATATTTTATCATTTATCGTTTTAATCCTTAAAGTTTTATATATCAAAAATATTTCAAGTTTGTTTTTATAAATTCAAAATTTACACATAAATTTTTTTAAAATAAGATTTATAATATTTTAAAACTTGAATTAGACAACAAGAATATTACAAAAGAAACTTAACAAAAAAACTTTTAAAAAGACATGAAGACATAATTATTACACAAATTTTAAAATTACAACAACACTAATAGTCTAGCAAATTTGCTCCGAAACCTCCAAAATCTCTAAATATTGTCCAAACAAATTTTGTATAACCGAAGATGAGCATTACATAAATAATTTTATGAAATAATATGGTATTTTGCTTATTGTTTAATATTTAATTATATATTTCTATTTGAAATTTTATATTTTAATGTAAGATTTTTTAACTAATATTACTGTAATATTTTTATATATGTCTAATTATTTATAATAGTTTTATATATTTATATTAATTATGAAAATATAAAGATCATAGTGTAAAATACGAATAATTTTGAAGTTAAATTTGAAGTTTTACTTTTGAAGAAAAACATCTTAAAACTTCAAATATAGAGTTTTGCAAATTCTAAAATGTAGTTTTTGGAGATGCTCTTGTAAAACAAACAAAGAAATGAGCTTATAATAACCATGTCACTTTTTCGTGATTTGGTATCACTCATATGATATCACAAATCTTTTTTAATATATATTTTTATTATTTCAGTTTAAACATGCTTAACTCTGAAATTTTTATGGACAAGTTATCGACAAGGTAAATGCATTTTAGTGACATATATAAAAAAATCAATTATATCAAGTTTTTCATTTCGTGCCACAAACCAAAATATTATAATTCACTTCTTCTTTCATATCACAGCGTTTTCGTTACTCTCTTGTCATTAGAGTAAGCTCACATGGGGCTCGACGGTGTAGGTTCCACTCTGATACCACTTGTAACACTTCAGCCATTCATGCTAATAGGCTTTCCACACCTGTTAACTTGGCATGTGGGTTTCATTTTGAGTGACGGTCGGTTATTAATTTCTAGAAAGCTCTGGAGACTTGTTGACCGACCATACAATCATCACATGACATTTTTCCATGCTATGGCCTCAACACACACGATATCGTGAATCACTTTTTAATAGTGATAAGTCACTCATCATTTCACTACTTCAACTCAATCACGTTTAATTCTGGAGTTTTTCGTGTTTTGTCACTCACATATAACTTTTGTTTTAATATAATATAAACTATAATTATAAAATTTATATAAAAACAGCATAGAAATTTTATTTTCCGTTTATAACAAAATCTTAGTTAACATTAATTTATAATAATATTATATTACTAATTACAAATTTAATTAATATATTAATAAATAAAACTTCTAACAGCATATTTTATAAATAACACATGAATTAAATGTTAGTTATATACTATGATTTTGTTTTAACAAGATAGATGAAGATGAAATATAAATTCAATAGCAAATGAATAATTATTGTTTTAGAAAAGAATATTTATCCGATTTTATTAATTAATGTAAATAACTAATTAATAAGTCAAAATAAATAATTAATAAAATAGTAATATTATGACTTTTATATATTATATTTTCTTTTGTGACTATTTTAATAGAGTAGATAAAATGGACTTTTTAAGGGTCCAAGATTCAAATCAAAGTAGTATTTTAGATGTCAATCCATTTCTAAGTGTTTCAATGCAAAGAGAATACAAGTTCAAACTTAATCTAAGTGCATTCAGTTAATGAAGTGATTTTATTAAACTAACAAGATTCTAAACAATTAACTAGCAACTTTCAAGCAAATGGATATGGGAGGAGTCATAGATGTAGGAATTTGATTTCAGATGACTAAGATTTAATCTAAAATGACAAAGATTCAATCAACACAATTCCCTAAGTCTAGATAACAATTCTAAGCAAGTTTTTTGTCAAGACAAAATCTCATTTACTCTCATTGATCAAACATCAAATTCTTTTGGTTTGTGTCAATCAAGCAATCATTAAGAACAAATCATTCAACTTTCTAAACTCCCCTAACATCAAATGCCTTTGGTAGGGTAAGCTAAGAGCATGTTGAATTGGCTCAGACATTTCATCGAACACCTTCCGGGCAATGAAATGTCTAGATTTCTAATCTAAAATGGCCAACTCTAGATTAGCAAGGAAACATATTAATCTACTCTAAACATTCTAGACCATCACTTAATCATCCTAATCATCCTAACCCATGAATCCAAACAGAGTCTACTCACTAATCTTCATGATTAACCTTAAACCCATAATAGATTCAAGAGAAATCATGTTAAGAAGATGAGATAGACTCAAATTACTCAAGAAAGAAAGATTATATTACTAAAGATTCAAACTTTCTCCAAAATATCAATGTATTTTTAACAGAAAACAAGATATGATCCATGTTTTTGGTCTAAAACTATTTATAATAGCTTAAAACTTGAATCGGGTCAACCCGACAAACCCGTGTTTGACCCAAGAACAAATGGGTAACTTGGTTTTGATATCGACCGCGGACGGGCTCGGTCCGCGGCCGTGGTCCGCGGCCAATCCACTCCAACAATGACCTCTCGGGTTGAAATCCGCGGACTGCACCAGTCCGCAGTTTGTGTCCGCAGTCCGTCTGCACCAACCTCGACCTTACTGCCTCGAATCCGCGGACCGCTATCGTCCGCGCCCATCGTCCGTGGATTGACCTTCCACTACTGCGGACTGACCTTGTCCGCGGCCGACCCATCTCCATGGCTTTTGTCATGTTTGCTTGTCCAAATCTCCAAACTTCAACCTGAGCCTCTCCAAACCTGAAATACCACATATGTATATGCTATGCACCTAATCAAACTCTAAATGCATCCTAAATGATCTAAATGAGTATGAAAATGATAGGTAAAACATGTAAAATCTCATGACATCAACTCCCCCAAACTTGTCTTTTACTTGTTCACAAGTAAACGTTTAAAAACAAAGTGAGGAAGAGGTTTGAAGATGGAAGCTCATAACCAAAAGAAAACTTTCTAGCCTTCAACTTAACATCCTAAGGGAAACATAGCAAATAGCATGAGCAACTCTCTTAGTTCACTCTAGCTTCTCAAGGCCTATCAAGACTCTTTTATCTCTACACAAGTTGTGATGCCATTCAACGAACAAGTTTCTTAGCCAACCCTCACATTCATTCAAACACACACACACAAGTGAATTCTTGCAAATGGATATTTGACTCAATCATTTGGCTTGATGAGAGAAGATGGTCTAATGTGAAGAAAAATAGGTTTCAAATGCATTTTTTTATAGTGACTCACACTCAAGAATAGAAGCAGAATCATTATGCAAAATTTATCTAAGAAAATGAGCAATTCATGCATACAATGCATTGTTCTCATCATTCTACCATTTACCTAGATGATTTCAAGTTCTACCCCTTCTTTTTCATCATTCCCAAACCCAAAATACACCCACTTTCATCTCTCACCCAACACTCTTTTCTCTCTTTTGATTTAAACCAACTAGGGACATATTACTTTGAATTTAAACTTTTAGATCTTTTTGGCTCAGCTCTTTTCTTTTCTTTTCCCCACTCATTTTTTTTTATTCTCTCTTTTCGTTTTTTTTTTATTTGGGAGAGGGTTCTATTTATACTCTAGAGCTTCTCTTTTCTAACTTTCTTTGTCTCTAGGGGTTTCTTTTCTTTAGGCACTCTTTTTGGTTCATTTCTTTCACTCAATCTCTCTCATTCCCAAAATCAAAAGAATTTAAACTCACAAACCCAACAACCATCCTAGAGGCTAGCCTAAATGAGGTCCTAATGCTAGCCAAAGATGAGAACAACCCATTGTCGCTCCTAATACTCTCAAGATTTTGCACATGACATGCTATCAATAAAATTCCTCATTCAAGCAAATTAATGTTGGCTTTAAAGAATGGTGAGGGTTAATGGGTATGAGAGTGTCATTTGGGTTAACAAAGATTGGTAGAAAGAGAGAAAGATAACCCAAATGTGTATAATATTCATGATCAAGTATGGAAATGCCCATATGCAAGAGAGATTAAGTTCATTAAGCCTTAGTTCATTTGGAGTTGGTTTCAAGAACAATGCCAATCATCAAGTAAGCAACAATTCACTACAGGAAATTGGGGTAGTGATAGCATAATATAGTAGCGTTTAAGTGTGTTTTGCTACGGTTTATATTTTAGTAGCGTTTTGCTTTTTCTAAATGCTACTGATAAGTTTTCAGAAAAACGAGTTTCTCGCGTTTAGTTATCAATAGCACTTTTTTGAAACAAACGCTACCTATGTGAAGCGCGGAAACGTAATTAGTTTGAGCGCCTAAGACTTATCGAAAATTAGAAGCCATTTTCAGACTCCCTCCATAGAAGCTTCATGAACCATTCTTTCCCTCTAACTCTCATTTTTTTCAGATTCCCTCCATCGAACTTTCAGTCTCCATTGAACTTTCAGTCTTCATCTTTTTCTCCCTCTCGTTTCAATCTCCTCCTCTAAACTTTCAGTTTTTGAGATTTCCGTCACTCTCCTCCTCGGTAGCCGAAGAATAAGCTCTAATTAAGGTTCGTCAATCTTAGCGATTGTTCGTTCTCGTTATTTAGGGTTAGAGGGTTTAGATTCGTCGAGCTAATTTCATGTTTCTTTCTTAAAAAAATTAGGGTTCTTTTTTCTGTTTCTCGATTTTTGTTCTATTAGATTCTGATTCTCGATAACCATCTCGATTTTTTGCATTGACACTGTGAAATTGGAGCTGTAATATGGACAAGTCCTGGGTTTGGCTTCCAAGGTATGTTCAAATCTTTTACGCTTGACTATTTCGTAAATGCAAATTAGTTTTTGCAATTGAAGTTTATTTAATCTTTTATGCTTGCTTGATATATTACAGGGCCAGCAATGATTATGAAAAGGGGGCAACTGATTTCGTGAATAAGTCAGCGTTGAGGTTGGGTAATCCTCTTCAAATCTCATGTCCCTGTGTCGACTGTCGGAACATGTGTCACCAAAATCTCAACACAGTCGTGGAGCATTTAGTCATAAGGGGGATGGATAAGAAGTACAAGAGGAATGATTGTTGGAGCGTTCATGGAGAGATAAGAAAGACGCAGACAGATGAGTTTGAAAGTGTTGACCACTTAGAAGCATACGAGTTGTTTAGAACTGCATTCTCTGTTGCTGAAGACAATCTACAAACCGGAGAGCAACCAGAAGTATTTAAAGGTGAAGAAGACTCTGAGTTCAAGAAGAAATTGCAGGATGCAGAAACTCCACTCTACTCCAGCTGTCCCAACTACAGTAAGATATCTGCAATCATGGGATTGTATCACATAAAAGTTAAGAGTGGGATTTCAGAGAATTATTTTGATCAGATTTTGACATTGGTACAAGACATGCTGCCTCAAGGGAATGTCCTTCCAAAGTCCACAGGCGACATCAAGAAATTTCTGAAGATATTTGGGTTTGGTTATGATGTTATTCACGCTTGCAAGAATGATTGTATTCTTTTTCGGAAGCAGTATGAGGATATGGATAGCTGCCCAAGATGTGGTGCTTCAAGATGGGAAGTTGATAAGCGTACGGGGGAAAATAAGATTGGGATTCCAGCAAAGGTACTACGGTATTTTCCTATCAAAGAAAGACTGAAGCGGATGTTTAGATCAAAGAGGATGGCTAAGGATTTGCAATGGCATTTCAGCAATGGTAGTGAAGATGATACCATGCGACACCCGGTGGACTCACTGACTTGGGCTCAGGTTAATGATAAATGGCCAGAGTTTGCTTCTGATCCGAGAAACCTTCGCCTTGGACTATCTACAGATGGTATGAATCCTTTTTCCATTCAGAACACAAAGTACAGCACATGGCCAGTCTTCTTGGTAAACTACAATATGCCTCCCAGTCTGTGCATGAAGGCAGAGAACATAATGTTGAGTCTCCTCATCCCTGGTCCAGCTGCACCAAGCAACAACATCGACGTTTATCTTGCTCCATTGATAGATGATCTGATTGACTTGTGGAATGAAGGTATACAGGCATATGACTCATTATCCAATGAGAATTTCACACTCCGAGCTATTCTGTTGTGGACTATCAGCGACTATCCAGGTTTGGGGACACTTGCTGGTTGTAAAGTGAAAGGGAAACAGGCGTGTACTGTATGTGGAAAGGATACACCTTTCAGGTGGTTGAAATTTAGTCGAAAGATGGTTTATTTAGGCAATAGGAGACGACTGAGGCCAGGGCACCCTTACCGACGCCGCAAAGCATGGTTTGACAATACTGTAGAGGAAGGGACTGCAAGCAGAATTCAAACCGGATCTGACATATTTGAGATGCTCAAGGACTTGAAGAATGATTTTGGAAAACCTTTAGAGAAGAAAGGCAAGAAGAGAAAATCTACTGTGGATGAAGATGATGAGATTGGAGGTGAAGAATATGAAGAAGATACTGACCAATGGAGGTGGAAGAAACGGTCAATTCTATTCGACTTACCTTACTGGAAGGTAGTACTTTCTCAATATCACTGTGATTGAACTATATATATATATATATATATGTTTACCACGTTCTAACCGTTTCTAATTATTTCATGTATTAGGATATGCCGGTACGTCATAACATTGACGTAATGCATGTGGAAAAGAATGTGTCTGACGCCATACTATCCATGTTGATGCATAGTGCAAAGTCAAAAGATGGTGTTAAAGCTAGGCAAGATTTAGAAGATATGGGGATTCGCAGCTCCTTACACACTGAGGTACGTGGAAAAAGGACATACCTACCTCCAGCTTCTTATTGGTTGACGAAGGATGAGAAGAAGATATTTTGCAAGAGGTTATCTGAATTCAGAAGACCAGATGGCTATTGTGCTAATATTGCAAATTGTGTTTCCATGGATCCTCCTCAGATTAATGGTTTAAAGTCACATGATCATCATGTTCTTCTGCAAAACCTATTACCTGTTGCATTGCGAAAATTGCTTCCTAAAGGTCCTAAGATTGCAGTGACTAGATTATGCAACTTCTTCTGCAGACTGTGTCAGCGTGTGATTGATCCTGAAAAGCTACTGGAACTAGAGAGTGAGCTTGTTGAGACAATGTGTCAGATGGAGCGGTTCTTTCCCCCATCACTCTTTGATATAATGTTCCACCTCCCTATACATCTAGCTAGAGAGGCACGCTTGGGAGGGCCAGTACACTTTAGATGGATGTATCCATTTGAAAGGTAATATTATTTTGTTTACCTCTTTCAATATTATCTTTGTTGTGATAAATATTTGACAAGAGCTGTTATTTTTTTGATCTTTAGGTACATGAAAACACTTAAGTCCTACGTTAAAAATTTTGCACGACCAGAAGCATGTATGGCTGAGGGTTACATGGCAGCAGAATGTATTGCCTTCTGCATGAAATTTCTTCAAAAATCTGTACCAGTTAATCAACCTGCGAGTCGTAATGAAGATGTTGATTTAGATGATGACATCCTTGAAGGCCGTCCAATCCAGAGATCCAAAGATGTTCTACTTTCTGATAAAGAGCGAGACATCGCACATAGATATGTTCTAATGAACACAACAGTTATGGAGCCATATATTGAGTAAGTGGATAAATTGAATACGTAATATTTATGATTGTATATGTGTGTTTATATTTATTGTTACTGCTATGTCAGTATGCATTTGGAAGCGTTGCAAGAGAAAGATCCTCGTTGTCGGCAAAATCAGACTCTGTTATGGAAGTTACATGTGGAACAGTTTACACAATGGGTAAAGGATAAGGTATATGTAGCAGTGGAGATGGAGTTTTCTTTACTCACTTTTATTGTTTTTAGCACTAACACCATCTTATCTCTGTTGTCATCAGATTTATTCTAACCCAGAGGAGCAGTCGAAAAAGCTAAAATGGTTAGCATTTGGACCAAGAAATTCAGTTGCAAGGTACAAAGGCTTAATCATCAATGGACATCGCTTTCAGATAGAGTCGCTAAAGAGGAAGACTCAGAACAGTGGGGTAGCATATGATGCTTTCAGTATGTGTAGATCGAGTGCAAAAGATAGTAAACATATGGCAGATATAGTATCCTACTACGGAGTGATAGAAGAGATTATACTACTCGACTACCATATGTTCCACGTCCCACTCTTCAGGTGTAAGTGGGCCAACAAAGGGCATGGTTTGAAGGTGGAAGATGGTTTTACGGTTGTGAACTTCCACTTAAGCCAAGCAGCATTCCAAAAAGATCCATACATTCTGCCGTCACAAGCAAAACAAGTGTTTAACACTCTCGGTGAGCATATTGGAGATGGTTTTACGGTTGAATTTAACACTCTCGGTGAGCATATTGGAGATGTCTCAGTGCTACTTTCATCCTTTCTGGGTATTCTTGTGAGAGAGCATGTACCAGTGTTACTCGAAGACTGGAGGCAACTCGATGAACTTACAAGAGACACAATGTGGGAGGAAATTCAGGTATTATTTAATGTTTATACAAGTAACCAGTAGCATGACATGGCAATGATAAGTGATAATTTCTGATTTTTTTGTAGGCAAGGTTCAACTTGAAAGAACAATGGCAAAAGGATGCTATTATAAAACAAATGGGTGGTCTCTTCAGGGCATCAAAATCACGGCTGGTGGCCAATATCCGTGCTATAAGTAGCAGGGAAAAAATTATTAACTTAAAACCAAGCAATATTCCCTCTTTGGCAACTTGGCTAAATTGGGTGAAGAGCAAGAAAGGAGAAGATTTTAAGGTTGCTTATGTATACATATTTTCTCTAATGTTATGTGTGTGTATAGAGACAACGAAGCCTAATCTTTGGTTTTCTTTTGAAGAAAACAAGTGCCCACTTCAGGGAATTGCGTAGGAGTCAGATCCCGCACACTACAGGACGCAGAGGAATGGTTCGTCTAACTCATAAAATGGTATGTTTCTGTCATATAAAGTGTACAAGATCTGTAGTGAATTAAATAGTCTAATCTGGCATTTTCTGTTTCTGGTAATTGTAGAAGAAGCAGAGCAAGGAGCCTGAAAAGGTTACTAGAAGTAAGGTTTGGATTGAAGCACACACACATAAAGATGGGAGACCCGCGAGACCAGAATTTGAAGAAACCATTGTGAGCAATAAACTTCTCATGTGATGTCTTACTATATTTATATTCTCTAACTCATATCACATATTTGAAACAGGAAAAAATCAAAACAATTGATAGTGAGCTCGACTCCACTGCTAGCACGAATATTAAAGAAGATGCTGTGAGTAAAGTCTTAGGACAAGACAGACCAGGAAGAGTTAGAGGTCTAGGCCGAGGGATTACTGCATCAAAGTTAGCTATATTGGCAGCTAGAGACACACACGTCATGAAGCTTGAGGCCAAACAAGCAGAACTAGTGGATGTAGTTCGTGGCTTGCAGGAACAACTTCATAACTTGACTGAATCAAGGAGAGTTGAAGTTGGGTCTACCTCTGAAGTGAATACTGATGTTTACAAAGGGGGCCGTGGATGTCAGATTTTGGATTGGTGTGTAGAGGAAGAGGTTGTTATTGGGGAAGGAGAGTTTGTTTCATCTGACGCAGCGTACAAGATTGGACGCATTCCAATAGGTCCTAACACGGCTGCTATTATTGTCAAGTCATATGAGGAGCAAGAAGCAGGGCCACTGTGGAGGCCTTCAGTAATTGTCAGAACACTGAGGCAAGCTGTTGGACAAGTTATCGCATGGCCAGTAGATAGGTTCATATTGGACAGTGAAATGGACTCTCCAACTCATAAGACTGCTGGTTCTGCGGTATGTATTTCTCGGTCTCTTTTGTTAAATTGTATGTGAAACTGAAAGTTGAATTTATTACTTCTTTTTTTCTACTAAGGTGACAAGTGATGATAAGATAAACATATATGATTGGAATTCAACTGGTGTAATTGTTGCTGAGGGTCGTTTGTGTTCGACGGACCCAGATGATCTGGTAAACGACATCCCACTAGGTCCAGGTGCTGCTATTGTGAAGGTTGATGTGGCAGTTGTTGAAGATGCATATCAATGGAGACCAGTTTCTGATGAAATGTTTCTGATGAGTCATGCAGTTAAGATGAAAATCTCATGGCCTCAAAATAAGATTCAACAGATTAGTCAGCAAGCCATGAAGGAGACGATATCAAAGAATAGCTCTCCCAAGGTAATATTCTAAAGCCTCTCAGTTTTAAAGCTTAAATAATTAATTTCTGTGTTTATTGCCATTTGATGAACTGTCTCTAATTGTCATTTCTAGAGTGTAAGTCACAGCTCTGATAGCAGCAAAAGTGGTAAAAGAAAGTGCATCCTCTTAGATTGCGAAGGGTCTGGCAATAAGGTGGCTGAAGGTAGAGTTTTTTCAACCGATCCAGAAGCTAAAGTTCATTTTGTCCCCTTGGGTCCCAATGCAAGCAAGGTATGGGTCGATGTCGTTAAAATTGGAGAAGCACCTGTTTGGAGAGGAAATTCAGAGATTCAGTTCATTGATGATGCTTTAGGTGTTCCAATAGCTTGGCCTAATGAATTTCTCATTATCTGTTGAATTAGAGAATGAACTTGTTGTTGGATATCTTTTTATGAATTATGTATGATACTTTGGCTTTTAATCTGATATTTTAGTGTTTTTAATTTCGTTAATTAAATTGCACCAATACTGTCCTGGTTCTCGTTGTCCATAATATATAGCACATCAGTCAATAGCGAAAGTAATAACGCTACATTTACACAAAATTTGCAAGCATATAACTTTATAGTAACAAATAAATACCGCTATTATAAATAAAATAATTGCAGAGACGAACCGCTATCAAAGAATAAGATTACATAGCATTCTAAAAAACCGCTACAAAAAGTCTATTATTTTTGGTTGCGTGTTGGTTCATAGCGCTTCTAAGACCGCTACGATTTAAATCGGTAGCGCTTATCCGACGCTACTAATAAGGGATTTTCCTGTTTGTTTTTATAAATTCAAAATTTACACATAAATTTTTTTAAAATAAGATTTATAATACTTTAAAACTTGAATTAGACAACAAGAATATTACAAAAGAAACTTAACAAAAAAACTTTAAAAAAGACATGAAGACATAATTATTACACAAATTTTAAAATTACAACAACACTAATAGTCTATCAAATTTGCTCCGAAACCTCCAAAATCTCTAAATATTGTCCAAACAAATTTTGTATAGCCGAAGATGAGCATTACATAAATAATTTTATGAAATAATATGGTATTTTGCTTATTGTTTAATATTTAATTATATATTTCTATTTGAAATTTTATATTTTAATGTAAGATTTTTTAACTAATATTACTGTAATATTTTTATATATGTCTAATTATTTATAATAGTTTTATATATTTATATTAATTATGAAAATATAAAGATCATAGTATAAAATACAAATAATTTTGAAGTTAAATTTGAAGTTTTACTTTTGAAGAAAAACATCTTAAAACTTCAAATATAGAGTTTTGCAAATTCTAAAATGTAGAATTTTTTTTTGGAGATGCTCTTGTAAAACAAACAAAGAAATGAGCTTATAATAACCATGTCACTTTTTCGTGATTTGGTATCACTCATATGATATCACAAATCTTTTTTAATATATATTTTTATTATTTCAGTTTAAACATGCTTAACTCTGAAATTTTTATGGACAAGTTATCGACAAGGTAAATGCATTTTAGTGACATATATAAAAAAATCAATTATATCAAGTTTTTCATTTCGTGCCACAAACCAAAATATTATAATTCACTTCTTCTTTCATATCACAGCGTTTTCGTTACTCTCTTGTCATTAGAGTAAGCTCACATGGGGCTCGACGGTGTAGGTTCCACTCTGATACCACTTGTAACACTTCAGCCATTCATGCTAATAGGCTTTCCACACCTGTTAACTTGGCATGTGGGTTTCATTTTGAGTGACGGTCGGTTATTAATTTCTAGAAAGCTCTGGAGACTTGTTGACCGACCATACAATCATCACATGACATTTTTCCATGCTATGGCCTCAACACACACGATATCGTGAATCACTTTTTAATAGTGATAAGTCACTCATCATTTCACTACTTCAACTCAATCACGTTTAATTCTGGAGTTTTTCGTGTTTTGTCACTCACATATAACTTTTGTTTTAATATAATATAAACTATAATTATAAAATTTATATAAAAACAGCATAGAAATTTTATTTTCCGTTTATAACAAAATCTTAGTTAACATTAATTTATAATAATATTATATTACTAATTACAAATTTAATTAATATATTAATAAATAAAACTTCTAACAGCATATTTTATAAATAGCACATGAATTAAATGTTAGTTATATACTATGATTTTGTTTTAACAAGATAGATGAAGATGAAATATAAATTCAATAGCAAATGAATAATTATTGTTTTAGAAAAGAATATTTATCCGATTTTATTAATTAATGTAAATAACTAATTAATAAGTCAAAATAAATAATTAATAAAATAGTAATATTATGACTTTTATATATTATATTTTCTTTTGTGACTATTTTAATAGAGTAGATAAAATGGACTTTTTAAGGGTCCAAGATTCAAATCAAAGTAGTATTTTAGAGTTCAATCCATTTCTAAGTGTTTCAATGCAAAGAGAATACAAGTTCAAACTTAATCTAAGTGCATTCAGTTAATGAAGTGATTTTATTAAACTAACAAGATTCTAAACAATTAACTAGCAACTTTCAAGCAAATGGATATGGGAGGAGTCATAGATGTAGGAATTTGATTTCAGATGACTAAGATTTAATCTAAAATGACAAAGATTCAATCAACACAATTCCCTAAGTCTAGATAACAATTCTAAGCAAGTTCTTTGTCAAGACAAAATCTCATTTACTCTCATTGATCAAACATCAAATTCTTTTGGTTTGTGTCAATCAAGCAATCATTAAGAACAAATCATTCAACTTTCTAAACTCCCCTAACATCAAATGCCTTTGGTAGGGTAAGCTAAGAGCATGTTGAATTGGCTCAGACATTTCATCGAACACCTTCCGGGCAATGAAATGTCTAGATTTCTAATCTAAAATGGCCAACTCTAGATTAGCAAGGAAACATATTAATCTACTCTAAACATTCTAGATCATCACTTAATCATCCTAATCATCCTAACCCATGAATCCAAACAGAATCTACTCACTAATCTTCATGATTAACCTTAAACCCATAATAGATTCAAGAGAAATCATGTTAAGAAGATGAGATAGACTCAAATTACTCAAGAAAGAAAGATTATATTACTAAAGATTCAAACTTTCTCCAAAATATCAATGTATTTTTAACAGAAAACAAGATATGATCCATGTTTTTGGTCTAAAACTATTTATAATAGTTTAAAACTTGAATCGGGTCAACCCGACAAACCCGTGTCTGACCCAAGAACAAATGGGTAACTTGGTTTTGATATCGACCGCGGACGGGCTCGGTCCGCGGACGGCCTCGGTCCGCGGCCGTGGTCCGCGGCCAATCCACTCCAACAATGACCTCTCGGGTTGAAATCCGCGGACTGCACCAGTCCGCAGTTTGTGTCCGCAGTCCGTCTGCACCAACCTCGACCTTACTGCCTCGAATCCGCGGACCGCTATCGTCCGCGCCCATCGTCTGTGGATTGACCTTCCACTACTGCGGACTGACCTTGTCCGCGGCCGACCCATCTCCATGGCTTTTGTCATGTTTGCTTGTCCAAATCTCCAAACTTCAACCTGAGCCTCTCCAAACCTGAAATACCACATATGTATATGCTATGCACCTAATCAAACTCTAAATGCATCCTAAATGATCTAAATGAGTATGAAAATGATAGGTAAAACATGTAAAATCTCATGACATCAACTCCCCCAAACTTGTCTTTTACTTGTCCACAAGTAAACGTTTAAAAACAAAGTGAGGAAGAGGTTTGAAGATGGAAGCTCATAACCAAAAGAAAACTTTCTAGCCTTCAACTTAACATCCTAAGGGAAACATAGCAAATAGCATGAGCAACTCTCTTAGTTCACTCTAGCTTCTCAAGGCCTATCAAGACTCTTTTATCTCTACACAAGTTGTGATGCCATTCAACGAACAAGTTTCTTAGCCAACCCTCACATTCATTCAAACACACACACACAAGTGAATTCTTGCAAATGGATATTTGACTCAATCATTTGGCTTGATGAGAGAAGATGGTCTAATGTGAAGAAAAATAGGTTTCAAATGCATTTTTTTATAGTGACTCACACTCAAGAATAGAAGCAGAATCATTATGCAAAATTTATCTAAGAAAATGAGCAATTCATGCATACAATGCATTGTTCTCATCATTCTACCATTTACCTAGATGATTTCAAGTTCTACCCCTTCTTTTTCATCATTCCCAAACCCAAAATACACCCACTTTCATCTCTCACCCAACACTCTTTTCTCTCTTTTGATTTAAACCAACTAGGGACATATTACTTTGAATTTAAACTTTTAGATCTTTTTGGCTCAGCTCTTTTCTTTTCTTTTCCCCACTCATTTTTTTTATTCTCTCTTTTCGTTTTTTTTTTATTTGGGAGAGGGTTCTATTTATACTCTAGAGCTTCTCTTTTCTAACTTTCTTTGTCTCTAGGGGTTTCTTTTCTTTAGGCACTCTTTTTGGTTCATTTCTTTCACTCAATCTCTCTCATTCCCAAAATCAAAAGAATTTAAACTCACAAACCCAACAACCATCCTAGAGGCTAGCCTAAATGAGGTCCTAATGCTAGCCAAAGATGAGAACAACCCATTGTCGCTCCTAATACTCTCAAGATTTTGCACATGACATGCTATCAATAAAATTCCTCATTCAAGCAAATTAATGTTGGCTTTAAAGAATGGTGAGGGTTAATGGGTATGAGAGTGTCATTTGGGTTAACAAAGATTGGTAGAAAGAGAGAAAGATAACCCAAATGTGTATAATATTCATGATCAAGTATGCAAATGCCCATATGCAAGAGAGATTAAGTTCATTAAGCCTTAGTTCATTTGGAGTTGGTTTCAAGAACAATGCCAATCATCAAGTAAGCAACAATTCACTACAGGAAATTGGGGTAGTGATAGCATAATATAGTAGCGTTTAAGTGTGTTTTGCTACGGTTTATATTTTAGTAGCGTTTTGCTTTTTCTAAATGCTACTGATAAGTTTTCAGAAAAACAAGTTTCTCGCGTTTAGTTATCAATAGCACTTTTTTGAAACAAACGCTACCTATGTGAAGTGCGGAAACGTAATTAGTTTGAGCGCCTAAGACTTATCGAAAATTAGAAGCCATTTTCAGACTCCCTCCATAGAAGCTTCATGAACCATTCTTTCCCTCTAACTCTCATTTTTTTCAGATTCCCTCCATCGAACTTTCAGTCTCCATTGAACTTTCAGTCTTCATCTTTTTCTCCCTCTCGTTTCAATCTCCTCCTCTAAACTTTCAGTTTTTGAGATTTCCGTCACTCTCCTCCTCGGTAGCCGAAGAATAAGCTCTAATTAAGGTTCGAAAATCTTAGCGATTGTTCGTTCTCGTTATTTAGGGTTAGAGGGTTTAGATTCGTCGAGCTAATTTCATGTTTCTTTCTTAAAAAAATTAGGGTTCTTTTTTTTGTTTCTCGATTTTTGTTCTATTAGATTCTGATTCTCGAAAACCATCTCGATTTTTTGCATTGACACTGTGAAATTGGAGCTGTAATATGGACAAGTCCTGGGTTTGGCTTCCAAGGTATGTTCAAATCTTTTACGCTTGACTATTTCGTAAATGCAAATTAGTTTTTGCAATTGAAGTTTATTTAATCTTTTATGCTTGCTTGATATATTACAGGGCCAGCAATGATTATGAAAAGGGGGCAACTGATTTCGTGAATAAGTCAGCGTTGAGGTTGGGTAATCCTCTTCAAATCTCATGTCCCTGTGTCGACTGTCGGAACATGTGTCACCAAAATCTCAACACAGTCGTGGAGCATTTAGTCATAAGGGGGATGGATAAGAAGTACAAGAGGAATGATTGTTGGAGCGTTCATGGAGAGATAAGAAAGACGCAGACAGATGAGTTTGAAAGTGTTGACCACTTAGAAGCATACGAGTTGTTTAGAACTGCATTCTCTGTTGCTGAAGACAATCCACAAACCGGAGAGCAACCAGAAGTATTTAAAGGTGAAGAAGACTCTGAGTTCAAGAAGAAATTGCAGGATGCAGAAACTCCACTCTACTCCAGCTGTCCCAACTACAGTAAGATATCTGCAATCATGGGATTGTATCACATAAAAGTTAAGAGTGGGATTTCAGAGAATTATTTTGATCAGATTTTGACATTGGTACAAGACATGCTGCCTCAAGGGAATGTCCTTCCAAAGTCCACAGGCGACATCAAGAAATTTCTGAAGATATTTGGGTTTGGTTATGATGTTATTCACGCTTGCAAGAATGATTGTATTCTTTTTCGGAAGCAGTATGAGGATATGGATAGCTGCCCAAGATGTGGTGCTTCAAGATGGGAAGTTGATAAGCGTACGGGGGAAAATAAGATTGGGATTCCAGCAAAGGTACTACGGTATTTTCCTATCAAAGAAAGACTGAAGCGGATGTTTAGATCAAAGAGGATGGCTAAGGATTTGCAATGGCATTTCAGCAATGGTAGTGAAGATGATACCATGCGACACCCGGTGGACTCACTGACTTGGGCTCAGGTTAATGATAAATGGCCAGAGTTTGCTTCTGATCCGAGAAACCTTCGCCTTGGACTATCTACAGATGGTATGAATCCTTTTTCCATTCAGAACACAAAGTACAGCACATGGCCAGTCTTCTTGGTAAACTACAATATGCCTCCCAGTCTGTGCATGAAGGCAGAGAACATAATGTTGAGTCTCCTCATCCCTGGTCCAGCTGCACCAAGCAACAACATCGACGTTTATCTTGCTCCATTGATAGATGATCTGATTGACTTGTGGAATGAAGGTATACAGGCATATGACTCATTATCCAATGAGAATTTCACACTCCGAGCTATTCTGTTGTGGACTATCAGCGACTATCCAGGTTTGGGGACACTTGCTGGTTGTAAAGTGAAAGGGAAACAGGCGTGTACTGTATGTGGAAAGGATACACCTTTCAGGTGGTTGAAATTTAGTCGAAAGATGGTTTATTTGGGCAATAGGAGACGACTGAGGCCAGGGCACCCTTACCGACGCCGCAAAGCATGGTTTGACAATACTGTAGAGGAAGGGACTGCAAGCAGAATTCAAACCGGATCTGACATATTTGAGATGCTCAAGGACTTGAAGAATGATTTTGGAAAACCTTTAGAGAAGAAAGGCAAGAAGAGAAAATCTACTGTGGATGAAGATGATGAGATTGGAGGTGAAGAATATGAAGAAGATACTGACCAATGGAGGTGGAAGAAACGGTCAATTCTATTCGACTTACCTTACTGGAAGGTAGTACTTTCTCAATATCACTGTGATTGAACTATATATATATATATATATGTTTACCACGTTCTAACCGTTTCTAATTATTTCATGTATTAGGATATGCCGGTACGTCATAACATTGACGTAATGCATGTGGAAAAGAATGTGTCTGACGCCATACTATCCATGTTGATGCATAGTGCAAAGTCAAAAGATGGTGTTAAAGCTAGGCAAGATTTAGAAGATATGGGGATTCGCAGCTCCTTACACACTGAGGTACGTGGAAAAAGGACATACCTACCTCCAGCTTCTTATTGGTTGACGAAGGATGAGAAGAAGATATTTTGCAAGAGGTTATCTGAATTCAGAAGACCAGATGGCTATTGTGCTAATATTGGAAATTGTGTTTCCATGGATCCTCCTCAGATTAATGGTTTAAAGTCACATGATCATCATGTTCTTCTGCAAAACCTATTACCTGTTGCATTGCGAAAATTGCTTCCTAAAGGTCCTAAGATTGCAGTGACTAGATTATGCAACTTCTTCTGCAGACTGTGTCAGCGTGTGATTGATCCTGAAAAGCTACTGGAACTAGAGAGTGAGCTTGTTGAGACAATGTGTCAGATGGAGCGGTTCTTTCCCCCATCACTCTTTGATATAATGTTCCACCTCCCTATACATCTAGCTAGAGAGGCACGCTTGGGAGGGCCAGTACACTTTAGATGGATGTATCCATTTGAAAGGTAATATTATTTTGTTTACCTCTTTCAATATTATCTTTGTTGTGATAAATATTTGACAAGAGCTGTTATTTTTTTGATCTTTAGGTACATGAAAACACTTAAGTCCTACGTTAAAAATTTTGCACGACCAGAAGCATGTATGGCTGAGGGTTACATGGCAGCAGAATGTATTGCCTTCTGCATGAAATTTCTTCAAAAATCTGTACCAGTTAATCAACCTGCGAGTCGTAATGAAGATGTTGATTTAGATGATGACATCCTTGAAGGCCGTCCAATCCAGAGATCCAAAGATGTTCTACTTTCTGATAAAGAGCGAGACATCGCACATAGATATGTTCTAATGAACACAACAGTTATGGAGCCATATATTGAGTAAGTGGATAAATTGAATAGTAATATTTATGATTGTATATGTGTGTTTATATTTATTGTTACTGCTATGTCAGTATGCATTTGGAAGCGTTGCAAGAGAAAGATCCTCGTTGTCGGCAAAATCAGACTCTGTTATGGAAGTTACATGTGGAACAGTTTACACAATGGGTAAAGGATAAGGTATATGTAGCAGTGGACATGGAGTTTTCTTTACTCACTTTTATTGTTTTTAGCACTAACACCATCTTATCTCTGTTGTCATCAGATTTATTCTAACCCAGAGGAGCAGTCGAAAAAGCTAAAATGGTTAGCATTTGGACCAAGAAATTCAGTTGCAAGGTACAAAGGCTTAATCATCAATGGACATCGCTTTCAGATAGAGTCGCTAAAGAGGAAGACTCAGAACAGTGGGGTAGCATATGATGCTTTCAGTATGTGTAGATCGAGTGCAAAAGATAGTAAACATATGGCAAATATAGTATCCTACTACGGAGTGATAGAAGAGATTATACTACTCGACTACCATATGTTCCACGTCCCACTCTTCAGGTGTAAGTGGGCCAACAAAGGGCATGGTTTGAAGGTGGAAGATGGTTTTACGGTTGTGAACTTCCACTTAAGCCAAGCAGCATTCCAAAAAGATCCATACATTCTGCCGTCACAAGCAAAGCAAGTGTTTAACACTCTCGGTGAGCATATTGGAGATGGTTTTACGGTTGAATTTAACACTCTCGGTGAGCATATTGGAGATGTCTCAGTGCTACTTTCATCCTTTCTGGGTATTCTTGTGAGAGAGCATGTACCAGTGTTACTCGAAGACTGGAGGCAACTCGATGACAGAGATACCCAAAAGAAAGAATAAATGCAAAGAAAAACTGGTATATACAATGGAAATGTTGGAGTGGTACCTCAAGCGGAGAGTGGAGAAGGAGGATCCTTCCCACTTGTGGGAACCGAATTCGCACTGTCGATTTTCGTTTAAATAAGAAAACTAGGAAAGCCCTAATTTCCCAGAGGTCCCGGATATCTGCTAATACCACACGCCAAGCAATCAAAACACAAGAATAACAACGATAAAGTATAAGAAATCGAAAAGAGAGTAAAGTAGATCTTATTCTGAATTCGCGTTTGAGCGTTACAACAAAGTAAGAGCCTAGGCTACGAGAGCTGTCGGCGAGATTCCTAGTTCTAAAACCCTAAGACGGCAATAACCTAGTTGAGTCGCAGCTCGAATAACAAAAACGGAAATATGCCTAATTGCTCTAAGTGCTAAGTTTGCTCTGAGAAAATCTTCCCATGCTTCTCGCCTAGGACTCCTTATATACTGGCTCCTAGGTCGGTTTGCGCTTTTCCTCTTCTCCTCTTAAGCCGTCATAGCATAAAAATGGAGATATTCTATTTTTTCCGATCCTTGTAATTATCTTCAAAATTTCGTATTTATCCGCAGAAACTTGACATTTATCTTTCCTTGCGAACCAAGCGTAAACCATCGTGTGGATTACGGGATGCTGGTTAAGAAATCGTAAGTTGGGTCTCGAGTCATGTCTTAGGTCCCTTTGGGCCGTCTTCTGACTCGAAACGTTTATTACGGCTTCTTTCGTTAAAGAACGAACTTTCCGCGGTTTTACCGTAAAGTTTGATCGATGACTTAGAACGGCGGGAAACATGTAATGGGTTCACTACGGTCTTCGGGAGATAGCATCGAAGGGTAGACGAGAATACATGGACTAATTGTCGTATCGAGACCGAGTGGAACAGACGCTCGGTCGCTACGTAGCGACCGGACAGCGTGCATGTGCGGTAGTAGCGTAATGACCGAGCTTGGTTCGTCCGTGTCCCGATCGTCATACTCGGACCTATCCGTAGCCGGTCATGGTATGTTTCCGATGGCTTATGTTCGATCTAAATAGAATTCGAACGAAGCTTTATCTCGGGAACATACGTTGCGACGTTCTCTTGACCGAGCATGATTTGTTGCGAAAAGACATACTTGTATTTTGCGGGGATTTGGACATTAACTTCGTCGTGACCGTTTTCGACCCCAACAGTTAGCCCCCCAGCTTGTTAGGATCGTGGATTTCTAGTGAGATCCCAACATGCGGTATGGCGAGTTCGGACGAGATTGGTGTATTTGGTAGAAGTTCGTGTCCGGAAATCCGTAAGTAAATAGTAATTTCTTATGCCTATAAGAAGGGAGGTAATTTCTTCACAATT
This sequence comes from Brassica napus, assembly GCF_020379485.1. NCBI lineage: Eukaryota > Viridiplantae > Streptophyta > Magnoliopsida > Brassicales > Brassicaceae > Brassica > Brassica napus. The sequence continues at coordinate 6,289,571 of NC_063449.1, forward strand.
TTTACACTTACTCATTCTCATAGAGAGATTTCTTGAAAAGTTCTTTTTTCTTTTTCTTTCTCTCTATCATTTCCTTCTTGATAAAAAAAGAAAAACACGAGATGTCGAGTAAGAAGAGGAGTTCTAAGAAAGGGTCCTTGCCATTGAGGCGAGCCATAGAGAATCCATGATCTATCGCTTTAAAGCGGAGAAGGCTGAAAAGGATCTTGCTCGCATGCGAGACGATATTGTTGGCGTGAGATGCTCAACTCGCTCGTGATCATGCGAGGACTGTTCGCAGGGCGGAACGGAAGGGCAAGAGGGAAATCATCGAGGTGATGAAGACTCGCGCCTCTCAATTCCAGGTCGAGTACGGGAACCTCAAGGATGCTTTCAACTCGCTGGGCGACTTCCATGAGTGTCGCGGTTCAGTTGGGAGCCTTTGGAAGACGCGGGCGGATGACTACGTTTTCGAGAGGAAGATGGAGTTAATGAAGGGCGGCATGAAGGATCATGCTCACGCTGAGACGCTCATTTCTCCGATCGACGAGAGGATTCAGGGATTTAGGGATCCCATTCCGGTTTCTCCTGATACCGTAGAGACCACGACCGAGTTTGCTGGTGACGATGAGGAAGTGAACTATCCCGCGGATGCATTCGGATCTTGCTCGCATGCGAGGACTGTTCGCAGGGCGGAACAGAAGGGCAAGAGGGAAATCATCGAGGTGATGAGGACTCGCGCCTCTCAATTCCAGGTCGAGTACGGGAACCTCAAGGATGCTTTCAACTCGCTGGGCGACTTCCATGAGTGTCACGGTTCAGTTGGGAGCCTTTGGAAGACGCGGGCGGATGACTACGTTTTCGAGAGGAAGATGGAGTTAATGAAGGGCGGCATGAAGGATCATGCTCACGCTGAGACGCTCATTTCTCCGATCGACGAGAGGATTCAAGGATTCAGGGATCCCATTCTGGTTTCTCCTGATACCGTAGAGACCACGACCGAGTTTGCTGGTGACGATGAGGAAGTGAACTATCCCGCGGATGCATTCGGAGCTTCCTTGTCCGGGAATTTTAACTTTGATCTGTGAGAGGTGAGTGTTTGATGGGAAGAAATTTTTCCCTTATCTAGTATTCTGCGGCCAAGTGTGGCCTTCGTTCATATATGTCCGGCCGAGTGTGGCCTTCGAACTTTGTATGGGCCTGTTTTGGCCGCTTTTATTTTTATCGGGACTGTTCGTTGGTGGCTTTGAACCCCTACCGCTATGCGGTTTATATATATAATGGATGTTTGTTTGAGTTACTTTGTTTCGAGTGGGTTTGAAGTAAACATGAGTTGTCTTCTCATATTTAACTTCGTTGAGGCGTTCAATCTGTTGGTTTGTTCGAGACGTGAGTTTTCGTAAAAATTATTTATTCTTACGAACTTTCGGAAACGTTGAGATATGAACGGAGAGACATATTTTAGGATCTCGTATCGTTTAGATATCATGTCTTTGAGATGTCTGAAACCAATGCGATGGAGTTAGGGCAAGACCTAGGTTTACTCTCGGTTTTAAGGTTTGTGCGGTGACTTGCCGGCTATCGATTTTCCTGTTGCGATTTCTACCTGATTCATACCGATTTAAAGCCCGCGATAGGTTCTCGGCTTATATGACTTGTATGGTACGAATCGAGCATCTTTCCAGAGACAATTTTTAAGCCAACTGGAAGTGCTAGACCAAAATTTCGGATTTTTTTTTGTAGCGCCCTTTCATCTCTGTGTTGGACGTTCGAAGATCAAAAGAGTGATCAAGTTGCGTTTGTTTAAGATGGCTGATGTGTTCGTCGGGGCCAATTGACGAACGGAGTGTAAGGTTTTTGTGGCCGCGTTCGGACAATTTGTTCTCATCGTCTCGACTTTTAACTTGGCGACGTCTTGCAGTTATTTCGAAGGCTATACATATATATTCGGTGCTGAAGAGGGATTGTTTTGAGATTTTGGGCCGTATGAAACTGCTGACAAGAGTCTTAACGTTTGTAGATTTTCTAAGCGTGTTCTGAGACTTTTGCGTTAATTGAAGCGCAAGTGTCTTAAAAAGGAGCGACGCATATTGTAGTAAAAATTTTCGAAATCTCTAAAAAACTCGATTACAATAACGCATCTTTTCCTGTGTGGGAGTATACGAGTATATGCACCCACTTCCCCCCCCCCTTTTTAGAGATGGGGATAGCTGAACTCGTCTTTCGACGAGCTGCCTACGTACCTCTTTCGAGGATCAAGCCATCTCGTAGTTCTATTTTATGCCGCGAGCATTTTTACTTGGCGATTGTCACCGTTCTGACCGCCTTGATCGTGATGACCGTGGCCGGGTCAGCGTTCTCTTCCGGATGTTCCGGTTGAGTCGTAGTGTCGGCTTCAGACTCGTGTTGAGTTTCGACACCCGTAGCGTTTGCGTCAGCAGACGATGTTAAATCGTCTTTTCTTGAAATGTTTTTGGCTGAAGGTTTATCTATCTTCGTGCACTTGCGATTTGCCGTTGCAGAGGACGTCATCTGCCTTAACTTGTGCTCCGGGAGGAAGCATAGTTGCGACTGTTTCTGACATCTCCAGATGGCTGCGACTCCGTTTGGGGTCGGGAATTTGACACCTAGGTGGTACGTTGATGGAACGGCTTGCATGGCGTTGAGCCATGGGGTTCCCATGATCACGTTGTAGATGGCAGGATGATCGACCACCGCGAATTCGACGATTTTCGTGATCTCCTTGGCCATGACTGGCAGCTGGATTGACCCGAGGGTCAATTATACTTCGCCTGAAAAACCCGTGAGCGGTTTCGGCGTTGGAGTTACTTCTCCCAGTTTGATGCTCATCCGATTGAGAGTGTCGCGGAAGATTACATTGACTGTGCTTCCCGTGTCAATGAGTACTCTGCCGACTTCCAGATCTCGTATGACGAGATCTATGACGAGCGGATCGCAGTGAGGTTGATCGATCCCGCCGGCTTCCTCCTTTGTGAAGGTGATTGAGAAATTCTGATCATCTCGGGTAGGAGACCATGTAGGCCAGTTTGCGCTCGACTCTGCCTTCCGCTGGTAAGCCTTGATGGTCGAAACCGTATCGTTGCAGAATTGCGATCCTCCAATGATCATGTTGACTCTGCGACGATTGTTATCGTTCCTCTTGTCGTCCGGCCTTCTGCCGCGTTTATCCCCAGATTGGTTTCTTTGAGGAGATTTCTTCGCGGGAGGATTTCTGTCCGCCTTCGGGGGGCGATCGGTCTCGAGGATGAGATCTTTCACGCTGGTCACTTCCGAGAGCTCTCCAGCTAGTAGCTTCGCGGCCAGCCTTGCTCCCAAGACTTTGCAGTTGGTCGTGGAGTGTCCTCGGGACTGATGGAACTCGCAGAAGGTGTTTTCATAATATCCTTGATTGCGAGTCCACGTATTACCCGTGGTTCGGCCCTGGTCCGAGCTGATCGCGTAATTGTGCGCTCCTTGGAGATCTTCCCCCTCGTGATGGACATACTTGTCGTTACGAGGGTTCTTCTTCTTCGTTTTTGGATCTACATCTTTCGAGGATGGTCTCGCCGACTTATGTTTTTGCAATAAGACTTTCGTTTCTTCCTCAATCATGAGGTAGTCCGTCGCCTTGTGGAGGGCGTCCTGGATCGTCCGCGGTTTGTCGAGGGCTATCCATTTTCTGAATTTTGACTTGTACCAGAGCGCCTTTCTGAGCGCATCAATGGCCACCTTGTCGCTTATCCCACTGACCTTGGACATTACCAACTTGAATCGGCTGATGAACTCGCGGAGGGGTTCGTCTTCCCTCTGGGACAGACTCCAGAGATCGACATCAGAAGTTTCTCTATCTATGAACATAGAGTATTGCTTGAGAAATTCCGATGCGAGCTGTCGAAAACTTCCGATAGAGTTTCGCTTAAGGCATGGGAACCATACGAGGGCTGCCCCTTCTAGATTCTCGACGAACAGGCGGCAGTAGCCGGCGTCTTTTTCGCTGTCCTTCAGCCTCGCTCTTACCATCGTGATGTGGAAAGCCTGAAGGTGCGCCTTCGGATCGGTCGTACCATCATACCTCGGTACTCTGAGTTTTCCCGGATCAGATACCCTCATATCTGAGATGCGAGTGGTGAAGAGGGTCTTCCGAGCCCCTTCTAGCAGCCTGTCGATCTCGGGTGCAGCGCTGGTAGCGTGATGGATTTGGGATTTCACGACTCTTACTTCTGCCAAAGTCTTGGTGATATAGTCGCGAAGATCACGGATATTCGACGTCTCGCCAGCAGATTTCCGAGCCTGTCGGCGTTTACTGCGAGTGAGCTCGTTTTGCTTTTCAGCCAGCTCTTCTTGTTCGTTCCAATAGAGGATTTCCTCCTCTTCTATCATTGGTTTGTCTAACGAAGAGCTTTCCCAAGCGAATCGGCTTCTAGTCCTCCTTGGATGTCTGTCGACGTCCTCATCAGTATCGTTGGAGACATTGCTAGGATCCAAGTCGACGTGCTTGACTCCGTTGTCCTCCGAAGCCTTCGTGGGAGGCGGAGGACTTTCAGGGTTTCCCTTTTCGATGAGAGATTTCTCGCTAGGCCTACACGGATCCAGGCCTGTCGATTGGGGTTGCGAAGTCGAGTCTTTTCCCACGGACTTTAGTGGTTCCGCGGGGGCGGATTGTTCGAGTCCTTACCGTTAAAGTTTCAACTTGTTTGGTCAAGGTGTTCACGAGCTTATCTTGTTCTTACGACCTTTTTTTGTAGGTGGCGAACATCTTTTTAAACTCCTCAAGCGCCGCGGCGTTGGCTGGTGCGTTGGCCGCGGATACGTCCGCTGCGGGAGTGTGGAGGTCAGTGCCACTGCTTCCGTTAAGAGTAGTCTGCACGTTATCCGCGTCGTCAGTTGACATGTCTAGTTGAGCGTGATGTGGTTGAGAGTTAGATTGATCCGTACCCCCCTCCTTCTAGCGCCAAACTGTGGGAACCAAAATTCGAACTGTCGATTTCCGTTTAAATAAGAAAACTAGGAAAGCCCTAATTTCCCAGAGGTCTCGGATATCTGCTAATACCACACGCCAAGCAATCAGGACACAAGAATAACAACGATAAAGTATAAGAAATCAAAAAGAGAGTAAAGTAGATCTTATTCCGAATTCGCGTTTGAGCGTTACAATAAGGTAAGAGCCTAGGCTACGAGAGCTGTTGGCGAGATTCCTAGTTCTAAAACCCTAAGACGGCAATAACCTAGTTGAGTCGCAGCTCGAATAACAAAAACATAAATATGCCTAATTGCTCTAAGTGCTAAGTTTGCTCTGAGAAAATCCTCTCATGCTTCTCGCCTAGGACTCCTTATATACTGGCTCCTAGGTCGGTTTGCGCTTTTCCTCTTCTTCCCTTAAACCGTCATAGCATAAAAATGGAGATATTCCATTTTTTCCGATCCTTGTAATTATCTTCAAAATTTCGTATATATCCGCAGAAACTTGACATTTATCTTTTCTTGCGAACCAAGCGTAAACCGTCGTGCGGCTTACGGGCTGCTGGTTAAGAAATCGTAAGTTGGGCCTCGAGTTATGTCTTAGGTCCCTTGGGGCCGTCTTCTGACTCGAAGCATTTACTACGGCTTCTTTCGATAAAGAACGAACTTTCTGCGGTTTTTACCGTAAAGTTTGATCGATGACTTAGAACGGCGGGAAACATGAAATGAGTTCGCTATGGTCTTTGGGAGATAGCATCGAAGGGTAGACGAGAATGCATGGACTAATTTTCATATCGATGTTTCGGAAGAGCTCGGCCGCTACGTAGAGACCGAGCGGAACGGACGCTCTGTTGCTGCGTAGCGACCGGATAGCGTGCATGTGCGGTAGTAGCGTAATGACCGAGCTTGGTTCGTCCGTGTCCCGATCGTCATACTCGGACCTATTTGTAACCGGTCTGGGTATGTTTCCGATGGCTTATGTTCAATCTAAATATAATTCAAACGAAGCTTTATCTCGGGAACATACGTTGCGATGTTCTCTTGACCGATCATGATTTGTTGCGAAAAGACATACTTGTATTTTGCGGGGATTTGGATATTAACTTCGTCGTGACCGTTTTCGACCCCAACACCACTTTCAAGGGTGATGGTGAGGACTTGAGAGAGAAGCTCTTGAAGCTTGATTGGATCATCTTGGAGCTATGGAGTGATGATGGCCTTTGCACTTGAGAATGGTGTAGACTTTCCTTTGCATTTGATCTTGACTCAATAGCTCCATCCTTGAACTTCATTGGGTGAAGAGTGAGAGTGTGTGGCATCATACCAAGAGGTGAAGGGTGAGGTTTTTTCATCATCTTCTTCTTGCCATGAGAAACCTTTGTGGCTCTACTCACCTCCTCCTTTGTTGCACTTTCCAAGAGCTCATCACACATCTCTTTAGAGGACTCTCCATCAACATTCTTTTCTACTAACAACCATTTCATCCTTGATCTTTTTAATGGACGGTTCTCCACAAGTGATGGTTCCACAATACTCAAAATTCATCATTGGAGACTTGATTGGGTAGGAGACAGCTTTGTTCACATTGAGGATTGTGACCTTCTTGTTGGCAAAGTCAATGCAAGCTCCTACTGTTGTGAGAAATGGTGTGCCAAGGATCAATGAGACTCTCTTCTCAGTTGCTATCTGCAAAACAGTGAGATCAATAGGGATGGTGCAGTCTCCAATCTTCATAGGGTAGTATTTGATTAAGCCTAATGGAGTTGTTGAAGAAGAGTCTCCAATCATGAGTGAAGATGTGTTTGGCTCCATGTTCTCAATTCCAAGACTCTTCACCATCTCCATTTAGATCACATTCACACTTGCACCAGAATCAACAAGAGCATCATCAAGTGTGAACTTACCAAGGGAGCAAGACAAGGTGAACTTCCCTTGGGTTTCTAGTTTTGGAATAGACTTTGGTGTGACTGGTGGATCAAGCTGCATAGTACAGATGTTTAAGAGCTCTCCTACTTCTTCTTTGTGAGCTAGAATGTCCTTGATGAGCATCAGTTTGACATGAGCATCATGCATATTCGATATCCGTGGAAGCTTGACTCCTACATCTCCCATGTCTTTTCTAAACTTGGAGATCAACTTCTTTTGAGCTTTAGTGAGGAACCTTTGTGGAAATGGGAGCTTGTCATAAGGTAATTGTTCAACCACATGAGCTTCTTCTAGCTGAACCTCCTTCAATTGCGTGATAGCTTTCCCAATAACCGGTTTCTCAACCTTGAGTCTAACTGGTTGCAAAACCTTTCCCTCAACCTTCTTTACAGTTTGTATCTCAACCCTTTCCACAATCTTGTGTTCAACCTTCTCCACAATCTGTGCTTCAGCCTTGGCAACAACTTCTGTTCCATTGATGTTAGGAGTTTTCAAGGCTCCTAGGACAAATGTTGTAGTATAAATGATTGTCGAACCAGTTCTGAGGGATATCAAAGCAACGAGAATGCAAGTACTCACTTAATCAAAGTGCAACCAATTATTTAGATGGGTTTTAAACTACTACTAATACTAGAAATCAATTACAGAATGACACTTTCTTGACTAAGGGAAAAGAGAACTCATGGGCATAGGGATTAGACCTTGGGTGATCAAGTATCGAACTAAGGATGGCAAATGATCAATCAAACTATCAACCTTAAGCCTAGACACAATTCTAATCAAGCTCTATGTCTAGATGAATGCTTATTTGCTAAAATATCTCAAACATCAAATGTCTTTGGTTGAATAATGTGAAAGCAATCATTACTAATAAGTCTATTAGCTATCTTAGCACCTTTAACAGCAAATGTCTTTGGCAAAGTATACTAAAAGCCTAGGAGAGTTGTCTCAGGCATTTCATCAAACACCTTTTGGGTGGGAAATGCCTAATGATCAACTTTTGAGTGGCCAACTCAGAAGATGCATTATGAATACTCTACTAGCAAGGAACAAGAATGATCTACACTAAAACATCCTAGAACTAACCTAATCACCCTTGATCTCCTTAACCCATGAATTCAAAAGGTGATTACTCACTAATCTCCATGATTCCTCTTAAACCATATTGGATTTCAGATTAATCATGTAGAGGAATAGATAAGAAATCAACAATAACACAAGATGAAAGCAATCTGAATCTCCAGAAGTTTTACTAGTTGTTCTCCACCAAAAAGATCCTCTGCCTCCAATGGCTTACAAAAATACTTAACTTAGGTTTTGGCAATGTAAAACAACAAAACAAATGACCAAAAGGCCCCTGAAATAACATAAAAATCGTCCAAGCAAAACACGCGGAGCGACCTAGCATAGCCGCTCCAGGAGGTCACTCTTTCTTCGTGTCTTGCCCCGTCAAAACGCGAGCGACTTGAGCTGGTCGCTCTGGCTGGTCGCTCTGGATGGAGCGACTTGAGATAGTCGCTCTGGGCTGGTCGCTCTGGCTGGGAGCGACCTTGGTAGGTCGCTCTGAGAGGTCGCTCCAGGATGCTCGAATAGGGTGGATATGCCTCTAGTAAATTGGTCGTAACTCCTTCATTACATCTTCAAATGACTTGAAACCACTTCCATTAGAAATCTAACTCAATTTTCCGTGTCTCCACAAAATCTTAGCAATAGAAAATTTCTCTAAAGGCTCCATCCATGCTCATCTTTCACCCCCTTTTGGATCACAATGCTCTCAAACATCTCAAATCACTCCATGGCACACTCCAACACCTAATAAGGATAATGAATGCAAAATACAACCTAGACATGGATAAATCCTAATCTATATGATGAAAATGCTCATGGATGAATGGATAAAACAATGAAAATGTGCAAGACATCAACTCCCCCAAACTTGCTCTTTACTTGTCCTCAAGTGATCAATTCAAATTCATGGAAGAGAGACAAATAGCATAACCTCACTCTTTAGTCTACTCTAGCTTCTCAAGGCCTAGTGAAACTCATACCTCTACATAAGTTACCGGATCATCAATTAACAAGCACCTTAACCGGCTCTCACATTAAATTAAGCACAATGCAAACAAGTGAATTTTTGCAAATGGATAATTGATCCTAGTCATTTGGCTTGGTGAACAAAGGGTTGGTTTCATGAGAATGAAAGAAGGGTTTCCAAAGCATTTTTTCTAGCTATCACTCAAAAACAGGAACCTAATCATTATATAAAATCTATCTAAGAAAGGAAGCAACTGATGCATACATAGATTGGTTCTCATCCTTCTACCCTTTTCTAAGTGACATCAAACTCCACAAATCCCTTTTTTCACCCGATAAACATTCTTCCTCTCTCTTATTCTTTTTCTTTTTCTTTTAACCACTAGAGACTCAATATCTTTCTCAACACTTAGCTCTAACTTTTCCTTATTCACTCTCTTTTTTTTTTATAATTTTTTTTTTTTTTTTACAACACTTTTCTTATCTAGAGCTTTCTCTCATTAACCTCTCTTGTCCCTAGGGTCTTTCTATCTTCTGACTTCTCTTTAGTCATCTTTTCCTTTTTTCACTTCCCAAACCCAAGATAAAAGAAGTTAGAGTACACAAAATCACCCACCATCCTAGATGCTAGCTCAAATGAGGTTCCTATTGCTAGCCAAAGATGAGAACAAACCTATGTCGCTCCCAATACTCTCAAGATTTTGCACATGACAAGCTATCAAAAAGAGGCCTCATTCAAGCAAATCAATGTTGGTCTCAAAGAATGGTAAGGGTTTAAGGGTGTGGAGTGCCATTTGGGTTAACAAAAAGGTAATGAATGGAATAAGATAACACAAATGTGTATGAGATCCATGACTTAGTATGCAAATGCCCATATGCAAGAGAGATTAGATTCATTAAGTTCAGGTTCATTTGGAGCTGGTTTCAAGGCTATATAAATCTCACACAGCACAACAAGTTTCAAGCGGAGCTTTCAAGGCACAAAGCATACAAGTTTTCCAAGAGACGCTATAAGGCAATCCCAATCATTGTTCCAAATGCAACACGAATGCAATCTTATATGCTGTAGACTCAATCCTAAGGATGCAAATGATGCAACTACATGCTTGTTTTTTTTTCTATGCAAATATGTATGTATAATGCAATGCATGAGACTCAAAATCATCAAAGCAAACGTGATCAAATACTTGGTACCTCCCCCACACTTAAATCACACAGTCTCTGTGTGAGTGAGAGAGAGATACCCAAAAGACAACTAAAATGCAAAATATGAACTGGTATATACAAGGGAGTGTGGTGGGTTACCTTTTATGGGGAATGAGTAGAGGGAGATGCTCCCTCCTCGTCGTCCTCAGGTGGTAACTCTTCAAGCTGCTCATCAGCAGGAGTGCCCATCTCTTCAATGTAGAAGGCTTGTCCGAACACAGTTGGTTTCCTCATTTTCCCCTTGATGTCAAAGTGGAGGATGTTCTCTTTACCCAAATGGAGATCAATCGTGTCTTCCTTCACATTAACAATAGCTCCTGCTGTAGCTAAGAATGACCTTCCTAGAATCAATGGTGTGGATGAGCTTGCATGATAAGAGAAGGAGCTGTTAAGCTCAGCAAGTGAGGGATTCAAGTGGCGTGTAAAGAGCAGCCACTCCTCACCATTTATACAAGGGAGTAAACCTGATCTTTTTCTCTTTATATACATTCATGATAGGTTTATCTCTTGAGAACTGATACACTTGTGGAATGATGTATCAGGTACCTTACTTGGATTTTCAATGAAGAGGGGGTGATCTTACCTGATGGAGATGGCGAGAAGCTATGAGAGAAGGGAAGACACAAACCGAGTTCAAGAAGAAGTCCAAGAAGAGTGCTGAAGTGAAGAGGCCGTGATCCAGAGCCTATGTGCCTAAACCTCGGTGATACTAAGGCACATAGGCTCACTGGCCAATCCCCAGGCCTTGTTGGCTCTACTCTTTTTCCCTCATCAAGGTTTTGTCCCAAAGGGTTTTCCTTGGTGAGGTTTTTAATGAGGAAGTTCTTCAAGGTTCCAAGCTTGACTTAGGATCGCCTAGGGTCAAGCTTGAGGGGGAGTGTTGACTTGAAGAAAAAAATGGAGCCAAAGGAGGAGTTGGTTGAGTTTGGGTCTTGATGAAGGATAGGGCAAGATCTTCAGAGATTGTCTGTCAAGGCTTCAGGAGTGTTTAAAGAAGTCTAGAAGTGTCCTGAAGTCAGTGCAAAGATAGGGTCAAGTCCAGGAGGGACTTAGACACCATTTGGAGTAGTTTGGGCGATGGTGCAAAGTTAGGGCGAGCGGTACGGACTGGTACGGATCTGTACGGACCTGTACGGATCCGTACGGACCGAGGTCGACCAAGAAATGTTCAGACTCAACAATTGGAGGAGATTGGGAGTTGGTGCAAAAATATGGCGAGGTACGGACAGGCGGTCTGTACCATCGACCGTACTTGTTCCGGATCAACCTGAAATGAAGCTGTGCAAACTTAGGGCGCAAGAGAAGACAAACCTGAGTTATCTTGTGACTGTTTGTGGATAAGGGAGAGCTAGGGCGTGGTCAATGACAGGCTGTCTTTGATCTGTAAACGAAAAGCAGCCTTGACCATGTATCTAGCCATCTTTGTGAACAAGGTTCATGGGAGCCTTAAGGGAACCAATCAGGAGCCAGCCCTTGCCTTGACCAGTTTGAATCAACCAATCAGCATCCATCACGTCCTCAGCAACCCACCAGACTCTATCCTGGCCATCCATTTCAATTCAGTCATTTTTATCCATTAGATTAAGGGTTTATGAGTTTGCAATGTGTAAAGCTTATAAATAAGCTATGTATGGACGTTTTTGTGTCTCTTAAGAGAGAGAGGGGGATTTCTCCTCCTCCTTCGTAATACAAAGTGTGTTCTTGGATAATAATCCCTCAAACTAACCCTTTCTTATACTTAAATCTCTTAATCTCTCTAAATCTCTTGTTTCCGTCCAAGTTCATACTGTTCTTAATCAGACATTTCTCTCTTCAGTTCAAGCTCTCATTTCGCCCTTAGTGGCTTCTTCTCACACACACAGCCTGAGCTCTGAAAATCTAACATGGTATCAGAGCCAAGTTCATCAGAACTTGGTTCCAGCTTCTGCATATACATCACAAGTCTAGCCTCATCACAGATCCAAACCATTGAAGATGTCCAGCCTGTTCTCTCTCTTCAAGAAGAAGGTGTTTGAAGCTATGGTGGTGTCTCCTGGTCGTTCCTCCTCTCTCCAGTCCATTAAAGGCATGTCTCAACTCTGTTCCAAGCTGAAACCCTTCAAGAAGAAAGCTTTCATCTTGTTCCTGAAGTTGGAGACTTGGAGCTGTGAAGAAAGGTGGAACCTTTTGTGTTGTGGTGTCAAGGAGGAGGTTATGAACACAAGGAGAAGGTGTTGGGTGACGATCCAGCTCTCTTATCCATTAGATTCGTGGCCTGTTACCAAGGAGGCTCAAGGAACCAGCTCAGGTTCCTTGGTTGTAAGCTAATCCTAAACCTTCTTGATATGAGCTTGTGATTGAAACTGGTTGTGTGTTGTGTTGTGTTTTAATATGTGGGTTAATGACTGAAAATGCTTGATAATATTGTCTTGTTTAGTCCCAGGATGCTATTGAGTCTTGTTTGATGTTGAGAAATGAAATGCTTGCCCGGTTTGGTTATGATTGTGCTAGAATGTTAGAAACTGTCTAAATCCTATTAGCTTTCATTAAACTGAAATCACTTAAGGTTTTGCATTGTCTGATGTTGGTTGATGATAAGTAATGCTTTGCCTCAGTTATAAATGAATGTGTGATAGATTGTATTGTCTGATCTCTTGTTGCATTCATGAATAGAAACTGATTAAGGTTAGTGCATACTGTCATCTTGCTGCTGCCTTAGGTTGATACACTTAGATTCAAGTCTAAGATGTAGTTAAGGCAGAATTTAAAATGCCTAAGTAGCTTGTCTTGAATCTGATTTGATCTTGCTTGTACTTAGAGAGATTGCTTGCAAAGATGTGAACTTGATAATGCTTGTTTCAATCTGTTGCATAGCTTGTGACATTGGAGATCAAACTTGATGATTAGTCAAGGATTGATCCCAATGCTTGTGTCTTATCTTTGCTCGAGTTTGAGTGATGTTTCAGGTTCACATGATGTGCTATTTGTCCATAATCAATCTGAGTAGAAGAGGAAGACTTTACCCAATGGGAATGGTCGCTGGGGTGTATGTGGATACACAAGGCGAGTGGTCATCACCTAAGTCTGGAGGAGACCGGTGACCAGAAGGCATTGGAGATAAAGGGAAGGGTTGATCAATGGTTGAAGCACACTCTATGAGATGTTGCGCTCCTGATCTTAAGGCTCATTGAGGCTAACTTCAAGCTTGGACCCATACTCAATCCAAGCTTGACGAGGGGAGCAAAGTGAGACACCTGATAATCCTGTTGCTCAAATGACCTGTGTTACTCAAGGCCATTGCAAGCTGATCATGGAGTGATCCAGCCGAAGTGGAGGGAAGAAGAAAGTCACTCAACAAGCTAGTGTGAGGTGCTTGGAGAGTGGGCTGAGGTATCTCCTCAGTGCAATGGTGATGTAGTGGAGGATTCAAGCATCAAGTCTGGAAGAGATGGAGGTGCTCTCCACAAGGCTTATCTTGGAGCTATCATGCGCTCACCATCACGCTTGGACCTTCTCTATACTCGGTCTCAAGCTTGAGGAGGAGTGTGGATGAGCTTGCATGATAAGAGAAGGAGCTGTTAAGCTCAACAAGTGAGGGATTCAAGTGGCGTGTGAAGAGCAGCCACTCCTCACCATTTATACAAGGGAGTAAACCTGATCTTTATCTCTTTATATACATTCATGATAGGTTTATCTCTTGAGAACTGATACACTTGTGGAATGATGTATCAGGTACCTTACTTGGATTCTCAATGAAGAGGGGGTGATCTTACCTGATGGAGATGGCGAGAAACCATGAGAGAAGGGAAGACACAAACCGAGTTCAAGAAGAAGTCCAAGAAGAGTGCTGAAGTGAAGAGGCCGTGATCCAGAGCCTATGTACCTAAACCTCGGTGATACTAAGACACATAGGCTCACTGGCCAATCCCCAGACCTTGTTGGCTCTACTCTTTTTCCCTCATCAAAGTTTTGTCCCAAAGGGTTTTCCTTAGTGAGGTTTTTAATGAGGGAGTTATTCAAGGTTCTAAGCTTGACTTAGGATCGCCTAGAGTCAAGCTTGAGGAGGAGTGTTGACTTGAAGAAAGAAATGGAGCCAAAAGAGGAGTTGGTTGAGTTTGGGTCTTGATGAAGGATAGGGCAAGATCTTCAAAGATTGCCTGTCAAGGCTTCAGGAGTGTTTAAAGAAGTCTAGAAGTGTCCTGAAGTCAGTGCAAAGATAGGGTCAAGTCCAGGAGGGACTTAGACACCATTTGGAGTAGTTTGGGCGATGGTGCAAAGTTAGGGCGAGCGGTACGGACTGGTACGGATCTGTACGGACCTGTACGGATCCGTACGGACCGAGGTCGACCAAGAAATGTTCAGACTCAACAATTTGAGGAGATTGGGAGTTGGTGCAAAAATAGGGCGAGGTACGGACAGGCGGTCCGTACCATCGACCTTACTTGTTCCGGATCAACCTGAAATGAAGCTGTGCAAACTTAGGGCGCAAGAGAAGACAAACCTGAGTTATCTTGTGATTGTTTGTGGATAAGGGAGAGCTAGGGCGTGGTCAATGACAGGCTGTCTTTGAGCTGTAAAGGAAAAGCAGCCTTGACCATGTATCTAGCCATCTTTGTGAACAAGGTTCATGGGAGCCTTAAGGGAACCAATCAGGAGCCAGCCCTTGCCTTGACCAGTTTGAATCAACCAATCAGCATCCATCACGTCCTCAGCAACCCACCAGACTCTATCCTAGCCATCCATTTCAATTCAGTCATTTCTATCCATTAGATTAAGGGTTTATGAGTTTGCAATGTGTAAAGCTTATAAATAAGCTATGTATGGACGTTTTTGTGTCTCTTAAGAGAGAGAGGGGGATTTCTCCTCCTCCTTCATAATACAAAGTGTGTTCTTGGATAAGAATCCCTCAAACTACCCCTTTCTTA
Organism: Brassica napus; assembly: GCF_020379485.1. Taxonomy (NCBI): domain Eukaryota; kingdom Viridiplantae; phylum Streptophyta; class Magnoliopsida; order Brassicales; family Brassicaceae; genus Brassica; species Brassica napus. Next base: position 6,304,579 of record NC_063449.1, read on the forward strand.
TACTTAAATCCCTTAATCTCTCTAAATCTCTTGTTTCTGTCCAAGTTCATATTGTTCTTAATCAGACCTTTCTCTCTTCAGTTCAAGCTCTCATTTCGCCCTTAGTGGCTTCTTCTTATACACACAGCCTGAGCTCTGAAAATCTAACAATTGGGTCTTGAGCCTCCTCACCCATCTCAAGCACCACAAAATCTGTAGGTATCTCATACCTTCCAATCTTCACAGGGAGGTCCTCTAAGATGCCCACAGGGTACTTCACTGAACGATCAGCTAGCACCAGTGAGAGTCTACACTTCTTATACTGAGTGAATCCAAGCTTCTTTGCAACAGACAAAGGCATCAAGCTGACACTAGCTCCCAAATCGCAGAGACATTTCTCAAATACCATAGGTCCAAGAGCACAAGGTAGTGTGAAGCATCCTGGATCCTCTAACTTCTCTGGAACATCAAGCCTCTGGATGATGGCACTGCACTCATGGGTAAGAATCATCATGCCTTCCATCTCCTTCTTCTTTGCAACTACAACATCTTTCAGGAACTTGCTGTATTGAGGAATCAACATGAAAGCATCGATGATGGGCATTGCAACCTGAGCTTCACTCATTTGCTTCTCAAACAGAGCCTTGTACTTCTCTAGCAGCTGCTTGTGGAAACCAAAATTTGCACTGTCGATTTCCGTTTAAATAAGGAAACTAGGAAAACCCTAATTTCCCAGAGGTCCCAGATATCTGTTAATACCACACGCCAAACAAATCAGAACACGATAATGACAACGATAAAGTATAAAAATCGTAAGAAGAGAGAAAATAGAAGTCTTTTTCCGAATTTGCGTAGAGCGTTTACAACAAGGTATAAGCCTGGGCTCGAGAGCTGTTGGCAAGATTCCTAGTTCTAGCAACCCTAAGACGGCTATAATTGAGTCGCAGCTCGGAATAACAAAAACGGAAAGTTGCCTAATTGCTCTAAGTGCTAAGTTTGCTCTGAAAAAATCATTCTCCCATGCCTCTCGCCTAGGATCCCTTATATACTGGCTCCAAGGTCGGTTTACGCTTTTCCTCTTCTGCCCTTAAGCCGCCATAGCATAAAAATGGAGATATTCCATTTTTTCCGTTCTTCATAATTATCTTCAAAATTGCGTATTTATCCGAGGAAACTTGACATTTATCTTCCCTTGCGAACCAAGCGTAAACCGACATGCGGTTTACGGACTATTGGTTAAAAAATCGTAAGTTGGGCCTCGAGTCATGTCATAGGCCCCTTTGAGCCGTCTTTCGACTCGAAGCGTTTATTACGGCTTCTTTCGATAAAGAATGAACTTTCCGCGATTTTTACGGTAAAGTTTGATTGATAATCTTAGAAATGGCAGGGAACGTGAGATGGGTTCGCTACGGTATTCGGGAGATAGCATCGAAAGGTAGACGAGAATGCATGGACTGATGTCGTATCGACGTTTCGGAAGAGCTCGGTCGCTACGTAGCGACCGAGCGGAATTGACGTTTGGTCGTTACGTAGCGACCGAGCGGAATAGACGTTTGGTCGCTACGTAGCAATCCTTCTCGAGCTTTTGTCCGATGATTCACGTTTCTTCCGCAAAACTTTTCGTAAAGAAGAATTTACTTTGAAAAAGTATTTGTCGAAGAATTTTTCTTCTTCGGGGATTTGAACGTTAACTTCGTCGTAACCGTTTTCAACCCCAACACTCGGTCGCTACGTAGTGACCGAGCTTTGGTGAGAGCTCAGTCGCTACATAGCGACCGAGCCATGTACGTGCTTGGTCTCTACGTAGCGACCGAGCTTCGGGGAGAGCTCGGTCGCTACGTAGCGACCAGCTTTTGCGCTGGTTGCTACGCGGCAACCTTGTTCGAGTCTTTCTCTGATTTTTCGTGAATGTATTTTCTCCGCAAGATTTTTCGTAAAAATAAATCTTTTTCTAAGATTTATTTTTCGTAAAAACGTTCATGCCAATTTTTACGGACTTTCAGACATTGATTCCGTCGTGACCAATTTTGACCCCAACACTGCTTCTTGAATCTACCAGGGAATGGAAGTTTGGGTTCATAGGGGGGAAGAACAGAAGAATTCTCACTTGCTGGAACAGCAGCTTCACCATCTTGTATTGTTTTCTTCTCTTCTCCAACCTTTCCTTTACCTTTAGCTTCCATAATCTTCTCCAAAATTTAATCATTGGTCTTCTCATCAACAATTACCACATCATCATCTAAGTTGATGGCCACCTCCTCACCTAGTTTCTCAGCATCCCTGGTGAGGGTTGTAGGAGGTAACTGCTTACCACTCCTAAGGGTGATAGCTTTGGCCTCCTTGGGGTTTTGGTCAGATTTTCCAGGTAGAGATCCTTGCTGGCGATTCTGGTGAGTGTTCATGGAAGCAAACTGATTCTCTAAATTCTTGATTGTAGAAGCAAGATGTGAGAATTTGTTGTTGAGCTCATTGTAGCTCCCATCAATCTTGGAATGAAGGTTCTTCAACTCATAACCAACATGCTTCTCACTTCTAGTCTAAGACTCCAAGATTTGTTTCAGTAAGGTATCAGTGCTGTTCTCTTGAGGAGCAGAGGAACCAGACGAGGGGTTTTGCTGAGGCTGATAGCTGTCTTGCTGGTTGTTTCTAGGCGGATAACCACTCTGTTGGTTGTTGGGATAGGATTTCTGTTGGTAGTTTTTGTACTGAAAGTTGGGCTCTTTTTTCTACCAATTACCATTGTTGTTGATGGAACACAGCTCTTCCTGACCTTCCAAACCCTCAACCTCATGGACAACAGGTGGTGTCTCTTGGCTTGGGTTACCAACAAAGTGCAGCTACTTTTGGGTGGCTTTATCAGCAATGAAGATTTCTATCTTATCCTGTAGAGATTTCAACTCCTTCCTCGTCTGCTTATCATCTGTTCGACTGCCTCTGTCGTGGTCTCCACTGTAGACTGCATCACTCTTTACCATGTAGTCAACCAGCTCCTCTGCATCTTCCTCAGTTCTCCCTAAGAAGAACTCATTGCTAGCTGTATCCAGTCTGGCCATGTACTTAGGAAGAGCACCACGGTAGAATGTGCTCAGCAAGCTCTCCTTAGAGAAACCATGGTGTGGGCTTTGAGCTTGGTAGCCCTTGAATCTCTCCCAAGCTTCACTGAAGCCTTCCAAGTTCTTCTGTTGAAAGCTGGAAATCTCATTTCTCAGCTTAGCAGTTCTTGAAATAGAGAAGAACTTCTCAAAGAATGCTTTCTTGCAGTCATCCCAAGTGGTGATAGAGTCGCTGGGTAGAGACTTCTCCCACTGACGTGCATTATCCCCCTAAGAGAAAGGGAATAGCTTGAGCTTTAAGGCATCTTCGGACACACCATTGGTTTTTGACAATCCACAGTAGCTGTCGAACTTGTGCAAGTGATCAAATGGGTCCTCTAGAGCCAAGCCATGATACTTGTTGTTCTCGATCACGTTGAGGAGTCCTGATTTGATCTCAAAATTGTTGGCTGCCACGGCGGGTGCTCGGATTCCCAATCTATGACCATGAATGTTAGGGTGGTCATAAGTGCCAATGGGTCGAGCTGCTCGTTGTGGTGGAACGTTGTTAGCTCCGTTGGCGTTCGCATCATTTTGAGGTATGTCTCCCATATCAGTATCCAATCTCTGCAAGTGAGTCTGTTGCTCTTTTTCTCTTCTCTTTCTAGCACTCTCTCTCTCTCTAAAGCTCTGATGTCTGCTGCTCTTGGAACTAGGTTTGATGGACCCCTGCTCCGCAAGTTCATACACCTGTAGATGAAAGGGAGGTGAAGAAGGAGAATCAGTAACAAAAGAAAATAAAAATGACTTAGTCTCAAGTAAGTGACTAAATCTCAATGTTCAAATCTACTCAGAATTTGGCAACGGCGCCAATTTGATGTTAGGAGTTTTCAAGGCTCCTAAGACAAATTTTGTTGTATAAATGATTGTCGAACCAGTTCTGAGGGATATCAAAGCACCGAGAATGCAAGTACTCACTTAATCTAAGTGCAACCAATGATTTAGATGAGTTTTAAACTACTACTAATACTAGAAAGCAATTACAGAATGATACTTTCTTGACTAAGGGAAAAGAGAACTCATGGGCATAGGGATTAGACCTTGGGTGATCAAGTATCGAACTAAGGATGGCAAATGATCAATCAAACTATCGACCTTAAGCCTAGACACAATTCTAAGCAAACTCTATGTCTAGATGAATGCTCATTTGCTAACATATCTCAAACATCAAATGTCTTTGGTTGAATAATATGAAAGCAATCATTACTAACAAGTCTATTAGCTATCTTAGCACCTTTAACAACAAATGTCTTTGGCAAAGTATACTAAAAGCCTAGGAGAGTTGTCTCAGACATTTCATCAAACACCTTTTGGGTGGGAAATGCCTAATGATCAACTTTTGAGTGGCCAACTCAGAAGATGCATTATGAATAATCTACTAGCAAGGAACAAGAATGATCTACACTAAAACATCCTAGAACTAACCTAATCACCCTTGATCTCCTTAACCCATGAATTCAAAAGGTGATTACTCACTAATCTCCATGATTCCTCTTAAACCCATATTGGATTTCAGATTAATCATGTAGAGGAATAGATAAGAAATCAACAAGAACACAAGATGAAAGCAATCTGAATCTCTAGAAGTTTTACTAGTTGTTCTCCACCAAAAAGATCCCCTGCCTCCAATGGCTTACAAAAATACTTAACTTAGGTTTTGGCAATGTAAAACAACAAAAAATGACCAAAAGGCCCCTGAAATAACATAAAAATCGTCCAAGCAAAATACGCGGAGCGACCTAGCATAGCCACTCCAAGAGGTCGCTCCCGACGCGTTTCTTCGTGTCTCGCCCCGTCAAAATGCGAGCGACTTGAGATGGTCTCTCTGGCTGGTCGCTCTGGCTGGAGCGACTTGAGATAGTCGCTCAGGGCTGGTCGCTCTGGCTGGGAGAGACCTTGGTAGGTCGCTCTGAGAGGTCGCTCCAGGATGCTCGAACAGGGTGGATATGCCTCTAGTAAATTGGTCGTAACTCCTTCATTACATCTTCAAATGACTTGAAACCACTTTCATTAGAAAGGTAACTCAATTTTCCGTGTCTCCACAAAATATTAGCAACAGAAGATTTCTCTAAAGGCTCCATCCATGCTCATCTTTCAACCCCTTTTGCATCACAATGCTCCCAAACATCTCAAATCACTCCATGGCACACTCCAACACCTAATAAGGACAATGAATGCAAAACGCAACCTAGACATGGATAAATCTTAATCTATATGATGAAAATTCTCATGGATGAATGGATAAAACAATGAAAATATGCAAGACATCATCCATACATGAGTCTTTCAATCTGATCTTTCTCTTTCTCATGATCACTCAACTCAATCTCAGAAGTAGTAGAGAGGATAACATTGGAATACTCTTTGGGATTCTGCTCTGATTTTCCTGGTAGAGATCCCATTGGGCTCTTGGAGGTTGAAGGCATAGAGGCAAACTAATTCTCCAAAGCCTTGAAGTGAGATGAGAGTTGTAGGAACTTGTTGTTGAGGTCATTGTAGCTTCCATCAACTTTGGTGTGAAGGTTCTTCAGCTCATATCCAATGTGCTTCTCACTTCTAGTTTGGGACTCCAAGATTTGCTTCAACATTGCACCAGTGCTACTCTCTTGTGGAGCAAAAGTAGAAGATCTGGCTTGGCCTTGTGTAGGCTGATTTCCTTTGGAGGAGAAGCCTTGAGAGTAGTTTTGCCTAGTTTGGTAACCACCTTGTTGGTTGTTGTAGAAGGGCTTTTGTTGGTAGTTGTTGTACTGAAAATTAGGCTCTTTCTTGTACCATGTCCCATAGCATTCACAAAACATAGATCTTCTTGACCTTCTAGACCATCAACTTCATGAACCACAACTGTCTCCTCTTGTTTCTGCTTACCAACAAATTTTACTTTCTCTTGTTTGGCTCTATCCGAAAGAAGCAAATCCATCTTAACTTGTAAAGCCTTCAACTCTCTCTTTGTGTTTGTATCATCACCTCCACTGCCTCTGTTGCTTATATCATGCTCATCACTGTAGACTGAATCACTCTTAGCCATATTCTCTACAAGCTCCAAAGCATCTGCTTCAGTTCTCCCTAAGAAGAAACCATTGCTAGCAGTATCAAGCTGGCTTCTAAACTTGGGCAAAGCACCTCTGTAGAAAGTACTAAGCAAACTCTCCATATTGAAGCCATGATGAGGACATTGAGAGATGTAGCTGTTGAACCTTTCCCACGCTTCTCCAAAGCCTTCAAGATTCCTTTGATGAAATCCAGAGATTTCATTCCTTAGCTTAGCAGTTCTTGAAGTAGAGAAGAACTTGGTGAGGAAAGCTTTCTTGCATTCATCCCATGTTGTGATTGAATCTCTTGAAAGACTCTTCTCCGATGTGTGAGCTTTGTCTCCCAAAGAGAATGGAAACAACCTTAGCTTGAATGCATCTTCAGAGACACCATTGATCTTTGTAGTTCCACATAGCTTATCAAAGTTATCCAAGTGGTCTAGTGGATCCTCCAAGGCAAGACCATGGTACTTGTTGCTCTGGATTATGTTTATAAAGCTTGACTTGATCTCAAAGTTGTTGTTTTCCACAGCTGGTGCTCTAATGCCAGCTCTATGCCCATGGATATTGGGCTCATCATGGGTGCCAATAGCTCTAGCTTGGCGTTGTGGGTGTTGTGGCCTAAGGTTGTCAGCTCCTTGGCCATTACCCTCTCCATCTTGAGGCTGATTCTGATGTAGATCCATCACAAACCCCAATCTATCTAAGTGAGCATCTTGCTCTTCTTCTCTTCTAGTCCTTGCAATCTCTCTTTCAAGTGCTCTAATGTCTTCAACTCTTGGAACTAGGTCTGTTGGGCCTCTGCTCCGCAAGTTCATGCATCTGAGATACAAAAGGCTAGGAAAGAGAATCAGTAACTAGATATAAGAAAAATAAGACTTAGTCTCAAGTAAGTACCAAATCTCAATGTCAAAATCAACTTAGAGTTGGCAACGGCGCCAAATTTGAAATGGACTTTTCAAGGGTCCAAGATTCAAATCAAAGTAGTATTTTAGATTTCAATCCATTTTTAAGTGTTTCAATGCAAAGAGAATACATGTTCAAACTTAATCTAAGTGCATTCAGTGTAATGAAGTGATTTGATTAAACTAACAAGATTCTAAACAATTAACTAGCAACTTTTAAGCAAATGGATAAGGGAGGAGTCATAGGTGTAGGAATTTAATTTCAGATAACTAAGATTTAATCTAAAATGGCAAAGATTCAATCAACACAATTTCCTAAGTCTAGATAACAATTCTAAGCAAGTTCTTTGTCAAGACGCTCATTTACTCTCATTGATCAAACATCAAATTCTTTTGGTTTGTGTCAATCAAGCAATCATTAAGAACAAATCATTCAACTTTCTAAACTCCCCTAACATCAAATGACTTTGGTAGGGTAAGCTAAGAGCATGTTGCGTTGGCTCAGACATTTCATCGAACACCTTCCGAAAAATGAAATGTCTAGATTTCTAATCTAAAATGGCCAACTCTAGATTAGCATTAAGATCACTCAATCAAGCAAGGAAACATATTAATCTACTCTAAACATTCTAGATCATCACTTAATCATCCTAATCATCCTAACCCATGAATCCAAACATAGTCCGATTAAGAGAAATCATGTTAAGAAGATGAGATAGACTCAAATTACTCAAGGAAGAAAGATTATATTACTAAAGATTCAAACTTTCTCCAAAATATCAATGTATTTTTAAGAGAAAACAAGATATGGTCCATGTTTTTGGACTAAAACTATTTATAATAGCTTAAAACTCGAATCGGGTCAACCCAACAAACTCGGGTTTGACCCAAGAACAAATGGGTAACTTGGTCTTGATATCGACCGCGGATGGGCTCGGTCCGCGGCCGTGGTCTGCGGCCAATCCACTCCAACAATGACCTCTCGGGTTGAAATCCGCGGACTGCACCAATCCGCAGTTTGTGTCTGCAGTCCGTCTGCACCAACCTCAACCTTACTGCCTCGAATCCGCGGACCGCTATCGTCCGCGCCCATCGTCAGCGGATTGACCTTCTACTACTGCGGACTGACCTTGTCCGCGGTTTCTGTCCGCGGCCGACCCATCTCCATGGCTTGTCATGTTTGCTTGTCCAAATCTCCAAACTTCAACCTTAGTTTCTCCAAACCTGAAATACCACATATGCATATGTTATGCACCTAATCAAACTCTAAATGCATCCTAAATGATCTAAATGAGTATGAAAATGATAGGTAAAACATGTAAAATCTCATGACATCAGGAGATACTTGAGATATTATGTAGCGTATTGAAAAGTTAAGAAATAAAAGTCTTTATTTCATTTTCTTGCAAAAAATGGTTTGAGAATTAAATGATCAATTTCCTGTAAAAACAATCCTAATGTTTTATATATATATTTGTGTTAATTTTTGTAGTAAAATGATGTAACTTAATTTGTCTCATTTAACATTTTAAAAGCCTCAGATTTTTTAGAAGTAGCTAAAATGTTGACAATGGAAAAGCTTTTTTTTTTTTGTGCACAGGAAAAGCTTATCTAACAGGCATATATCATAGGGCTGGACCACCAAGCACAAGTGGCTTCCACGGTTCCATCTTGTTGTGCTTCTCAGGCGAAATGCGTAAAGGATTCAATACGAGGTTAGAATGTTAATAGCCTTGATCCCGAAACAAACAATCATAAGATTTGTCTTAGAACTTGTCAAGCTTTAAGCCCTTTTACAAAAAAAAAAAAAAAAACTTGTCAAGCTTTTGCTTAAAAAGAAAACTAATCAAAATTTAAAGAAATTTTATTTTATTTTACATCTTATAATGTGGATTAGTGTTGATTGTTATGGTTGGAAAGATGTAAACAAATACTATCCTTTATTGAACATATTATCAGATGCATCATATATATATATAAAAAATAGAATGCATCATATACTCCTTATTCCTTAATAGATCCACTGTCTACATCCACTTGGCGGCATTCACCCATTCAAGCTATCTTTTTCTAAAAGATCAATTATATAGTGGGTGGAAATTGGTACAAGTGGCTAGAGTTTGTACTACACTATGAATTCCCCATTTGACGTTGTAATCGGCGGAGAATCACGTCCATGCACATGCCAATAATAACCGTATGCAAACAAATAGACATCGATTTTAGGACTTTATACAGTTTAAAATTAGATAATATCAAATATCAAGAAAACAAAAATGCTAATTAACTAGATAACTTTAGGGTTTATATAGGCTCCAAAACATTGTTATTTTTTAATGCGGTAGAAGTACTAGTTTTGTTTGATACCTCTGCTTTTTTTAATTTATTTGTTTAGACCAAATAGATCTAGCTCTGGTTTGCTTAATGGTGATAAAGTCATGATAACACTTTCTATATCAGTTTACTTCACCATAAAACTACATTTTATGATTAAGCTTCAAAAAGAAAGTCAACTCTCCAATTTCAAAGTTTCCCAGAACCACTAGCTTACCTCGCATGCACTCACTGCCTATATAAGTGAGACCTAACTCCTCATACTTACTCACAACACAACCAATATATTTTCTTCTTAACACAAACATCAATTCAATAATGAATACTTTCACAGCCACATCAGTTCTAATCGTTGCGATTAGCCTTTTGCTTATTGCATCCAGCGTTCAAAGTACTGAACAACAAGACTACTTAAACACTCACAACGCCGCACGTTCGCAGGTCGGAGTACCGAACCTTGTATGGGACGCAACGGTCGCGAGGTACGCACTGAACTACGCAAAAGCTAGAAAATCTGACTGCGACCTCGTGCACTCGACCGGACCGTATGGAGAAAACCTAGCCAAGGGAAGTAGCAGCACGTTCTCGGCCATATAGGCCCTCAATCTTTGGGTCGCTGAGAAACCTTACTACAACTACACTACCAATTCTTGCACAGGTATCTTATATTTTATAAAGAAGAGATTTTCTCTCTTCTAACGCTGACACGTCATTAATTCAATGGCTGTGAGCGCGACACCTGCCCTTATTTTTAAAACTCACCGTTTCATTAAAGTTAAACTGGGCTTCGTTTCAGTTTTGTATTTCTCATGATTTAGTGAACCTTATTCCCATGATTCAGTCCAAAATAATTAGATCAACCGCATGATTATTACGTTTCGTGTGGTTCTTCCACGATGAAGCCAAGAGTTTTCTACTTCGATCTCTGAAACATCTATGGAGTTTCGATTTAAATCCATGTTAAACAGGCCTCTGTGAATCTTAGATCTGGCATTCTGTCTTTTCTTTATGCAAACCGAAACGTTACTCCTAAACGATTCATCCTCTTTATCGTTCTTTTTAACTCCATCACCCCTCTATGAGCACGATCTGTTATTGAATGTGTCTTATCTATACTATTAAAGCATGATCCTATCTATACTATTAAAGCAGAATCCTATCTATTTTTAACCCCTGAAATATCCTTTTATTTACTATCTATGCCATAATACGACTCCTACAAAAAGGTTATTCCTGTAAATTATTAAACACACGATTGTGAGAACCGAAATTCGCACTGTCGATTTCCGTTTAAATTAGGAAAGTAGGAGAACCCTAGTTTCCCAGAGGTCCCAGATATCTGTTAAACCATACGCCAAGCAATCAGAACACGCAATTAAAGACGAAAAGAAATAAGAAATCGTAAAAGAGAGCAGAAGGAGTTTTATTCCGAATCCGCGTATGAGCGTTACAACAAGGTAGAAGCCTTGGCTCGAGAGCTGTCGGCGAGATTCCTAGTTCTAAAAACCTAAGACTGCAAAACCTAGTTGAGTCGCAGCTCGAAATAACAAAAACGGAAAGTTGCCTAATTGCTCTAAGTGCTCAGTTTGCTCTGAGAAAAGTCCCCCTTGTGCCTCACGCCTAGGACTCCTTTTGTGCCTCACGCCTAGGACTCCTTATATACTCGCTCCTAGGTCAGTTTATGATTTTTCCTCTTCTGCCCTTAAGCCGTCATAACTTAAAAATGGAGATATTCTATTTTTCCCGATCTTTCTAATTATCTTCGAATACTTCATATTTATCCGCGGAAACTTGACATTTATCTTTCCTTGCGAACCAAGCATAAACCGTCCTACGGTTTATGGGCTTTTGGTTAAGAAATCGTAAGTGGGTTTTGAGTTACGTCTTAGGTCTCTTTGGACCGTTGTTTGACTCGAAACGTTTATTACGGTTTCTTTCGATAAAAACAAACTTTCCACGGTTTTTATCGTAAAGTTCGATTGATGACTTCAAATGACGAGAAACATGAAATGGGTTGGCTACGGTCTTCGGGAGATAACATTAAAGAGTAGACGAGAATGCATGGATTCGTGTCGTATCGATTTTTAAGAAAGCACGGTCGCTACGTAGCGACCGAGCTTCGGGGAGAGCTCGGTCGCTACGTAGCAACCTAGCCGTGTAGGTGCTCGGTCGCTACGTAGCGACCGAGCTTCGGGGAGAGCTCGGTCGCTACATAGTGACAGAGCCGTGTACGTGCTCGGTCGCTACGTAGCGACCGAGCCATGTACATGCTCGGTCGCTACGTCGCGACTGAGCTTCGGGGAGAGCTCGGTCGCTACGTAGCGACCGAGCTCCGGGGAGAGCTCGGTCGCTACATAGAAACCGATCCGTGTACGTGCTCGGTCGCTACGTAGCGACCGAGCCGTGTATGTGCTCGGTCGCTACCTAGTGACCGAGCTTCGGTGAGAGCTCGGTCGCTACGTAGCGACCGAGCCGTGTACATGCTCGGTCGCTACGTAGCGACTAGCTTTTGGGCTGGTTGCTACGCGGCAACCTTGTTCGCGTCTTTCTCCGATTTTTTGTGAATGTGTTTTCTTCGCAAGATTCTTCATGAAAATAAATCTTTTTCTAAGATTTACGTTTTCGTAAAAACGTTCATGCCGATTTTTACGGACTTTCAGACATTGATTCTATCGTGACCGATTTTGACCCCAACAGTTAGCCCCCTAGCTCGTTAGAACCATGAGCTTCTAGCGTGAGGTTTTAGCGAGTGGCTTGGCAAGTTAGGTGAGTTAGGCGGAATTAATGGTCGAAAAGGTCCGTAGTTCGTCTTGGAGTTAAGGTTCGTGTGACTAGTTTTCCAGCGAGACCTTTACGGTCTGGTTTTTATGTAGAGGTTATCAGGCGTGTTGCTGCCGATGGCATTTTATATGGGTGTAAAAGGAAGACTACGAGTTGTCATTTCGTAATCTAACTCTGTGTGAACTGCTATATCCGTGATCTGTTTCGAGAGTTTTCCGCAGTGTGTAAACTTGCGGGATTTCTGAAGACGCTCGAATATTGGCAAAGAGACAAATTTTGGGATCTCGTATCAAGGTTTTTGATACTATGCCTAGAGATGTTAGTGACCAGTGCGCTGGGTTTAGGGCAAGACCTAGGTTTACTCCTGGTTTTAGAGGGTGCGATGACTAATTCGACTTACGTATCCCGTTTCATTTTCATCTTGATTCCATACCGATTTAAAGTCCGCGATAGGTTCTCGGCTTATACGACTTGTATGGTTGGAACCGAGCATCTCTCCAAGGATAATTTTTAAGTCTCCTGAAAGTGCTGACCAAAAATTTTGGGTTTCTTTTATAGCGCTATTATCCTTGTGTTGGATGTATGAGAGTCATCTCTACGAGATGGCTAAGTCTGTTTAGGACGTTAAGAGTTTGTTGTGATCAGTAACAAACTTAATGGTTAAAATGACTGTTTCGAGTCTTCGCGAAGAGTATGTTTTGAGAAGATGTTAGTGCGTATCATTGTCTGGTCTTCCAAGAAAGTGTTTTTATCGAGGAAGGAAATTTCGTCGAAGAACGAATCTTCAGGCGTCTGCGACGTCTCGCGATGCTGAAGACTTGTTATTCTTTCATATGCTGCGTTTCGTGCTTGAAATGTTCGCGGGCTTGAAGATGTTTCGCAATGTTGCAAGGGATTAGTCTTAGCCCTGCGTTTGGGAAACATTATGGTTTGACTACGGATATTCGCAGCCAGAATTGTAGTTCCTGTTTGGATTTGATTTGCGACCGAGGAGTTAGGACCGAGGGGTCGCGTAAATTTGTCCCCGGAAAGAGGCATCCTCCTATACCATGCTTTTTGTGCTGTTGGCCTTCCGAGATTTATTTCGTGCATTTTTAAGGATGTTTCGTATAGCTCTAGAAGCTTTGTTACGAATTTTTCTTTACATGCTGCGTATTATGCGTAAAAGATTGCGGTCTTAAAGTGAATTGTGGAGCGTATTGAACTCGGTCAATTTTCGAAAAGTTTAGATTTTCCTTTAACCACTTGGTTGTTAGGACTGAGTTTCGTTACGAAGAATTTATCATATGACTTCCGACTGTGGGCTATACTATAATTATTCTCTTAGTCACACGACGTTTTTAGACAAATCGTAGATTGTCGTTTAGCCGTTAACTGATGGAGCGATGGTTTATCAAATAGTTTGGCTTGGCGTGAGGGATGTGTTCACTCAGATAGCCAAGGATGTTGTAGGTCAAAGTTTATACCATGGTACTTTAACATTTAAGGTCATGTTAGTTTACGATCATCCTTAAAGGGGATGGCAAATATTGGTTTGGACCTTCAGTGGAAGGCGTTTATTGACCGAGGGCCAAAGAGCGCTTGTCGAGATTGATAGGCCAAGTTTGACGGGGTTATCCATGCTAATATGGCCAAAAATCGTAAAAAATGATTCTCCACTCTAGGTTTTAGTTATACGACGAATATTTCATATAATGTGACCTATAGTCTTATGAAAATCGAGTTTTTTTTTTGTTACGAAAGAAAACGGTTGAACCGATATTTTGAAGGGTTGTGTACGTTTCTTCTTCTGAAGTTTGGAATGATCGATAATTCAGGACGATTTAAAGACAACGCTTGGACTATGATTTGGTTGTTTCCACGTTAACGACTTGGAATATGTCGGTTCCGAGAAAATTGCTAGAAACGAATCGGTTTTAAGACGACGTTCATGTCTCTAGTTTTTTCTCTCTTTAGGAAGCGAGCTTGATATGCGTGGCGATCGTTTCTCGATTTTCGGAGAGTTTAGATCGTTTACAAGATCTGGATGGACAGTTATTGAACAATATATCGAGACAGAAAAAATCGCTTAAGACTTAGTTCGCTAGACTATCCACCTAGGTTTTACGTTCCCTAAAGTTCTATGGCATCTCAAGGACGTTTTTATTTCTTAGTAATTTCCGACGAAAATTCCAAGTCTGATAAAAATTTCAAGTCGGAAATACCTTAGTTCTCTCGAAGATGCAGTTTTGTCTCTTCTCAGTTTTGCTTGCTCTTTTCCCCTTCCTCTTCTCGTGTATATTTGCCATTTCTGATATTGGTGTTTATCCTTTGAAACTTGACATTTATCTTCCGAACTTGACTGTTATCTTCTCCTTAGATACGACGTCAATTTTTATAAAAAGGTTCAACGTAATCATAAAGTTGAGGCGGTTAAGGTGTTAAGTTTATCGTTGCCGTTTTATACGATTAATCTGAATCCAAGCGAGAAAACAAGTCTTTGCGGGTTTTTTTATCGTAAAGTTTCAATGGTAACTCCAATCAAGACGAAACAAGAGACGTTTCGATCGAGATTTGAAGGAGAACACAAAGATGGAGGTAAGGGGGAGTAGGAGCAAGCAAAGGAGTTTAGACGAGTTTTACTAGTTTTTGTCGTAAAATCTCAACGGAAACTCCGATTGAGACGAAACGAAAAGCGTTTCGATGAGGATTCAAAAGAGAACCTAAAGGAGGACCTTTCTGAGGCCTGACAGGTCGCTATGTAGCAAGTGAAGGTCTGACAGGTCGCTACGTAGCGAGTGGAAGCAAGCCAAGAAGAGTCCTACTTATTTTCGTCGTAAAATCTCAACGGAAAGTCCGATTGAGACGAAACGAATAGCGTTTCGATGAGGATTCAAAAGAGAACCCAAATGATGACCTTTCTGAGGCCTGACAGGTCGCTATGTAGCGAGTGAAGGTCTGACAGGTCGATACGTAGCGAGTGGAAGCAAGCCAAGAAGAGTCCTACTTATTTTCGTCGTAAAATCTCAACGGAAAGTCCGATTGAGACGAAACGAAAAGCGTTTTGATGAGGATTCAAAAGGGAACCCAAAGGAGGACCTTTCTGAGGCCTGACAGGTCGCTATGTAGTGAGTGAAGGTCTGACAGGTCGCTATGTAGCGAGTGGAAGCAAGCCAAGAAGAGTCCTACTTGTTTTCGTCGTAAAATCTCAACGGAAAGTCCGATTGAGACGAAACGAAAAGCGTTTCGATGAGGATACAAAAGAGAACCCAAAGGAGGACCTTTCTGAGGCCTGACAGGTCGCTATGTAGCGAGTGAAGGTCTGACAGGTTGCTATGTAGCGAGTGGAAGTAAGCCAAGAAGAGTCCTACTTGTTTTCGTCGTAAAATCTCAACGGAAAGTCCGATTGAGACGAAACGAAAAGCGTTTCAATGAGGATTCAAAAGAGAACCCAAAGGAGGACCTTTCTGAGGCCTGACAGGTCGCTATGTAGCGAGTGAAGGTCTGACAGGTCACTATGTAGCGAGTGAAGGTCTGAGAGGTCGTTATGTAGCGAGTGGAAGCAAGCCAAGAAGAGTCATACTTGTTTTCGTCGTAAAATCTCAACGGAAACTCCGATTGAGACGAAACGAAAAGCATTTTGATGAGGATTCAAAAGAGAACATAATGGAGGACCTTTCTGAGGCCTGACAGGTCGCTATGTAGCGAGTGAGGGTCTGACAGGTCGCTACGTAGCGAGTGGGAGCAAGCCAAGAAGAGTCCTACTTGTTTTCGTCGTAAAATCTCAACGGAAACTCCGATTGAGACGAAACGAAAAGCGTTTTGATGAGGATTCAAACGAGAACGCAAAGGAGGACCTTTCTGAGGCCTTACAGGTCGCTACATAGCGAGTAGAGAGTTGGCTTGAGCTCGGTCACTACGTAGCGACCGAGCCGTGTGCGTGCTCGGTCGCTACGTAGCGACCGAGCTGTGTGAAGGCTCGGTCGCTACGTAGCGACCGAGATGTGTGTGTGCTCGGTCGCTTCATAGCGACCGAGCTGTGTGAAGGCTCGGTCGCTACGTAGCGACCGAGCTGTGTGCGTATAGCGACCGAGCTGTATACGTGCTCGGTCGCTACGTAGCGACCGAGCTGTGTGCGTGCTCGGTCGCTACGTAGCAACCGAGCTCTGTGCGTGCTCGGTCGCTACGTAGCGACCGAGCTCTGTGCGTGCTCGGTCGCTATGTAGCGACCGAGCTGTGTGCGTGCTCGGTCGCTACGTAGCGACTAAGCTGTGTGAAGGCTCGGTCGCTAGCGACCAAGCTGTGTGCGTGCTCGGTCGCTACGTAGCGACAGAGCTGTGTGCGTTCTCAGTCGCTACGTAGCGACTGAGCTGTGTGAAGGCTCGGTCGCTACGTAGCGACCGAATTATGTGCATGCTTGGTCTCTACGTAGCGACCGAGCTGTGTGCGTGCTCGGTCGCTACGTAGCGACCGAGCTGCGTGCGTGCTCGGTCGCTACGTAGCGACCGAGCTGTGTGCGTGCTTGGTCGCTACGTAACGACCGAGCTGTGTGCATGCTCGGTCGCTGCGTACGTGCTCGGTTGCTACGTAGCGACCGAGCTGTGTGCGTTCTTGGTCGCTATGTAGCGACCGAGCTGTGTGCGTGTTCGGTCGCTACGTAGCGACCGAGCCTTGTGTGTGCTCGGTCGTTACGTAGCGACCGAGCTTAGCTATAGCTCGATCGCTACGTAGCGACCGAGCTGTGTAATCGATTTGTTGCGCTTCCTTTTCCCCTGATTAACCTAGGGGTTTTCTGCGGTTTTTGGGAGAACAAGTTTTACCCTTCCGAAATGTTTTCGGAAAACGTGTTTTGGTAAAACCCTTACACATTGAGATTTCTTTGGTTCTGTAATGAGCCAAACTTACGGGGTTTGATAAGATTTATCGTTTCCCTTTATGTTTAAAAAGAGAAATCGCGAGCTCGTTTCATTGCACTTCCTGTGGTGAAAAGTCGCAGCAAGGTTTTCGATTTTCTCAAGAACTGTGGCGTTTGCATAGGCGTTGGCCATAGGCGCAGTGGCGACTGGAGTTTTCTTACCAGTGTTGTTGGGAACTGCGATTTTCTCTTTCGTATTTCCAGACATTGTTTTGATCAAGCGTTTTGTGGCTATGAGTTAGAGTAATCCGTACCCCCCCCCCCCTCCTTCTAGCGCCAAACTGTGAGAACCAAAATTTGCACTGTCGATTTCCGTTTAAATTAGGAAAGTAGGAGAACCCTAGTTTCCCAGAGGTCCCAGATATCTGTTAAACCACACGCCAAGCAATTAGAACACGCAATTAAAGACAAAAAGAAATAAGAAATCGTAAAAGAGAGCAGAAGGAGTTTTATTCCGAATCCGCGTATGAGCGTTACAACAAGGTAGAAGCCTTGGCTCAAGAGCTATCGGCGAGATTTCTAGTTCTAACAACCTAAGACTGCAAAACCTAGTTGAGTCGCAGCTCGAAATAACAAAAACGGAAAGTTGCCTAATTGCTCTAAGTGCTCAGTTTGCTCTGAGAAAAGTCCCCCTTGTGCCTCTCGCCTAGGACTCCTTATATACTCGCTCCTAGGTCGGTTTACGCTTTTTCCTCTTCTGCCCTTAAGCCGTCATAACTTAAAAATGGAGATATTCCGTTTTCCCCGATCTTTCTAATTATCTTCGAATACTTCATATTTATCAGCGGAAACTTGACATTTATCTTTCCTTGCGAACCAAGCATAAACCGTTCTACGGTTTATGGGCTTTTGGTTAAGAAATCGTAAGTGGGTTTCGAGTCACGTCTTAGGTCTCTTTGGGCCATTGTTTGACTCGAAACGTTTATTACGGTTTCTTTCGATAAAAACGAACTTTCCACGGTTTTTATCGTAAAGTTCGATTGATGACTTCAAATGACGAGAAACATGAAATGGGTTGGCTACGGTCTTCGGGAGATAGCATTAAAGAGTAGACGAGAATGCATGGATTCATGTCGTTTCGATTTTTAAGAAAGCATGGTCGCTACGTAGCGACCGAGCCGTGTACGTGCTCGGTCGCTGAGCTCGGTCGCTGAGCTCGGTCGCTACATAGCGACCGAGCCGTGTACGTGCTTGGTCGCTACGTAGCGACCAACTTTTGGGCTGGTTGCTACGCAGCAACCTTGTTCGTGTCTTTCTCCGATTTTTCGTGAATGTGTTTTCTCTGCAAGATTCTTCGTAAAAATAAATCTTTTTTTAAGATTTATTTTTCGTAAAAACGTTCATGCCGATTTTTACGGATTTTCAGACATTGATTTCGTCGTGACCGATTTTGACCCCCAACGGCGATTTATCTCCATTCACACGGCTCTTTATTGTTAGATTTCGCTCCGTAACGAGTTGATATTTGGGTTGCAAAATAGGCCCACTTTCCTAGCATATGGAGAATGTCAATCAGCGTTACCTTACAAACATAAACATAAAGGTTTGTGTTTGTTTTGTTATTATTTTCATTTGGGCCATTTGGGCCAATTTCAAATATTTTATTTTTTAAACATAAAATATTTTGTTATATGAACATAAATTAAACAGATGATTATGTAATTTGTCTATATATTTTAAACTTTCATAAAATATTAGAACATTTATAATGAAAGACGTAAATCTTTTATTAAAGAGTAATATAATAGTTTATTAACAATTTAAGTCAGTAAACATAACTATAGAAAAAAATAATTCAATATAATAAAATTAATTGCTTAGAGAAATACCACTTTAAATCCTTTCAAATATCGAATTCAATTTTGTAAACATAAATATTTATTTATTAAATGATAATAAACAAAGATGATAATTTTAAATTTTCCTTCAAAACTATAAAAATATTAAAAATACCAAATATTTTTCAAATTTATAGATTTTTTATGAGGAAAATAAATCTGCGCTTTTAAAGCGCGGATCAAAATCTAGTTCCTCTGTAAGGCAGTGTCTCTAATCCTATAAAAAGTGAGTCTTACTTTCCTTAGAACATCATCATCTGAGATCGTGAAACCGATTAAGAAATTTTTTTCTCCGAAATGGCTAATTCATTGATTCTCTTTTCCGATCTGAAGTCCGTCCAGTCGATGCTCATCCACCATTCAAGTGCGATTGCTCCGGTTCTGGGAGACCATAAACGTCAGACGCTGCGAGAGCTGATGGGCGTGGATATGCTCTTACTGGATTCAAAGGTATTTCTTTTAAAAACTCATGTTCATATTGTTCTTCAATTCATGTTTAGGTTGAACTATTCCGGCGTGTAATCTCACCATTATCAAGGTTTTGAATTTAATCTTTGTTAGGTGTTTCTAATTGTAAACTCATGTTAGTTTTCTAAAACTTTCATCTTGATTAAGATGTTTCTGTTTTTATAATCATTGTTCAAATTGTTCTTAAAATAAACACATGTTCAAAGTGTTCTTAACTCACGTTCATATTAATTTACAAATGGTTTGTTGATTATGCTTCTTTCTCAATGTGATTCTCTACGCAGGTCAAGACAGAAGTCACTTTGAACCAAGGTCTGTCTCACCACCAATTCCAAATAAATGTGACTTGGAAACTGAAACCTGCTGAGCTGGATTTCCCTAATGGCGCCATGATCGGAAAGGTTTGTATATTCTTCTGAAGACAAGTTTTGATCTTAATTATTGATAGTTTTTGAGTATAGTATCAACCTGTTTAGTTCAATGCAACATAGTTTGTGTGATGGGTTTCATTTTGGCTAATTGGGAAGTTGGTCACATTTTCTGTCAGGAATTTTTTGATGAGATTGTCAAAGCTTTTATTGGACAGGAACACCAACAGCAGTGAAACGTATTCTTCCATTTGTCTCAGATGATTGATTGGTTACGTTAGCTTTTACCTCTCTCTTTTGTTATATCAACTGAATTTCCTCAAAGGATTTTAGCTGGTACCTTGGTAACAGTCTCTCCTAAGATTCTTCTGTTTCATAAGTTCCATACTTGCATCAGCAATCAGCGTCTACCAATCCCAGATTTCTTTGTGGAAATAAGCTACTCACCACCTAAAATCTTCTTTGCCACCCATGGAGATGACAATGTGTATGTTTGTGATAACAAGACGGAATGGTGGCCCTGGTGATGATATGCGAGGAGTAAAAACACTTCCAACCAAGATCAGTGTTGGTGTTGTTGGAAATGCAAGGGAACCATTTTCTGAAACAACCACTAGTGGCCCATCCGGAAAACAAAACTCTCTGCTTCTGAGGTCTTTCACAGAAGCTAGAATAATGCTTAAGCATAATAGTTGTCACTTTTACAACTACATCTGTGGTGTACTATTTTCTTTAAACTATCAGACAATCGTATTGGGCTTTTCTTATCATATTTGCAAACTTATCACTGAACCTTCTTGTTTGCGGGTTTAACTTAAAGAAAGTAAAAACAATACAAATCTAACCATACAATAAATTTGTAAAAACCAATAAATGTTAGAATTTGTTGCTAAAAGAAAGGAAATGAATATACAAACCTGTTATGTTATGTGTGGTATGTGTCCACATGGTTGCTACTGGAATGAGGCATAAGCATGGATGTTAGTTTCCAGGATAACATTATTTAGATTCAACTTTAACCTTTTCCTTTAGTAAGAACAATAAAAACAATCATATTTGAGTTTCCTTCAAATATTTTCCATTAATCGACGAGCCATTCATTTAGCGTATGAAAATTTTTAATTACCGGGTCGACTAACAATTATCCTTAGGCATGTATGTAACTTAAAAAATTAGTCTGCTGCTTTCTGTTTCGTACTGGCTATAAAGCCAGTCATATGTTCCTAATCATCATTGTCCACAAATTAATGCTAAAATAAGTATATTTTTATAAGTATTGTGAACACAAAAATGTAAAATTATTGTACTTTATTAAATGTGAACTTTTTAAAATACTAAAATAAAAGGTTCAACCATAATTGTAGTACTGATATGAAACTAAAACTATATACACTTTCCAAGTCCAATAAAAAATATTATGTAAATTAATATGTTAACAAAAATAACAGAATGAAATTATATAACTTATACTAAACCAAACAGATTAAAATATATGAACTGACATAATAAAAATAGAACACAACTTCATTAATAATCTCAACAATTATATTAAAAAATTTAGTTAATCTCAAGGAAAGTAAATTTGGCAAACAAGTTCGACGGAAAAAAATAATAAAAATTTAAAAAGAAATTATAAAAATAACATTCCATATATAATTAAATTAACATAATTTACAACACAAACAATTCGTATCCCATTAATTTAACAAAGGTCCATAAATGCATAATATGTATAAATGAACTACAGGTGGAAAACAATGCTTGCATTACACGCAAGTGGTGTGTAGAGAGTCAGTGAAGTTAGGGTGCGCTAGGGTTCAGTGCACCAATGGTTGGTGGTTCGTGACTTGTAACTATGACACACCCGGCAATTACATCGGAGAGTACCCTTACTAATCTTGACACTAATATGAACTATACCATAATTTGTAAATGAATAATTATATGATTAAAGTTAATCTGAAGTACTGCTTTTAAATAAAACAACACTCCTTTTATTCAGGATGTCGTAACTTATGATTTCACATAAAGAGGTTGTAAGGTTTACCAGTTGTTAGTTTGCAATTTTAATTATGTTTCGAGAATGTTTGGTCTACTCGTATATGTATAATAGAAACTACGTGTATGAAACTGACCGATCAAATAATATTATGGAGATTAAACTTTAAAAACAACCAATTGGAACCTAAAATTACTTTTTGTTCAATATATATTGTTGTAACAATTGTGAGAAGAAACAGATGCGGAAACAGATGAATAAAAACGATGTAACAACGACACAGAGATTTAACGTGGTTCACCAACTTGGCTATGTCCACGGGCAAAAAGAGATCTTATTATTGGAGGCGATATTGAGTTTACAGAGTGCAAGTTCAGAGTTACTTCGAATACAAGATATATATAATAACATCTCGCATCTAAAACCCTAGACTAAACGAACTCATGGGCTTAAGCCCACGGTCATATGTAACATCAATTATAACTTGATGCAACACTCTTGATGCAACCGAGTCGGTATGATGTACGTGATGTATGATGTAACATCCATCGCCTAGATGTAACATCCAGATTTAAGGCATATCAACAATTCTCCACCTTGACTTGAATCCTCTCAATAACAGATGTACCAGATGCACCTTCAAGTGCCAAATGTACCATATGCGCTTCTCTGCGCTAGATGTACCATCGCTCTCTTTGCCTCAGATGTCCCTTCGGACCAGATGTGCTGCTTAGACGAACCAGACGCCATTTAACGGCCAGATGCTCAACTAGAGCCAGACGTTCGTTATCAGCCAGATGTCCCAGTAGACCAGACGTCCTTACGGACCAGATGCCCTGACGGGCCGATGCCCCAACGGGCCAGATGTCCTTGAGGACCAGATGCCCCTTCGGGCCATATGCCCCTTAGGGCCATACTAACAGTTTCAGATGTTTAGCAAGTCTAAGCAATGCTTAAACTTGCTGTGAGGAATCGGCTTTGTGAACATGTTAGCAGGATTATCTGCAGTTCCTACTTTCTTCACTTCAATTCGCTTCTCATCTCTCAAGAAGTGATACCTCACATCAATATGCTTCGTTCTCTCATGATGAACCTGATCCTTGGCTAAGCATATAGCGCTCAAACTGTCACAATACACAGTAGCCTGATCTTGATGCAAACCGAGATCATTAACCAATCCTCTAAGCCATATTCCTTCCTTCGCAGCTTCTGTCAGTGCCATATACTCTGCCTCAGTAGTAGACAATGTCACTGTAGACTGTAAAGTCGCCTTCCAGCTAACCACAGAGCCGCCCAAGGTGAACACATAACCGGTCATAGATCTTCTGCTGTCCACATCTCCAGCATAATCGGAATCAGAATAGCTTGTTACCAATCGCGGATTGTCGCATCCATAGATGAGACCAACATCAGATGTACCCTTCAGATACCGGAAAATCCGCTTCACAGCTGCCCAATGCTCCTTCCCAGGTTGTCCCATAAACCTGCTAACCACCCTGACTGCATGAGCCAGATCTGGTCTTGTGCAGACCATTGCATACATCAAGCTTCCTACAGCGCTAGCATAAGGAACTCGAAACATATACTATGTCTCTTCTTCAGACTGAACCTCATACATGGTAAGATGAAGATTTGATGCACACGGAGTACTAATAGGTTTACATGAAGACATTTCGAACCTTGTCAACATCTTATTAATGTAGGCTTTCTGTGACAAGAACAACTTCTTCTTCTCCCTATCTCTGAAGATTTCCATCCCTAGAATCTTCTTTGCTGCACCCAAATTCTTCATCTCAAATTCAGAACTCAGAAGCTCCTTCAGCTTCTTGATGTCACACATCTTCTCTGCAGCTATCAGCATTTCATCCACGTAGAGCACCAAATAGATGAATGTGTCATCTTTCAATTTTCTCATGTAGACACAACAATCATAAGGACTTTTGATGTAGCCCAACTTGATCATATGGTTGTCGAATCTCTTGTACCATTGTCTGGGAGACTGCTTAAGTCCATAAAGTGACTTCTGAAGCGTACACACATAGTCATCCTTTTCAGGAACTCGACAACCATCTGGCTGAGTCATGTATATCTCCTCTAGCTCTCCATGAAGATACACTGTCTTCACATCAAATTGCTCAAGCTCCAAGTCCTGACGTGCTACCAGCGCTAGCAACACTCTGATGGACGTATGTCTGACCATCAATGAGAATATCTCATTGTAGTCTACTCCATCTCTCTGACTGAAACTTCTTGCAACAATCCGAGCTTTATACTTAGCTCCTTCTGCCAGTGATGCTCCATCCTTAATCTTGAAGACCCACTTGCATGTAACATCCCTTCTCTCCGATGGTAATGTGACCAGGTCCCATGTATGATTCTTCTGATGAGACTCCACGTCTCTCGTTGCAACATGCCATTTCTCAGACTCGGGACTAGAAACAGCTTCCATGTAAGTAGATGACGCATCCACTTCCTCTGCAACCTGAAGTGCATAACCCACCATATCCTCGAAGCGATATCTCTCTGGTGGCCTGACATCAACCCTTCTTGGTTGATCTTTCACGATGCTACGCTCTGTAGCGTCAAGCGGTTGAATCTTCAATTCCAACTGAATATCTTCTACACGCTCCTCTTGATTTTCTGTGTGTGCCTGCACATCGATCACTTCATGATTATCTTGCAGCTCCACCTGTTTATCAGTGCTACCCTTTTCTGCTTCTGAACTGGTCCCTGAGCTTCTAACCATAGATGCTTCATCGAAGACACCATTCCTGCTTAGAACCATTCGATTTTCTGTTGGAGGCCAGACCATATATCCTTTGATTCCATCACCGTAGCCCATAAACACTCTTAAAAGTGAATATTCAGAAAATCTACCTAACCACACCTCAGAAGGTATCCTGCACTCGATGCGTATGTGGGGAACAAGATTTATCAAGTAGCAAGCCGTGTTAACTGCTAAAGTCCAAAACCGCTTCTCCAAACCAGCACTCGAGAGCATGCACATCGCTCTCTCTAGTATTATCTGGTTTATCCATTTTGCAACACCATCCCGCTGTGGTGTTCCCCTGTCTGTAAGATGCTTGGCAGATGTTGCATCCTTACAAAAAAATTTAAACTCTTTCGAGCAGAGTTCCAAACCAATATCAGAATGAAGCATATCTTGCTTCGACAGATGTTGCATCCCACACTCACCAATATGCCCAAGCCTCACATGCCATAGCTTAGTCATATCTTCCTCTGGGACCTCTGGCGATGCAATATTTGCTGAACCGGTAACCGTTGTACCCTTCGGCAAATACAGAGTACCGTTCATGAAACCCTTCAGAATCACATCAGAACCCTTGCATACATTCAGAACTCCATCACCACCGAATATTTGAACCCTCTACTGTCCAGAAGACTCATGGATATCAAATTTTTCGTCATTGATGGAACATGCCTAACCTCGTTCAATGTGCAGAATCTACCATCATGTGTCCTGAGCTTGATTTAGCCGATCCTAGCAATCTTGCAGACAAAATCATTTGCCATCTTAATCTTGCCGTCAAGTACCTCTGTGTACTTCGAAAACCACTCTCTCCTCGGTGTCATATGGTAGGATGCTCATGTATCCAGAACCCACACATCAGAAGAGTGTGTGTGTCCGTGCACAACAAGAGCGATGTCACTATCAGACTTGGCTTCATCCTCAGCTACTGCAGCAGATCCAGACTGTTGCTCCTTCTTCTTCTTGGGACAGTATGACTTCCAATGTCCCTTCTCTTTGCAATAGTTGCAAGTATCAGTTGGCTTAGGACCTCTTGGAAACGATTTTCTGTCTTTCGACTTCCTTTTGTTCCCATGTCCCTTCACACCACTGACAAACAATCCTGAAGCTTGATTGTCTGTCCCTGAGCTGGATGCCTTATGGCGTAATTACCGACTGTGAAGCGCCGACCTAACTTCTTCCAGTCTCACTGTATCTTTGCCAACAATGAACGATTGGACGAAGTTCTCGAAAGAGTTCGGCAAAGATACCAACAGGATTAGAGCAGCGTCTTCATCCTCCACCTTAACATCGATGTTACGCAGCTCCAGTAATATCGAATTTAACTTGTCAAGATGGTCGCGAAGCTCAATACCTTCTTGCATATGCAAGGCAAAGAGGCGTTGCTTCAGAATTAGCTTGTTTGTTAGAGGTTTTGGTATATACAAGCTCTCCAACTTCTGCCACAAACTAGCAGCAGTTTTCTCATCCGACACTTCGATGATGATCTCGTCTGCTAGACACAACAAAATTGTTGAGAACGCCTTCTCTTCTAGAGTCTCCAAATCAGCTGCTTCGGATTTCTTCTCTGACAATGGTCCCCAGATGCATTGTTGCTTCAACAACGCCTGCATCTTAATCTGCCAAAGACTGAAGCTATTTCTCCCGTCAAACTTGTCGATCTTCGCTCTTATTCCAGACACCTTCTCACTAGATCACAACCCGAAGCTCTGATACCAGTTTGTTGTAACAATTGTGAGAAGAAACAGATGCGGAAACAGATGAATAAAAACGATGTAACAACGACACAGAGATTTAACGTGGTTCACTAACTTGGCTATGTCCACGGGCAAAGAGAGATCTTATTATTGGAGGCGATATTGAGTTTACAGAGTGCAAGTTCAGGGTTATTTCGAATACAAGATATATATAGTAACATCTCGCATCTAAAACCCTAGACTAAACGGACTCATGGGCTTAAGCCCACGATCAGATGTAACATCCATAATAACTTGAAGCAACAGTCTTGATGCAACCGAGTCGGTATGATGTACGTGATGTAACATCCATCGCCTAGATGTAACATCCATCGCCTAGATGTAACTTAGTATGAGGCCTTTTGGGAGTAACGACCCAAAACAAATTCGTGAGGGCTTAGGTCCAAAGCGGACAATATCATTCTAAGCGAGGGATTGGACATCTGGTGACGGACATCTGCTCTAGTTGAGCGTCTGGTCTCCAGCACGGGCATCCGGTCTGGCTCTAGTAGAGCATCTGGCCCAGGAGTGCATCTGGTCCGTCACAACAGATTGGTATCAGAGCCAAGGTTATGTGGTCCTTGGTTTGAGGGGAGGATTGTCAGAATAAATAAAAAGGCAATCCACATCCCACATCGGATATTAGACAGAATAAAGTCTAATATATATAGCTGGTCCAATCCCACTTAGTTTGAGGCCTTTTGGGAGTAACGACCCAAAAACAAATCTGTGAGGGCTTAGGCCCAAAGCGGACAATATCATACTAAGCGAGGGATTGGACATCTGGTGACAGACATCTGCTCTAGTTGAGCGTCTGGCCTCCAGCACGGGCATCCGGTCTGGCTCTAATAAAGCATCTGGCCCAGGAGTGCATCTGGTCCGTCACAACAGATTGGTATCAGAGTCAAGGTTCTGTGGTCTTTGGTTTGAGGGGAGGTTTGTCAGAATAAATAAAAAGGCAATCCAAGTCTCACATCGGATATTAGACAGAATAAAGTCTAATATATATAGCTGGTCTAATTCCACTTAGTATGAGGCCTTTTGGGAGTAACAACCCAAAAACAAATCCGTGAGGGCTTAGGCCCAAAGCGGACAATATCATACTAAGCGAGGGATTGGACATCTGGTGACGGACATCTGGTCTAGTTGAGCGTCTGGCCTCCAGCACGGGCATCCGGTCTGGCTCTAGTAGAGCATCTGGCCCAGGAGTGCATCTGGTCCGTCACAACAGATTGGTATCAGAACCAAGGTTCTGTGGTACTTGGTTTGAGGGGAGGATTGTCAGAATAAATAAAAAGGCAATCCAAGTCCCACATCGGATATTAGATAGAATAAAGTCTAATATATATAGTTAGTCCAATCCCACTTAGTTTGCGGCCTTTTGGGAGTAATGACCCAAAAACAAATCCGTGAGGGCTTAGGTCCAAAGCGGACAATATCATACTAAGCGAGGGATTAGACATCTGGTGACGGACATCTGATCTAGTTGAGCGTCTGGCCTCCAGCACGAGCATCTAGTCTGGCTCTAGTAGAGCATCTGGCCCAAGAGTGCATCTGGTCCGTCAGAACATATATGTCCATATCGTGCGGAAAATGTTAGGTTGGTCATATATTCTTCTTCTCAATTTACAATTTTCCTTTATGTCATCATTATATCTAAATGAAGTAGACATATCTATCCACCATATCGTTCACCATCTCCTTCATATACACACGAATACATGATTTTTTTTTACATAACAAACTAACCACAATCTGAGTTGTTTAGCATTTCATGAAAATTATATCAAAAAAATCATATACTTTACACAATACGTTTTAGTAATTCATTTTAAAATCACTATAAGGTGAAGATGTTTTGTTCTCATATCTTTTATTAGACAACTGGATGTGAACTGGATTATATGCTGCACATAACTAAAATTGTTAATTAAAAAAATATACACGAAACAATTGGTGGTCGTATAGCCTATTTTAAAAAGTCTTCCACATTTTGCTTAAGATATTCGGCGTGGTTCATTCGTTCTTTTTTGGTCGTATTTAAACGTTCTTATTAGGAAGATTTTGGAGATAGTGCAATCAATTTTAAAATTATACAATATGAATATTCTAAGTAAAATTAACATCATAATTTGCATATGTATTTGGCGTGATACAATCCTAAATACCTGCCTTAGTGCAATCGATTTGTTATATGAAAAATGAATATTCCCATCAACAACTCTACAATCAAGCACTATATCCCCTATTTATTAAAAGAGAAACATTACAACATTTGAACCATGACATATGTCCATGAAAATCAATTTCAAATTTTTTAGAAAAATAATTTGGTCCATCTAATCATATAGTATATTTTTCATTAACTCGAATCATATAATTAATTATTAATATAAAAATATTCTTCATTATTTCCTCAAATAGAACATTCGAAATTACCTAATCTGATCAAAAAATACATATGATAATTAATGATTTCAAGTAATAAAGGTTTGATAATAATTTATACATCTTCTATCATTTTTGTTTTACATTAATATTATTAAAAAATTAGAAAATCAATTTAACCAAATAATTAAAATGCGATTTTTCTATATATGTTATATTTTGAATTTTTAAAAACGAATATAAATTAATAAACTTTTAAAAAAATCTCACTTCAAAAATTTGTGATCAGTGGTTTAATTTTTAATTATAAATTATATGACTAAAATATCTTATTTAATAAATATTAGATAATATATATATATATACTAAGATCGTTTAAATTAAATTATATATTATATAAAATGTATAAATATTTAAATTTTAAAATTTTATTGAACAAATACTAAATATTTAATATTTGAGTTTCAAAATTTTCATTGAATTAATAAAAATGATTATAAATTAATAAAAAATATTAAAAGTTCCATATTGAAAATTTTGTTATCAATGTTTCAATTTTTTTGTTATAAAAATACCAGTGATCATAAAACCATGTGAATAGAAAAATTTTATTTAATAAATAATCATATTAAAAAATAAACTATACATCAATGTTCATATCATTTAAATTTAATTATAAACAATATAAAAGATAAATATTATTATTTGGATTTATTTACCATAAAATGGTTGTCAATAAAAATGATTATTTTGATTTATGTGTCCGCACTAATTTAGTTATAAATGTAATAGTCACTGACCTCTCACTAATTTAATATAAATAAAATAAACGCAAATAAATAATAATACATAAAATTGTATGTATATACAACATTCTTCCTGCGTAAGACGCAGATTTTAATCTAGTCTAACTATTAAATATTGTTTTTTCTATATTTTATCGATCACGTTATATATAGTGTGTACTGTATAACAACTCGAGTTTAACAAAGTATTTTCATGTTGGCTTATATATATATTTTAAATCCATTAAAAACTAATTTTTTATGGTTTAACTATGTTGATCAAATTGAGTCTCATAGTGAAGAAACAAGGAATCAAAAGATAATATGTTCGATCAGATTTGATAAAATTAGCTTTTACAAAGATATAAACTTGACCATATAAAATCTATATATAAAAAACATCTGCGGGCAAGCGTGCTGCTCAAGTTCTAATCTATACTATTAAAGCAGGATCCTATTGTCATTTTTACCTTAGTCTGTCCTTTTCTTTACTAACATTGCATGTTTCATTAAGGACAATCAATTAATATTAATAACACATCTATATTGGGTCATTTTTTTTCAGATTCAGCCCACATCAGATCTCTCTTGGGCCATTTGGGCCGATTAAGAAATCAGATTCAATTCTCACATATTTTTTTCCTTTGGGCCATTGAGTCCAAGTTCAAATAATTTTTTTTTCAACCATTCTTAATTATTATTATTTTTTTTTCTTAATATAATTTAAGCATTCATAAAAAAAATTGATTTTTTTCATTGAAAAGTATATAATTTTTTTTATTAAAATATTAATCACATAATAAAATTAATTTATTAGAGTTATACCAACTTAATTCATTAAAGAAATAAATTAAAAATTTTAAAACATAAATAGTCATTTAAAATAAAATACGATAAATAAAGATAAAAAGTTTAAATTTTTTATAAAATAAAACACAAATATATGAAAATATGACATTTACTAAATATTTGTCAATTGAAAAAAAAAAGAAAAATAAACCCGCGAGTCTTTTATAAAATAAAACACAAATATATTAAAATATGATATTTACTAAATAGCTGTCAATTGAAAAAAAAAATAATAGTAAACCCGCGCTTTGAAAGCGCGGGTCAAAATCTGTTCTATACTATTAAAATAGAAATCATGACTTTTTTCATGTGTGATTTTTTTATTTGGATCATCCCTGGAAAATTTATTAAATTTTACATAACTTAATTATAATATCTTTTAATATCTTTATTTTTATTTGAAATACTAATACATGTTTTAAAGAAATGTCTAACAAACTCTTTCAAATATTTTTTAGAATCTTTTTAAAATATATTTTCGAAATTAGTTATTTAAAAATTAAATTATCACAAAGTATAATTAGAAACTAAATTTTAGTTTAGGTTTGATTCTAAACAAAAATTAATAATTATAAAAATGCTTTTAATAATATTTTAATCATAATAATAATTTCAAATTTAATTTATTTCAAATTAAATTTAAGAAATATTTTAAAAGATGTTTTTAAAAAGAAATATTCATTTGTATTTCTAATGTAAAAATAAACATATCATATCTATTTAGCACATAAATTATGACTTATTTCATATGTGATTTTTATTTTAAATTTACATCACTTAGAAGTCATACCTTTAAATGATTTTACCATGTAATACAATTAATTTACATTTTCCTTCATAGATGAAACATTTGATCTTTATTCATGTTGTATATATAGTCTACTGTTATTAATGTTTGTTTATTCCCCTGAATTAAAAACCAATTCGGTTTATTATTTAAACAACTATACTTAATTAATTTAATTAATCACTATATACCAAATTCTCTATTATGTAGGTTCAACTTAATTTAATTTTCACATATATTTCAAATTTAGAAATAAAACAAAATTTGTGTAAACCAGTATTATTACATAATAATATCTTCAAAATAAATTTTGTTACAAAAATACAAAATTTATAAAATTAATAGTAGTAATATTATACGCCACACAAATATTATTATAAAATTAGATAATATAACACCAAATTATATTAATTTATTGATATATTTTATTGCATAATCTAAAATATTTTATAAAGAAAACTCGCACAGTCGTGTGGGTCAAGATATAGTTTTATGATTAAGCTTCAAAAATAAAAGTCAATTCTTCAATGTCAAAGTTTCACAGAACCACTAGCTAACCTCTAATCTCATGTGTACTCACTGCCTATATAAGCGAGACCTAACTCCTCATACTTACCCACAACACAACCAATGTTTTTTTCCCTTAACACAAACATCAGTTCAATAATGAATACTTTCACAGCCACATCAGTTCTAATCGTTGCATTTTGATTATTGCATCCAGCGTTCAAAGTACTGAACAACAAGACTACTTAAACACTCACAACGCTGCACGTTCGCAGGTTGGAGTACCAAACATTGTATGGAACGCAACGATCGCGAGCTACGCACTGAACTAAGCAACGCTAGAAGATCTGACTGCAACCTCGTGTACTCGGCCGGACCGTATGGAGAAAATCTAGCCAAGGGAAGTAGCAGCACGTTCTCGGCCATATCGGCCGTGAATCTTTGGGTCTCTGAGAAACCTTACTACAACTACACCACCAATTCTTGCACTGGTATATACTGTATACAACAAAGACAATTCGTATCACGTTATTTTAACAAGGTTGCATAAATGCATAATATATATAAATCAACTACAGGTGGAAAACATTGCTTTCATTACACGCAAGTGGTGTGGAGAGATTCAGTGAAGTTAGGCTGCGCTAGATTGGTGGTTTGTGATTTGTAACTATGACACACCCGGCAATTACATCGGACAGTACCCTTGCTAATCTTGACACTAACGTGAACTCTACCGTAATTTACATATGACTAATTATGATTAAAGTTAATCTGAAGTACTGCTTTTAAATAAAATAAAACTCCTTTTATTCAATATTATGTAGTAACTTAAATTTCACATATAAAGGTTGTAAGGTTTACCAGTTGTTGTTCTTTTGCAATTGTAATTATGTATCGAGAATGTTTGTTCTACTCGTAAATGTTATAACTGTCCTTCTTATACGTATATTTATTTCCACTTGCTGGAAAACCAAGCTTGGAAAACCTATTTAACCTTCATTGTAAAAAGCAGACGAACTCAACAAGCTCATGTTTAAGCGAGTCTTTTATATTATAATTCTTATCAAAAGTTACAACTTTTTCAGATGATTTATATTCAATCTTAGACCCTTTTTAGTTTAACGTCTGGATTTCTTTCCTAAACAGGACTAAAGAAGATTATCCAATCCATACTTCTGTGACTCCCTCATCCTCCAATTTAGACTAACAATTAAGTACTCTAACAAACTCTTCTTATCATTTTATATTTGTAGAATAATATGATTCTTTAGTTTAGTTTTATCTGATAATCTAGAACTTCACTCCAATATCTGTTGTTCTTATTTGAATATATACATATCTTGATGTCTGTAAGTCAAAGCAAGTTAGATAATCCAAAAAGATAAAAATATCATGTTTAACATTAGAATTTTACTTAATGTGTCAAAAATATAAAGAATACATAACAATTTCTAAGGATTTTCTTAAAAACATTGAATACTATATAAAACTCTGAACAAGCTCATCTTGAAAATAACATAGCTACTGAAATTTAGTGGTAGTGCCAGCGCAGGAACTAATCATGTCTTGTTTGAGTTGGTAGAGCGTGCCAGTAGTCTGAAGAGAAAGAGTTTAAGAGTATTTATATCATTTACGACATCACAGTCAACAAAGACAGTTTGGCCGAGTGGTCTAAGGCGCCAGATTTAGGCTCTGGTCCGCAAGGGCGTGGGTTCAAATCCCACAGCTGTCAAATAATATTTTACTATTTTAATATTAACGAGTCATTTGGGTTATGCGTTACATTAATTAATTCTATGAATCATTTATAAACTATATGCTACGCATTGTATCTCGTTAACATATTATCATAGGCTATAAACTATATGCTACGCATTGTATCTCGTTAACATATTATCATAGGCGAGAACTGCAATGAGGTTTTATAGCCTTTAAGTCTTTTCCTTCCCAACACTTTTTATTCAACGGCGACGACCCTAATCGAAACGGTGCCGTATAGGACCTGGAAACTGTAACAC
This sequence comes from Brassica napus, assembly GCF_020379485.1. Classification (NCBI taxonomy): domain Eukaryota; kingdom Viridiplantae; phylum Streptophyta; class Magnoliopsida; order Brassicales; family Brassicaceae; genus Brassica; species Brassica napus. Next base: position 6,338,106 of record NC_063449.1, read on the forward strand.
TGAGTAGTGCATTAGAGGTCTTCATTACAAGTCTCACAATAGAAAACAAAAGAAAACACTCTAAAAGAGAAAGATACACCGTTCAGTAAAAGATGAAGATCATTAGCATCAGCTTATCCAGATCTTCTTCTTCTTCTCAACCTTGACAACCATCGAGATCAACCATCCAACCTTTTGTATCTTCAACAAGACCTGTCTGAATACTCGTCAACATCCAGTGAAGCTTCTGTAGACAACGCCTCTTCTCCTGTCCTGTATTTTACCCCGCCATCACCAAAAAAAAACAAAATTAAGTATGTTTTATGAAACGGTCTTAGTATGTAACAATTTAACCACTCACTTCCTGTCATGGAAGGTCACGGTTTCAGCAGCTTTAACGACCACTGCAGTTCCAGTACAGAAAACTTCTTCTGCCTCTAATAACTCATCCACTGAAACATCACGTTCTTGAACATGTTTAAACATTTTCTGAGTCACAATCTTGATTTCATAAAAGAATGTCTATACGAAAGTTTTATAATATGTTTGGAACCTGGTAGCCGATATCACGAGCTAGCTCGCTTATGCTTTTTGTTGGAATTGAATCATTTGATTAAACAAGAAAAAGAAACAAAAAGAAAAGAAGAAAAGAAAAGTGTGAAAGAGACAAGAGCCAACAAATTCAAAGGAGAAGTCAAAGAAGTTGTTGGAGTGTTTAGACTTTTGTTGTAAACTTAGTCTAGGTATAGACAAGTGAGAATGGTTAGGCTAAAAGTCTAAATATGTGTATGTAGTAGTTAGAGAAAACTACTATAAATATGTGTGTGGTGTTGTAAGAATGCATCCAATTCAAAAAGAAAAAGAGTTAGAAAGAGTAGAAATGTAGACAACTAAAGTATCCTTTCTTCTCTCTCTATAACAACAACAAACGTGAGTGAGAGAGTAAAGAGAGTGAGTATCTTGTGTTATGACATTGTAACACAAGTACAAAAACAGAGAGGTTGCCCGTGAGTTAAGTTAGTGGAGAGGTCAAGGCCTTGAGCAAAATTACAACACTTTTCCTTGTGGTTCCTGGTAAAATGGTTCCTGAAGTTGGTGGAGTGGACACAATGTTCCCCTACAAAATGAATCTATATTATAATAGTACACTTTTCTCTCTTCTAAAGCTATCCATGTCATCAAGCATTTTGTGAGTCCCGCTGAAAAATTAAAGAAGAGCCGGAGAAAACGTTTGAGATAAAAAGAATTTGAAGCATCTATTGCCGAATTAACGGCTACCGTTCTCTCTTCTATTGGGGCTTTTCTGTTTAGCTTTCTTATACCCAAGTTCCTAGATTTTCCGGCTCTCTGGATCTCTTTCACTTATTGATATCTCAATAAATATTCAATGAAAATAGAGAGAGAAACGCACGATGTGAGTCAATGAAGAGCGTTAAGATCTCCGCTAACAATTCTTGAATGGTGGTGTCTCAGCGTAATCATTATCGCTATGTTTAATGGTGATACAAAACTCAACATTAAACAACTGACCTTTCGTATGTTTAATTCCTACTTTTGGTATTAGGAACTGGTACTGTAATTATAGGATTTTTTAGACGTTTTTGATTGAAATTTATCTGTTTTGTTATACATACACTGGAGATTATTGATGAAAACAAGATTTATCTGCAATGGTACGTTGTTTTCTCTGATTTTTTTTCTGTTTATGGATTTTGTTCCCCCTCTTCTTTTGGTCTAATTCCACAAATTTATGTATCTCAAGTTTAAGTCCACTTACGGAGATAATCTAATAATGATAGAAAGTCTCTTTACATTTAATAACAACGGAACAAATGCTAGTATGGACCAATTGGGTTCCAAAAAATCTGAATTAGACCCATCCTTTTTTTTTGACATTTAAATTTAAATAAAAATCTAACTAAAATAACTAAACAACCTAAGGACCTAAACATACCCAGAATCCGACCCGGTTTCAGACATGAAATTCAACACAACTCTTCTTCTTCTTCCCCTTTTCTTCTCCATTATTAGTTTTTTCACCATAAAACAAAATCAAAAAATTTCTTCAAACATCCACTAATTTTCTCTTTCTTATCTCAAATCGATCAATCCATAGAAAGATTTAGCCAATTATATATTATCCAAAATCAAATTTCATCTTTTACATACGAGATTCAAGATAAAGAAGAACGCAGAGTATTACTAGTACAACTAGTACAACTCCAACTAGTACAACTAGTGCAACTCTAATTAGTACAACTAGTACAACTAAAATGAGTACATAACTAGTATAAATATATTAAGTATAACCTAGACATTATTTGATAAGTGATTTTCTTATGCGTCATCACCATGTTTATTATCACCAAAAAAAGGATGACATTGCTTTGAGAAATTATGAAATAGCATTATAGTTACTTTTATTTATTGTATCAGCATATGAAAATGCTATAGAAGAAGATGATGTAGAACTAATAAGACATATTGGTCTAATCTCCTCCGGTTGCATATGTCAAATATATGAATAATATATTTTTAATAATATTTGATTTGGGTGTTGATATGTTTACAAGTTATACTAGTTATACTAGTTGTACTATTTTTCGGGAAAAATCATCTTCATCTTTTTCTCTCGAGACCAAAAAACTAGATGTGGAGCCAGAAAATTCTTCAACGATGGCTCTATAATGCGAGTCACCAGAAAGAAGAAGGTGAGAGCGTCGACTACGACTAAGAGCAACTCACCGGCGACGAACAAAAAAGAAGAAGAAGGGTGTGTCCGTGTCAAATCCAACCAAGCGAGCTTGGAACTGCGAAAGAGAAACAGCATCTCAACCGGACCCTCAAGGTGGTATTTTCCCGAAACCGTCAACGGATGCGCCATCTCAGCCCGCTAGTGATCCCTATAAATCACCAAATTAACCCGAAGAACCTCTTTCTTATGATTTTTTTAGCTTAAATTTATAGGTATTTTAGTCAATACTCGACATTAGTGTAAAACCACAATGCTTAAAACATGATACACATTTAAAGCGTGATGCACATTTAAAACAATACTAAATAAAATAACAAGTAGTTGTACCAGTTTGCTAGTTATACCGGCTATAACATAGGTGTACTAGTTTTTAAGTTGTACCTGTTTGTGCATAGTTGTACATTAGCTGTGAAATCGAAAAATATTAGTTGTACCACATAATAAATACAGTTACTTCAGTTGTACCACTTATTTATGTTTACATGTCTTTACCCGGTTACAATGAAATAAACAATTTTGTAAAAATATATTTCATGTATGTTTTCCAAAAATTATGTGGACAAACAAGTTAACAAACCTTAAAAGTATATGGTAGATCATGTATATTATGGAATTGTGCAGTAATTTTCAAATAAATAATTCCAAAGCTACAAATAAACGAAGAGAAACTTTTTGAGTACATACTAATTGGGATATTTGATTGTTTTCTCATATGGAGTACCAAATTAGTTTTATTAATTTCTGAAATGTCAAAGTTGTACTAGTTGTACAAGTAATACTCGTCTAATATATAATAAAAATATATATCAATTGTTTATATGTCTAGTTTTAGGATTTTACCAATATTTTCACATCATAACTTTGTAAAAATATGTTTGATGTTTGTTTATCATAATAATATTGCTAATATAGTTAACAAACCTTAAAAGTAAAAAATATATAATGTAATAATTTAACAAAAATATGAAAAATCTCAAATAAAATAGATGAATTTTTGTCTTCATATACCAGTTATGATATTTTCTTGTTTATTTCATATGTAAAGCATGATTTTAGTCGTGTTAATTATAGTAACTACATATAATACATAACTTATAACATTTATATACTAGTTATACTAGTAATTCAATTTTTTAACATGTTTAGTTGTAAGAGTTATACTAGTTGTACCCAGTCGAATGCGAATGAAATAAAGAAGCTTGTGTGGCTGTGCGTGGTTGAGATAAGGAAATAGAATGAGAGTGAAGGAGAGATGAGCGAAATCGATGGCCAAAATTAAAATATGATGAGAAGATCTGACGGCTCATGATTAAGTTTCATTAATGGCAATCTTGTAATATTTCATCCCTTCTTTCCTCTCATGATCCAATGGCTCTCATTAAAACAGAAATGATTTGATCGAAGAGTTCATATTGACCCATCATTAATGGCAAAAACGACATTTACACATATTTGGTCCACATAGAATAATTTAGGTGGTGGGAGATTATTTTTTGGCCATTTGGTCCATATGAGATTTTTGTCCAATAACAACACACATATGTAGTAGAGCCATATCTAAGAGCATCTTCAAAAAGGAACTCTATTTTGAAGTTTCCAAAATTCTATATTTGAAGTTTAAAGGTGTTTTTCTCCAAAAGCAAAACTTCAAACTCAACTTCAAAACTCTTTATATTTTATAATATGGTTCTTATATTTGTCATAACTAATTTGAATTCATAAAACTTTTATAAATAACTAGCACATATATAAACATATTATAACAATGTTAATTAATAAATATTCAATTAAAATATAAAAAATTAAATAAAAATAACTTAATTAATATTAAATTTCAAACAAAATACCATATTATAACATAAACTGATTTTCGTAATGCATATATGATCTATTAGTGCATTTCGAAGTAAAAATGGCTCTCCTCATTTTTACTTTGTAGATTACGAGTTAAAAGTTGTTGAAACCAGATGATATTGATATTTATAAATACATTAAATCGGAACAAGAAAGTAAAAAAAAACATAAAATATTGCTAAAAGACTAATTTCTTTTTGATGATATTAATACTCGTGAATATATTCGATATGAACAAGTAAGAATTGTAAGAAAAAGACATCAAAAACAACAACAACAGCCATCTTCACTTACACAAAAAAGAAATTGGACAATATTTGAAAATTTTGAAGGTTCCGGATCAAACTTACCGATTATTAGTGTTGTTGTAATATTTAAATTTGTGTAATAGTTATGTCTTCATGTAATTTTTTAAAATCTTTTTGTATATTATTGTTGTCTAAATCTATTTCAAAATATTTTAAATCTTATTTTAAAGTTTTATTTAATTTTATGTGTAAAATTTAAAATCTGTAAACAAAATTTAAAATATTTATGAGATATAATTTTTTTAAGGATTAAAATAATAAACGAGAAAATATTTATGAATCATAAAGGTGATGTGTGATTGTAGGGACCAAAATGCAAATAAAAATATGAAACTTTAAATTTGAAGTTTTGAATAGTGAAACTTCAAATATAAAGTTTCACTCCTCAAAACTTCAATTTGAAGTTTTGAAGTTTCTTTTTGGAGAGCAAAAAACTTTATATTTCAAGTTATAGAATATCTTTTGGAGATGTTCTAAGCTGTGATATTCAGACCACGTTAAATGTTTGAGAAATTTAAATGGGGAATAGGTAGTGAACGGGTTTATTTTTGTTGAGTAATTGTTAACAATATTTTGTTGAAAGGTTTATTAGTGATGATCTATTACAGAGAGATAATTGGATGTGAGTGTGTTGATATCTTGCATATTTTCATTGTTTTATCCATTCACTTATGTGCATTTTGATCATATAGACTAGGATTTAGCCATGTTTAGGTTGCATTTTGCATACATGAGTCTTTATTAGGTATTGGAGTACCACATGGAGTTCTTGGAGACATTTGGATGCATTTAGAGCTCAAAAGAGGTGATCTAGGTGATCATTGGACGAGCAGAGCATGGAGCGACATCACGGAGCGACGCCATGAGGTCGCTCCAAACTACCTCTCAGAACGACCTCGCTGGAGCAACCCCGAGAAGTCGCTCGCCATTTCATCCCGGTGGAAGCCGAAAACTGACCCGGAGCGACCTATCAGAGCGACCACTCTAGGTCGCTCCCGAAGCCCAAAGCGACTTGGCCAAAGTGACACCCCGAGGTCGCTCGCATTTCTATCGCGTGACGACAACACAATGGAGTCGGAGCGACCTCTCAGAGCGACCCACTGAGGTCGCTCCCAAAGCCCGGAGCGACTTGTCGGAGCGACATGCTGAGGTCGCTCCGCGTCTATTTGTTTGGCCGAATTCATGTTTTCTCAAAGGCCTTTTGGTTATTTCATTATGCACGTTTTTTACTTTTCAAAACCTATGTTTTAAGTACCTTTTGTAGCCGGCAGGCAAATTATCTTTTATCTTGGAGAAAAACAACCAAAAACCTTTTGGGAAAGTTTATCTCTTTGATTCATTGGATCATATGTTATTCTGTTGATCTCTAATCTATTATCTGTATTTCTCTACATGATTTATCTGAAATCCAGTATGGGTTTAAGAGGAATCATGAAGAGTAGTGAGTAATCCACTCTTGAATTCATGGGTTAGGAAGATTAAGGGTGATTAGGCTAGATCTAGGATGTTATAGTGTAGATCCTTCTTATTCCTTGCTAGTAGAGTATTCATAATGCATCTTCTGAGTTGGCCTCTCAAAAGTTGATCTTTAGGCATTTCCCACCCACAAGGTGTTTGATGAAATGCATGAGACAACTCTCCTAAGCTTTTAACATACTTTACCAAAGACATTTGTTGTTAAAGGTGTTAAGATAGCCAGTAGACTTGTTAGTAATTATTGCTTTCATATTATTCAACCAAAGACATTTGATGTTTGAAATATGTTAGTAAATGAACATTCATCTAGACTTAGAGTTTGTTTAAGATTGTGTCTAAGCTTAAGGTTGATAATTTGATTGATCATTTGCCATCCTTAGTTCGAAACTTGATCACCCAAGGTATAATCCCTATGTCCATGAGTTTTATTTTCCCTTAGTCAAGAAAGTATCATTTTGTAATTGCTTTCTAGTATTAGTAGTAGTTTAAAACCCATCTAAATCATTGGTTGCACTTAGATTAAGTGAGTACTTGCATTCTCGGTGCTTTGATATCCCTCAGAACTGGTTCGACATTCACTTATACTACAACATTTGTCTTAGGAGCCTTGAAAACTCCTAACATCAAATTGGCGCTGTTGCCAAATTCTGAGTCGATTTGAACATTGAGATTTAGTCACTTGCTTGAGACTAAGTCATTTTAATTTTGTTTTGTTACTGATTCTTCTTCTTCACCTACTTTTAACTTTCAGGTGTATGAACTTGAGGAGCAGGGGTCCATCAAACCTAGTTCCAATAGTAGCAGACATCAGAGCTTTAGAGAGGAAGTGTGCTACAGCTAGAAGAGAAGAAGAACAACAAGCCCACTTGCAGAGATTGGATATTGATATGGCAGATCCACCGCAAGGGGCAGAACACCAACCGCGGGCAGCTCGACCCATTGGTACTTATGACCGGCCCAACATTCATGGTCATAGACTGGGAATCCGAGCACCGACGGTGGCAGCCAACAACTTTGAGGTCAAGTCAGGACTCCTCAACGTGATCGAGAACAACAAATATCATGGCTTGGCTTTAGAGGACCCATTCGATCACTTGGACAGGTTCGACAGCTCTCGTGGGTTGTCAAAAACCAATGGTGTGTCAGAGGATGCCTTAAAGCTGAAGTTATTCCCTTTCTCTTTGGGGGATAAGGCGCGTCAGTGGGAGAAGTCCCTACCCAGCGACTCTATCACCACTTGGGATGACTGCAAGAAAGCATTCTTGGAGAAGTTCTTCTCTACTTCAAGAACTGCTAAGCTGAAAAATGAGATCTCCAGCTTTCAACAGAAGGGCTTGGAAGGATTCAGTGAAGCCTGGGAGAGATTCAAGGGCTACCAAGCTCAATGCCCTCACCATGGATTCTCTAAGGAAAGCATGCTGAGCACATTCTACAGGGGAGCTCTTCCTAAGTACAGAGCCAGATTGGATACAGCTAACAATGGGTTCTTCTTGGGAAGAACTGAGGAAGATGCAGAGGAGCTGGTTGACAACATGGTAAAGAGTGACGTAGTCTACAGTGGAGACCACGACAGAGGCAGTAGAACAGATGACAAGCAGACGAGGAAGGAGTTAAAGGCTCTACAGGATAAGATAGACATACTCATTGCTGAAAAATCCACCCAAGAGCAGCTGAACTTTGTTGGTAACCCAAACCAAGATGTCCCACCTGGGGTCAATGAGGTTGAGGGTTTGGAAGGTCAAGAAGAGCTGTGTTTCATCAACAACAATGGTAGTTGGTACAAGAAAGAGCCCAACTTTCAGTACAACAACTACCAACAGAAATCCTATCGTAACAACCAACAGAGTGGTTATCAGCCTAGGAACAACCAGCAAGGCAACTATCAGCCTCAGTAAAACCCTCCTCCTGGTTTCTCCAACAAAGGGAACCAGTCTTCTCAACAACAAGCTAATCCTTCTACCTCTACTTCTCAGGAAAGCAACACGGATGTTCTACTGAAACAGATCTTGGAGTCTCATACCATAAGTGAGAAGCAGGTTGGATATGAGTTGAAGAACCTTCACTCCAAGATTGATGAAAGTTACAATGAGCTCAACAACAAGTTCAGGGCTTTGGAAAACCAGTTTGCTTCCATGACCACTCACCAGAATCGCCAGCAAGGGTCTCTACCTGGAAAATCTGAACAAAAACCCAAGGAGTATTGCAATGTTGTCCTCTCTACCACTTCTTCAGGGATTGAATTGAGTAACCACAAGAAAGAGGTAGATGAAATTGAAAGATTGGTGTTTGGAACTGAGATTAAACAGGTTGAGCATCTGATTGTAGCAACAGCTGAAGCAAAGATTGTGGAGGAAGCTGACAAAATGGTTGAAGCAAAGATTTTGAAGGGAGATGAACCCATGGCTGAGAAACCAGTTGCGAAGAGAGCTAACCAGAAGCTGAAAGAGATCAAGCTGGAGGACACCACTGAGGTTGAGCAGTCACCCTATGACAAGCTCCCATTTCCACAAAGGGTCCTCACCAAAGCTCAGAAGAAGGTGATTTCCAAGTTCAGAAAAGACCTAAGTGATATTGGAATTAAACTTCCAGCGATTTCGGGCATGCGTGAGGCTCATATCCAAATGATGCTCATCAAGGACATTGTAGACCACCAAGCAGAAGTAGCAGAGCTTCTCAACATCTCAACTTTGAAACTTGATCCACCAGTCACACCAAAGTCTCTCCCTAAACTAGAATCCCAAGGGAAGTTCACCTTGTCTTGCTCCCTTGGTAAGCTCACCTTTGATGATGCTCTTGTTGATTCTGGTGCAAGTGTGAATGTGATCTCAATGGAGATGGTGAAGAGTCTTGAGATTGAACACATGGAGCCAGATACTTCCTCTCTCACGTTTGGGAATTCTTCTTCTACTACTCCTATTGGTCTCATCAAGGACTTCCCTTTGAAGATTGGATCTTGCACCATCCCTATAGACCTCATTGTCTTGAAGATAGCAACTGAGAAGAGAGTTCCATTAATCCTGGGCACACCATTCCTTAATACTGTGGGTGCTTGCATCGATTTTTCCAACAAGAAGGTCACACTCCTCAATGTCAACAAAGCTGTCTCTTACCCAATTCAGTCTCCACTGGATGTTGAGTATTGAGGAACCATCACTTGTGGAGACCCCTACATTGAGAAGGATCCTTCTTCTCCACTTTCCACTTGAGGTACTTCTCTACTTTCCCTTGTATATACCATTTCATTTTTGCATATTAGCTTTCTCTTTTGGGTATCTCTCTCTACTTGACAACACAGAGACTGTGTCATTTAAGTTTGGAGGAGGTACCAAGTATTTGATCATGTTTGCTTTGATGATTTTTCATTGAGTCTTGCATACATACCTTTTAGCATAAAAAAAAAACAAATCATATAGATTGCATCACTTGCATTTTTAGGAGAGTCTAGAGCATATAGGTTGCATTCACTTGCATTGGGAGCAATGATTTAAAATGCCTTGTAAAGAACACTATTTCACACTCGAGTAGCTATTGCATCTCTCAAAAAGCCTTGTATGTTTCGAGCCTTGAAAACTCTTCTTGAATCTCATTAGTTGTTGAAACTCAATCTTTGAAGCCAACTACAACCTTGTTTGAACTGAACGAACTTAATGCTTCTTGCTTATGGTCCCTTGTGTACTGAGTCATGGATATACACACTTGAGTTGTCACATCCTTTACGCCAATCTTTTTGACAAACTCGAGTGGTACACCATTCCCAAAACCCTTCCCTCCTTTTGAGCTTTTATTATTTGATGAGTGAGGCCTTTTTCGGAAAGCCTTACATGTGCATAATGTCGAAAGTATCGGGAACGACAATGCTTGTACTTCATTCTTGCTAGATTAGGCACTCTATTGTCTAGATATAGGTGGGGGTGAGTGTTGTGACTATGATTTGGAAGCATGAAAAGTTCGAAGGAAAAGAATAGACTCTTTGTGTTTAAACGGATAATCTTATTGGAATTAGTAGATAAGCGTCTAGCTCGAGTTTATGAAAAGTCTTGGCCCCCGAAAAAAAAAAAGAATATAAAAGAGAAAAAAAAAAAATATAAGAAAAAAAAAAAAAAAAAAAAAAAAAGGGCTAGCAAAGTTGTTTAGAGCTAAGAATTGTTTTGAAGTTGAGAAAATCCTTTATAGATTTCAAAGAAAAAGGGTTTTATGTGCAAAGTGTTCTTGGGATCTTTTGGTGAGAGATGGGAGTTGAGTTTGACATTATGAAGTGATTGTGTAACTTGTATGTTTGGAAAAATGGTAGAACAATGGAAATTGAGCATTGTATGCATGAGTTGGTCCCTTTCTTAGATATATTATGTGCAATGTCAAGGCTACTTGTCTTGAGAGTAAACCACCTTTAAAGATCATGTGTTTTGAACCTCTTGACTCACTTGAATAAAAGTTTTCCCTTTACTCAACCAAATGATTTGGACCAATTGACCATTTGCAAGAATTCACTTGATGTTTTATGCTTAATGAATGTGAGAGTTGGTTGATTTCAATGTGTGGATGCTTGATGATGAGTATAAGGGCAAAAAGAGTTGAGATAGGCCTAGAGAAGCTAGAGTGTTATAAGAGAGTATGCTCATATTGGTTTAGATGTTGAATTGAGTGCTAGTTGTGTTTCTTTTGGCTATGAGCTCCCACCTTCAAACCTCTCTGCCTATGAGTTCTAGAAAGTTCACTTGTGGACAAGTAAAAGAACAAGTTTGGGGGAGTTGATATCTTGCATATTTCCATTGTCTTATTCATTCACCCATGTGCATTTTGATCATATAGATTAGGATTTAGCCATGTTTAGGTTACATTTTGCATATATGAGTCTTTATTAGGTATTAGAGTACCACATGGAGTTCTTGGAGACATTTGGATGCATTTGGAGCTCAAAAGAGATGATCTAGGTGATCATTGGACGAGCAGAGCATGGAGCGACATCACGGAGCGACGCCATGAGGTCGCTCCAAACTACCTCTCAGAGCGACCTCGCTGGAGCAACCCCGAGAAGTCGCTCGCCATTTCATCCCGGTGGAAGCCGAAAACTGACCCAGAGCGACCTATCAGAGCGACCACTCCAGGTCGCTCTCGAAGCCCAGAGCGACTTGGCCAAAGTGACACCCCGAGGTCGCTCACATTTCTATCGCGTGACGACAACACAATGGAGCCGGAGCGACCTCTCAGAGCGACCCACTGAGGTCGCTCCCAAAGCCCAGAGCGACTTGTCGGAGCGACGTGCTGAGGTCGCTCCTCGTCTATTTGTTTGGCCGAATTCATGTTTTCTCAAGGGCCTTTTGGTCATTTCATTATGCACGTTTTTACTTTTCAAAACCTATGTTTTAAGTACCTTTTGTAGCCGGCAGGCAGATTATCTTTTATCTTGGAGAAAAACAACCAAAAACCTCTTGGAAAAGTTTATCTCTTTGATTCATTGGATCATATGTTATTCTGTTGATCTCTAATCTATTATCTGTATTTTTCTACATGATTAATCTGAAATCCAGTATGGATTTAAGAGGAATCATGAAGAGTAGTGAGTAATCCACTCTTGAATTCATGGGTTAGGGAGATTAAGGGTGATTAGGCTAGATCTAGGATGTTATAGTGTAGATCCTTCTTATTCCTTGCTAGTAGAGTATTCATAATGCATCTTCTGAGTTGGCCTCTCAAAAGTTGATCTTTAGGCATTTCCCACCCACAAGGTGTTTGATGAAATGCCTGAGACAACTCTCCTAAGCTTTTAACATACTTTACCAAAGACATTTGTTGTTAAAGGTGTTAAGATAGCCAATAGACTTGTTAGTAATGATTGCTTTCATATTATTCAACCAAAGACATTTGATGTTTGAAATATGTTAGTAAATGAACATTCATCTAGACATGGAGATTGTTTAAGATTATGTCTAAGCTTAAGGTTGATAGTTTGAGTGATCATTTGCCATCCTTAGTTCGAAACTTGATCACCCAAGGTATAATCCCTATGCCCATGAGTTCTCTTTTCCCTTAGTCAAGAAAGTATTGTTTTGTAATTGCTTTCTAGTATTAGTAGTAGTTTAAAACCCATCTAAATCATTGGTTGCACTTAGATTAAGTGAGTACTTGCATTCTCGGTGCTTTGATATCCCTCAGAACTGGTTCGACATTCATTTATACTACAACATTTGTCTTACGAGCCTTGAAAACTCCTAACATCATGTGTGAATGTAAAAGTAAAAACATGGCTAAAGAGGAAGGCAAATGGAGATTAAGGCCAATGAAAGGTTTCTCTTTCTCAAACATCAGTATTATATAAGCCTTTTTTTATAACCTTCGTCTCAGCCAGATTGTGGTTTCCTTTATTGCCGTGTTTTAAAAGTTGTCAGAAGTTGCACTAACCTGAAAGTAAATCATTGTTGAGGTGGAAAAACCCCCACATGAAATCTCTTGGTTCTAACAAGAACTGGCATGGTGGCCCACTTTGTCGTGCTGGTGGGGGTGATAGACTTCGTGGGAGCATCAGCAATGTATGTCGCTTCCATTATGCTTGTGCAGCTAGCTTTCATATTTTTGTCATATCAGTCTGTATCTAGATTAGTACCCACCCTACGCTGCGGATTTTGTTTTATGCTGATAATTTATTAAAACATTTTTAGTTTGGTATAATTGTTTTTGATGATAAAGTGTAAACTTAAGATGGAAATTGATTTCATAGATATATACAACTGAATTATCATTGATCAAGCTAAAACTCAATATTGTCTATGAGTTTATAAATTTTCTTTGTTTTTATGTTTTTTCAATGTGTTCTTTCACTTCTTCTCGTTTCGTTTGTCTCATTCCTCAATTCCAAACTATTTAGAATCATTAGGCTAAGGGTGTGAACAAAAGGTGTTTGAAATAGATGTATTAAATATTCTATAGTTGTATTAATAGATATTATCTATACGGACGTAATACAGCATTCTTTGATAGGTTTATATATTTTTTTTTTTGATCAAATGATAGGTTTATATTATTATTAAGTAAAAGAAATAAGATAAAGGCTCGTCAGTTTTTTGGCATGGTTTTTTTCTTTCTATCACGTTTTATTGCACTGTCACGTTTTATTTGTCACTGTTTTTTTTACTATATATTAAATAGAAATAAGAGAGGAGCTCATCACATAGCCTTCTCATTTTATTCAACTATCACTTTTTTTATTAGTTTTGTTTGATGATGATTATTTATTAAAGCATCATTCCCTGAATTTAGTCATGATTTATAAAAATATAATTATTTTCGAAGCTTTGCTTGTAACAACAGAACCTTTTCATGCCTCCTGCAGATTACTGCAACTTTGCTTTATTTGTACTAAGCTTGGAACATTATAGCAAGCATGTGTGCCCTACTTTTTCTGTATGTATTCACTCGAAAAGTTGTGTCCAGTCATGACAATACAATTTGTAATATGAGTTATAAGGTTACTGAGGATAGGAAAGTGACCAAAGAGGGGCTTATGTAAAGTTCTCTTGGTGTGCCTCATTGTGACCAAAATCACATTCTATACACAAGGGATTGGATTCCTGCAGCGAGCTTCAATCATATGTAGAAGCTATTCAGCTTTGCCTTGGCTTTTCTTGCCGTGAAAAGATGAGCCTTACGATGGAATAGAGTACCGCCTTAACGCAAGAAACCACAGAGTTCCAGCACGATGATGGCCAGTACCATGGATACAACAGCCTGAAAAATAGACTGATGAGATGCCTCGGGTAACGCCCCACCTGCAAGGCAATATTACAATGTCATAAGCCAAGCCTGTCCATATTTTGTGATCTAAAGTCTTAGATGAAATGATCTTGTAATCAAAATACTCACCGGAAAGAGGGAATCCAAAGCGTCCCAGGCTGCATGACGAACAGCCCTTGTCGGGTACATTGGACCTCCGGGAGAGGTGAAACTGTACAAACACGCCTTTCACTCTACAGTATACTCGATCCCGATCATCAATGATGAATGATGAAAGCAACTTCCAGCAATACACTTATATCCTAAAATCAAGATCAAGGGCCAAACTTTCTTAATCTATAAACGATGGGTACTTTAAAGAAATCTCCAAAATCAGAGCTTTCGACGGAGGAGGCCAAGCTTCGTTGAGAGCAAGGGGGTTTATGTTATCTTCGAGTCGGCGTATGATTTGGAGGCGGAGCTGTCGAAATTGGGAATCGAGAAAGTTGATAAACCATGCAAAGAAGCTGCACAGGGGCGGCTTATGATTTGGAGGCGGAGACTGTCAAAATCACCGACGTCCTTAAGATTCTCTATAAGCACAAGACCAAACAAATATGACGTGGAGAAACAAAATATTTTGATTGGCTTTTCAACCTTTTTTTTCAGTTAATGACATGTCAATCTCTAACATTTAAAAATTTGATGTGTCGTGCTCCTGAGAGAACCTTGTACTATTATTGGGTTGATTTTCCTAGTAATGATATAATCCTACTTTTGTTTTTTTTTCTTTTTTGGTTAGGATACTGATGATTGTTAGGCTGATTTTTTTGGAGGAATATTTATATCGACGGTATTTTCTGAGGTTGAAGGTATTTTTAGTCTCCTTGATTAACCTCTTTGTGATCTATTGATTATAAGTTATGCTGTCGACATTGCTAATTAATCTATTGCTTTCTTAACAGGTCGTTGATAACAACCTGAACTCTGTGTTTGCTCGAGTCAGATCCATCACCAACCAATATAAAGGTACAATATTTTCTTTATATATTTCTCCAGAGCAGGTACCTACGAACTGATTTTGTTTTGCTGCACTTCAAGTTTTAGTATGTTTCTTCTCTTTATTGATTTAACCTTTAAAACCTTTTTCTTTTGATGATATTAAAAAAGCTTTGGTGGTCCACGTGAATTCGTTGGTGTGTTGCCTTGGTTTGATCCTCCAAGACATGATACAGTAATACAGTATCAGTATCAACATAAAGATGATCATCGGTTAATATATGTCTATTTTCTTCTATCATTGGCTTTAATCTTATGTAGTATTGGTTTTCTTATAGGAGACCAACTTTCTTTTTTTGGGGTCAAAATAGGAGATCAACTTGCTATTGCCAAATAGACTCTGACATAGGCTTGATATGGGATCAAACACGTATCCATCAGCATCAGCTTCTCTACATGGTAATCACAAAGACGTAAGCCTGGCTGATGTTCCCGTTGAACAGTTGAGAAAGCTGATGCCTTTGCTGCTGTCTTCCCAGGTTGGTTAAGAAGAGTTTTTTTTTGTTCATGAACATGCTCTCTTTCTACAGCGATCAGCCATAGCAGAAGTACGAGATTGTGAAAAAGTTGCAAGAATTGAAGCATATATATTGTAGGATGACTGGTTATGGATGCTCCTGGTTTGAAGAGAGCCAATATTGGTATCGATGTTGCTCCCACTACAGATGCTGCACGAGG
Organism: Brassica napus; assembly: GCF_020379485.1. Lineage (NCBI taxonomy): Eukaryota > Viridiplantae > Streptophyta > Magnoliopsida > Brassicales > Brassicaceae > Brassica > Brassica napus. The sequence continues at coordinate 6,353,922 of NC_063449.1, forward strand.
CGCTTCTGATATTCATCTCACCAAGCCTTGACTCAGTGTTATCAGTAGGGCGTTTAAACAACTCGAGCTATTTTCCAAAGAATGATGAGCTATACAGCCAGTGTTCTCTTTTAAGCTTTAGTTGTTTCTCCATGTTGTTTTCTAACATATTTATGCAGTCTCAATCACCATTCATATAGTAGAAAGTAATCAACCTTGCATGTATTTTTGAACATCTCCAAATCTTCCTGGTTACGTTCTCTTTGTACCTTTTTTTATAGTTTGTGTTCATGCTCATTGCTTTAATATGGATAGTGAGTTTCTCTCTTTCTAAAACGTCCTCCAAGTGCTTTAAATGTCAACTGCTCGACATGAATAATCATGAATATCTCAAATGACAAAGTTGTGCCTTCTCCTACACTAGATAGCTGGAAATCAAATAAATCTTTCCATTTGAGAGGGGAATCAACTATAACAGTCCATGACATTGATAGATATCGCAATGTGATACACGATAGGTAAGAGCGGAAAATCAACAAATTCGACATGAAAAGAATAATACATGTGATTATTTGAGAAATCAGTAGAAATTAGGACCAAATAGAAACTAGGATAATGAAACAATAAAACCAAAAATATAGAAGACACCAAAGTGATGATATTCAACACATTATCCCCGGTGAAGACACATAGTCATTACTACTGAATGACTTGATGCAGAGGAACTTTAAAAGGTTGCGATCCTGTCAATCATATGTGAATGTGTTTGATCGGAAAACGGTAATAAAGAAGATGTGGGTTTAACAAAGACGTCTTATTTATGGTCGGGCGAACGTTCAGTCGGTTACAAGAGAAACGGAGAGAATGCGATAGAAAGGAAGCCGGTGGCTCGACGAGCTACCGGAAAGGTACAACTAACGGCGAGATGAAGAAAGGTGAAAACCCTAATCTAGCCGCCAAGTGTTAGTTGCTGATTTCGGATCCTCCTCTCGTTGTTTCTCCTTTCCCTTATATAGATGTCCTGATGTTTCGTCCTTGACCTAATTTACGCCATCTCGGTGGGCCTCCTTTGCTGGGCCGAGAAGCCCGTAGACGCCCGAGCAGCCGCTGGGCCGGGCATACTTCAGTCGATGATGATCGACTAAAAGTACTCAAGAGTCAAGCCGAAGGACCTGACTCTTAAGCCGACCGATTGAGCCGTCGCTCTTCCTAGTACGGGCCAGGCTTTTTTATTCTTCGGGCCTTGTGGGGTGGTCAAATCCATCCTATACAGTAAGTCCCCCCCCCCCCCCCAGTACATTAGCGAGTGAAGTGCTTTCTGGCTCGTGATGGATTCTAAGGTTTGAAGGCTTGAGGGAATAGAGGGCCTGTCGGAAGGTTGGAGCGATTGGTCGATGAGTCGCACGGTGTCGTTCTCTCAGACGCGAGCAGGAGAAGCTTCATCGCTCCCTTTGGTCGTTGTGTCGCAGGGAAGGTTCTGGGATATTTCCGCTTGAGATCGATTAGTCGCGGATATTTGGGTCCCGACTGACGTGTCTAGATTAACCGTTGGTTTATTCTGATTTTAATATGACTGACATCTGATTTAGACGAGAAGCTGAAACGTCGCGAGGGTCCGCTGGACATTTGGGAGAGTTTCGAGGCCCAAACGGGCCCGTTTGAATTTAATGACGCCTCGAGTTTCCCCCCCTTCTCTTCCTTCCATAATATGTCGGGAAGCGGAATCATCGTGAGGGTCCGCTGGGTTTTTAGGGTGGATTTCGAGGCCCGTTTAGGCCCGAATAGACCTAATGATAGCACCTGGAGTTTCCCCCACCCTCTCTTTTCCTTATAAATACGCAGACCCCCTCTCATTTCTTCAAGTTCTCCTCCGCGATCAAAGGTACTTTCTCTCTTCTTTCCTTATCTCTCTAAGTATTATAGCCTTCTTTTGACGCATTCTTCGCCATCTTGCCCCACCATGTCGTCAGTTCAGAGACTATAGAGGCAGCAGAAGGGGAAATCAGTTGCGGCGACGTCGGCTTCGGCTAGGAATCCTGACGGCGGTTGCACCGGGGAACTCGAATCGGCTCATCGTACGGCGATGATGGATACAGTCAATTTGTCTCGCTCCCAGAGGCTTTTAGTCGCAGATGCGACGAGGCTTGCGAGAGAAGGAAGTGAGAACGTCGCTGTGAGGGACGCGACGGAGTGTGCGAGAGATAGACAGAGCGGGGCGGTGCCCGTTGACTCGATTACCTTGAGAGCTCGTGCAGTGGAAGACGTTCCTTCGGAAGACGACGGTTCTGAAGCCGAGTTGTTTCTGACGACCTTATACCCCGAAGGGATTTTCGAGGAGCTTCCACGACTGCACCCTGACTTATTGCGTCCTGCTTTCGTGGCTGGTCAAGATTGGAACGGCGTGGACGAGACTAAGTCGACCCCGAGGAGCGTGAAGAGGGTTCTTCGGGCCGCGAACGCTACAGGCGTGACCTTCCTCATTCCTACGAAAGAGCAAAGGCCTTGGTCTCCTCCGATCGGATACCAGACGGTTTACGAGTCCTATTTCCAGGATGACACTCGATGTTGGTTCCCCATCCCGCGACTGATCACCGCGTACGCTAGGCTGCGAGATCTCGCGATCAGTCAGTTACTGAACGGCTCGCTGCGACTGGCCGTCACTTTATCAGTTCTAGCGGATCAGATCGACATGCCGATGAGCGTCAGGTCATTCGAGGAGATGACCTCGATAACCGACATGAAGGACGGAACCTATTCGGTGAAGATGCGAACACACTGCAATGTGTGCGCCGGTCATCCAAACAAGACGCAGAATTGGCAGCGCTCTTATTTCTTCCTCAAGTCCGACGACTCGGCTTTCGAGGAGCCCCCTCGAGAGGGCTATCGGGTTCTATGGAACCGTTCTTGTGGTAGAATATCTTGTCGCGAGCTACGTCTGAGTTTGTCGATCTTAACGAAACCTCCTTTTTTTTTTTGCTGTGCTCGCAGTTTGCCATCCTACGTCTCCAGTCTATCCGGAGGATTTCCTGAAGAGCGTTCGAGCCGTCGCTTTGCTTCGAATTTACCGTTGGTCCGAAATTTCCGTTGAGAGGATTCGCGAGCTTAAGGACCGGATCGCTCGAAGTGCGTTCTCTCGCCGTTTCAGGTTATTCTTTCGATCGCAAAGTTTACTTGTCGCGTCCTGACCTTTCTGCCTTTTGTTTTCAGGAGAGTGGAGATCCGATCTTCCGACCGTTCTTCCTATTCGCACCAAGAGACTAGACATCTTCCCGAAGGACATCCAGAGGCAAGTTTCTGAAGCAAAGAGGATGGGAACTCTTCCTGATTTGAGCGCGATATTAGCCGCCCAGCTGGGGCTGGCCAACGGGGAAGGACCCTCGACGGCGGCTCCTCGCGCTGGTGGGGTTCCCCCTTCTGATGCTAGAAACGCAGGGAAGGGTAAAAAAAGGAAGAGGGGCGGCTCGGAAGTAGAGGTGAGCGCCGAGGAGGCGAGCGACGTACCTCCTTCCGGCGAACCCCAGAAGAAGAAGAAGAAGAAGAAGAAGAGGACAAAGAAGCCCGTTGACGAGCGGTCGGAGAGTCCTGAAGAACCGGCTGAGATTGAGGAGGGCGATGTCCAAGAAGAAGAACTTCAGCCCGAAGAGGAGGCTTCTAAGGCTGAAATCTCGGGAGAATGGAACGATGCGGAGGAAGTTGGTGGAGGGGAGGAATCTGAAACTCCTCTTAGTGCCGCCCGTCCGGACGGTTCTGAAGGGGTCAGCGGAGAGTCACCGCTTTTGATCAGGAGGCCTAACGATGGAGTTGGCGACGAGGCGCGATCTCCTATTCTGGCGTCTTCTCGCGAGGGAACTCCGGCTCTCATTGGAGAAGGAGCCGCTCAGATCGGTACTTCTTCTCGCGGCTCCCCTATCTTGAGGAGGGTGCCCGGAGTCAACTTTCCGGACAAGGTTTCGTTTCACTACGAGGGACCGGCCCCTCTAGTGTACGTTCCCGAGAAGTGCGGAGAGTTCCTTCGCCAACTAAGGGGGAGGGCGAAACCTTTGCCCGCCGTGAAGGACCTCATCTTTGGGAGCGAATACGAGGAAGCTGCGAGGGCCAAGCTGCTGGTAAATGGCTCGGTTTTTTTTTGGTTTCGTTCCTTAATTAAATTTTTTTTTACAATTTTCATCACCTAGTTTGTTTAGGGGGACAGCGCGATGAACGTCGTGATTGATAAATACGACACTGCCATGAAGGGAGCTTTGGGCGAACTCGAGCTGGCTAAGAAGGAGCAAGCGGATAGAGAGGAAGCTTCTGCTCGCCAGCTGAATGCATCGAGGGCTGACGTCGAGAGGCTTAACGGGATGGTTGCTCGCATCATTGTTCGAAGGGACGAGCTCAAAGCCGAGTTGGAGACATCCCGAGGAGTCGTCCATGAGCTCGAGCGGAAGAACGCCGGACTTGAGAGCGAGAAGGTTTCTCTCGCTGCGTCTCATGAAGGAGAGATGAGGCGCCTTAGAGATTCCAGAATCCTGGAAGTGACGAGGGAAAGAGGAAGAGTTGAGGCCGAGATGGCCGCGAAAGCTAAACGTCACTTCGCTAGGATTCGCTCCCGAGAAGAGCGACGAGGTCCCTACGAGGAGGCCCGGTTGCTTCATAGCCAAGCCTTCGGAACCAGGAAATGCCTTGAGGCTTTGAAGAGGGCTGGGAGCGATATTTCGCAAGCTACTATCGAGATATTCGCCGAGCAAGAAAAGAAATACGAGCAGGAAGCCCAGAAGCTTAGGGTGGGTGAGATACCCGAGGAAGATCTCACACTTTCTCCTCTCGTATTGGACTCTCAGTTTATGGATGCTCGAATCTTGGCGAGTCTCGATCCGTATGGGTCCAACGCCGGCTTAATTGATCCGGAGACTGCAGCGAGTCTTCACGTTCCGCCTACTCATCCAACTGAAGCGCGGCACGAAGACCCGACGCCTCTTCTTGAAGGCCCTTTGGCCGATCCAGAGATCATCCCGAGATCAGACGAAGCGTGTGTTTCTCCGGCTGCTCGTGAGTCGAGTGTCAGGGCTTCGGAGCTCTCCGTCCTCAACGATCGTGAAAGCGGCCGGGAGGACTAGCTTCTCTTGTATGTTGTTTCTTTTCAGTCCCGGAGGACTTGTGTTGTTGCTTTTAGACTTTTGCCTTTTGAGGCTTCTACTTTGTTGTTTTTCTTCTTTTATTTCCAACTCTTCGAATCGTATCAAACTGTTTATCGTTTATCGTACTTGTCTATCAAATGCATGATTTCTCAAAATTCGAAGTGACTTTGTTTATTTAGTGTAATCATTATTCGAGACATCGAATTGTTGTGGTGTTAAGCTCGTCATGACTTTGTCTCGGTCGTTCTCTTTGACTCGCGATCGTTCGTCATTTGAGTTTCGTTGTTAATTGCGAGTTTTCGACGTTGACGGTTCCAAATCGATCCTAATGTAATTTCCTAGCGTTCGGCGGGCCAGAACTTACTTAGTAAATTATAGGGTGAATTAGAGTCATTGTCTCGGCCGTGTTGGTTTGAATCTCGACACGGTCGACTCCCGTGGATACGTGTCTGATCAGGACATATCCAACGTGGGATACGAATACCAATACGCTTGTTCGAGAAGCCGGGGCGTGCTCGCGTAGGCATCGCTCAAGTGATCGTCTGCTTCCGAGATCGATTCCTCGGGGAGGGGGGGTTTGTCATTTTTTTTTTTTTTGGCTGGACCCTTTTCGTTTGGGCTGCCTACGTATCCCTTTGCGGGAATCAAGTCATTCGTAGTTCTTGGGTTGCGAGTAAAAGTGGACTTTGAGGCGCATTTACTCAGTTTTTTTTTTTTTTTTTTTTTTTTTTTAGGGAGAACGTGACCGTTGGTCGTTCTTTCGCCGTTTGCTGAGAGCGAGTAAAAGTGGCCTTAGTGGCGCATTTACTCGGTACGGCGTTCGTCTCGACTAAGGGTGGAAGAGGCGGAGGTGTTTGGAGTTCCAAGCTCTCGGTATTGCTTCGCCTGTTGAAGTCTCGAGGCGGTATACTCCTGGTTTGATGACTTCGACTATCTTGTAGGGTCCTTCCCAGTTGGCTCCGAGCTTGCCGGCTTTCCACTCCTTGGTGTTTTCGAAGACCTTTCTTAAGACAAGGTTGTCTATTTCGAAAGGACGCGATTTGACCTTTTTGTTGTAGTAGCTCTCGATTTGGTGCTGGTAGTTCTGGATACGGAGTAATGCTTGGTCGCGCTTTTCCTCGATGTCGTCGAGTGCGTCGAGCAGCATGTCGCGGTTGAGTTCGGTGTTTTGTGGCATTCGCGATCGGCGCAGACTCGTCACATTTACCTCTGCGGGAGCCATTGCCTCGATGCCGTAGGCCATCGAGATGGGTGTAGTTTTCGTCGCTCCGCGAGGAGTTGTTCTGTGGGACCACAGGACACCGTCTAGTTCATCTGCCCAGCAACCTTTTTTTAAGTCGAGTCGTTTCTTCAGACCGTCGATGATGGTCTTGTTCGTCGACTCGGCTTGGCCATTACTCTGCGGGTTTCTCGGGGTCGACATGTTGAGTCGTATTCGCCATCTGTCGCAGAATCCCTTGAAATGATGCGAGATGAATTGTGAACCGTTGTCTGTGATGATCTCGTATGGGAGCCCGTGTCGGCAGATTATGTTCTTCCAGACGAAGTTTTGCACCTCCTTGTCGGTGATGCTGGCATAGGCTTCGGCTTCAACCCACTTGGTGAAGTAATCTGTGAGGACCAGGATGAACTTCTTTTGGCGAGATGCCGGCATTGGACCGATGATGTTCATTCCCCATCGCATGAATGGGTATGGAGCAGTTAGGGTATGAAGGAACTCCGTTGGGCTGTGTATGGTGGAAGCGTGACGCTGGCATTTGTCGCACTTGCGCACGTATGTCTCGCAGTCGGCGTTCATGGTTGGCCAGTAAAATCCGAGATTCTTTACTTTTAATGCGAGAGCTCGTCCGCCCGAGTGATTGCATGCTGCTCCTTCGTGTGTTTCGGCCATGACTACTCTCGTTTCGTCGCCGGAGATGCATTTGAGTAGCACCTTCGTCGTGGTCCATCGGTGTAGTTCCCCGTCCATGACAACGTAGTGTGCGCTATGTCGCTTCAGTCGCCGCGCATCCCATTTCTCGGCGGGTAATAAACCTTCAGCGAGGTAATCGATGAGTTCCTTGCGCCAATCTGTTGGCTAATCATCTTGCGAAGGAGGTTCTGCTTCGTCGATGTCCATCGCTTCGCTAATCGCTGCTGCAATCGCAGTCTGCGCTGCCTTCGTGTCGATGCTCGGTTTCTCGATTTTATGGATTGGGATTGTCCTCTTGACTTGATCGTGTAGCTTGCTTCCTAGAGCAGCGAGGGCGTCGGCACAGACATTTTCTCCGCGAGGAACCTTCGTGAGTTCGAAGAACTCGAAGTCTCGCGTGAGGTCTTGGACGAGTTTGAGGTAGGCGTCCATCCTGTCATTGCGGACGTCGTAATCGCCAAGGTACTGGCTTACGACAAGTTGAGAGTCGCAGTAAGCACTGATTCTTTTGGCTTTCACTGCCTTGGCGAGACGGAGCCCCGCGATGAGGGATTCCTACTCAGCTTCTCTGTTTGACGCCGCAAAACCAAAACTGAATGACTGCCGGATGAGTTCTCCTGTTGGTGATTGCAGTTGCACTCCTGCTCCCGACCCTTTACTCGTGGATGAACCGTCGACGTGTAGGACCCAGTTTACACTTGGTAGGATAAGGTCTTGCTCCAGCTCTGGTGTTAACTCGATCAAGAAGTCGGCAAGGACCTGCGACTTTGCTGCTGTGCGATTCTTGTACACGATGTCATGTTCGCTCAGTTCCATCGCCCATTTAGTCAACCGTCCTGACTGGTTAGTATTATGCATAACCGTTCGGAGTGGTTGATTGGACAGTACTTCAATCGTGTGCGACTGAAAGTAGGGTCGCAATTTCCTGGCCGAGGTGACGACAGCTAAGGCCATCTTTTCGAGTGTTGGGTATCTCGTCTCCGGCTCGGTCATCCTTTTACTTGTGTAAAAGATTGGTTTCTGTTCTCCCCGATCCTCTCGAATGAGCACGCTGCTGACGGCGGAGGATGTGACGGCTATGTAGAGGGACAATGTGTCGCCGGCTTCTGGCTTCGATAGTACTGGGGGGGTTGTGAGGTAATGCTTGAGTTGATTGAACGCCTCCTCGCACTTTTCGTCCCAGACGAACCTCTTATTTCCCCTTAGTATCTCGTAGAAGGGAAGACACTTATCGGTTGATCGCGAGATGAACCTGTTGAGAGCTGCTATGTGTCCGGTTAGTCGCTGGACTTCACGGCTGTTCTTTGGGCTTGGAAGGTCGAGGATCGCCGAGATATGCTTGGGGTTAGCTTCGATTCCTCGTTGAGTGACAATGTAGCCGAGGAATTCTCCCGAAGTGACACTGAAGGTACATTTGGCCGGGTTGAGCTTTATCCCATAATCGTTCAAGATCTTGAAGCAGTCGTGTAAGTTGTTTAGGTGATCGTCGGTCTTGAGCGATTTGACTAACATATTGTCGATGTATACTTCCATGGTGTTGCCAAGCTGATCGGCGAACATTCGGTTGACGAGTCGCTGATAAGTCGCGCCGGCGTTCTTTAGTCCAAAGGGCATCACCTTGTAGCAGTAGGTCCCTCTGTCGGTGATGAATGCTGTTTTCTCGCGATCGTCGGGATGCATCAAGATCTGGTTGTATCCCGAGAAAGCGTCCATGAAGGTTAGGAGTTTGTTACCAGCAGTTGATTCGACGAGACGATCGATATGAAGGAGTGGGTAACTGTCCTTTGGGCATGCCTTGTTGAGGTCCGTGAAGTCAACGCATATGCGCCATTTGCCGTTTTTATTTTTGACGACAACCGGGTTAGCCAACCATTCGGGGTATCGGACTTCGGTAATGAAACCCGCGTCGAGGAGCCTGTCGACTTCTTCGTTTATGGCTTTAGATCGTTCTAGACCGAGTTTTCGTCGCTTCTGTCGGATGGGTTTGAACGTCGGGTCAACGTGCAGTTCATGGGAGGTAACTGCGGGGTCGATCCCCGTCATGTCGGAAGTCTTCCAGGCGAACGTCGAGGCGTTGTCTTTGATGAAAGAGATGATCCTTGAACATATGTCGTCGGAAAGGTAGACGCCAACTCGGATGATTTTCATCGGGTCGGACTCATCAATTGCGATTTCGCGAACTTCCTCCTTCTGGGGGTATATCTTGTGGAGTGGTTTACTGACGGAGTTGACAAGGGAAGCTTGTTGCTGCATCTTTACAGTTGCGATCAGCTGTTCTCTCGCGGCTTGTTGATCTCCCCGAATCGTCTGTGTTTTGCCGTCTTTTCCGGGAAACTTGATGCATTGATGATAAGTTGAAGGAATGGCTTTCATGTAATGCAGCCATGGTGTTCCGAGTATGGCATTATAGGGTGCTTTGGCACGGATGACGGAAAACTTGACGGTGCGGGTTATACCACCTGCGTGTACTGGAAGACGAATTGTCCCGATCATTTGCTCCGAGGCTCTGTTGAAGCCGGTGAGCGTGCGAGAGGAAGGCTTCATATCCCTTAAATCAACTCCCATTTTGTCGAGTGTGTCGCGAAAGATGAGATCGACTGAGCTGCCGGTATCAATAAGGACTTTTGCGACTAGACATTCACCGATGTCAAGGTCGACAAGGAGAGGATCGTTATGTGGCATGTGGACGCCCTTGGTGTCCAGTGCCGAAAAAGTGATCTGGTGATCATTTTCGACTGGAGAAGGCCACTTCTTAGAGGTGGTTGCTTGACGTTTGTAATCCTTGACGGCTCGAACCGAGTCACCGCAAGGTGGTGATCCGCCCATTATGACGCTAATGTGCGGGGCTCGGGTGGCTTGCATTGATTCGAGTTGCTTCCTCAAATCGTCGGTTGTGTTCTCGATTTTAGGAGTTTTGATTCGAGACGTCGTCGCAGATCTGACCCTTTCGAACGGTTGAGTTGGATTCGCAGGTCGTCGGCCTTTGAATTGAGCTGGTCATAAAGGTCGCCAGTTTGACCGACTCTCCGGGCGTTGCATTTTGGGATGGTCGCACGGAGGTCGGTGGTTCCTGTTTTTTTGCTCGTAGCGCTCTTTCGCGTCAATAGAATGTGCAGGTCTTTATCTGTTGTCGAGGGAGCGAGAGACTGCTTATCTTTGCTGTCCATTTTATCGCACGGATCTGGTTGCACTGTCGGGACGTCATCGTCAGAGGAGTCGCAAGGGAGAGAGAGTATGACTTCCACTCGTCGCCGGCGACGCGGGTGTTCGTCTTCTGATGAATCGTTGGCGGGGCCGACGTTGTTGACGGGAGTGCGCTCGGGGCTTACTCTTTCCTCGCTCGGGGCCGTGTTCTTTTGAGACTTCTGTGCCTTCTTCTCCTTGTTCTTACTCCAGCTTTTGGTGGTTTTCGGTGTCGTAGGAGAGGTGGGCATTTGGATTGTCCCGTTAGTGATCCCTTCGAAAAACTGCCCGATGAGGACCTTGCATTCCTTCGTGTCATGGGAATCCCTTTTGTGGTAGAGGCACCATTTTTTTGGCTCCTCGGAGTTTGAACTCGCTGGTTCGGATGAGCTTGACTGCTTCGGAGCGGGGTCTCGATCCCAGTGGTTCCAGCCTTTCTCTCGCGTGATGGCTGCTGATTTTGGAGATTCCTCATTACCGACCGAGCTAACGTAGCCTCGCTTATGAGTGGTATTTCCACCGGTGGAGTGCTGGCGGGGCTCGGGGCGGGTGTCGTTTGTTCGGGAGTGTCGCTGTTTCGCTGCTGCTTCTTTTGTGAACTTTGCTCTGGTGTCTTCTTCCATGCGGATAAAGTTATGCGAGCGAGCGATGGCGTCGGAGACAGATTTTGTCGGGTATCGGTAGAGATCCTGACGGAATGTGGAGTCGACGTGCAAGGTGTTCATCAAAGATTCGACGGCGATATGGTCTGGAATATCGATCTTCGAGACAATAGCTTTGAATTTCTCCATGAAGTCGCGTAGACTTTGGTCGCTGGCGTGAGTGAGGTTCCACAAATCTGACACGGTCGCTTCCTGGTTGGTGAACATGATATAATTCTTAAGGAAAGCCGTCGAGAGGTCGTGGAAATAGTCGACGGAGTTTTCTCTGAGGCCGGTGAACCAAGTAAGGGCCGGTCCTTCTAGGGTTTCGACGAAGAGTAGGCAAAAACCGGCGTCTTTGTCTTCGTCGGTCAGGTTTGCGCATCGCATCGCTATGTTAAAAGACGTGACGTGAGTAGAAGGGTCAGAGAGACCTTTGAAGGTTGGAAGACGGAGTTTTTCCATCTTTTGGAGTCGCACGCCGGTAACCTTTTGCGTGAAGGGTGTACGAAGAGATTCAGCGAGTACATGCTCGATTTGGGGCGCGGACGTCGTCACCTGGTGGATCTTCGAATTGATGTCGAGGACCGACTGTTTTAATGCGGCTAGTTCGCTTGCGGTGTGCGCGTTGATGTCGTTACCGGCGCTTTGGTTATCGTTATCCCGCGCAGGTGCTACGTCGGTGGTTCGTTCTGTGGCGAACAGGTGTCGACGATACTGCGCTGTTGAAGCTTCGGCGTTTGCAGCGATAGGAGCAAGGATCTTTGCTATCGCCGTGATTTGGTCAACTGCCGCCTTCTGCGCCGCTTCTTGTAGGGCGAGGCGTGCCAGGATAGTTTCCATAGACGCAGGCGCTACTGGTGTAGGCGTAGGTTTCACCTCTGGAGCTTCGCGCTCCTCGCCTGACGAAGAACTGTCGTTGCTAACGACAATAGTGCTGATGTTACTTTGCTAGTGGCCCCACGGTGGGCGCCAACTGTTTGATCGGAAAACGGTAATAAAGAAGATGTGGGTTTAACAAAGACGTCTTATTTATGGTCGGGCGAACGTTCAGTCGGTTACAAGAGAAACGGAGAGAATGCGATAGAAAGGAAGCCGGTGGCTCGACGAGCTACCGGAAAGGTACAACTAACGGCGAGATGAAGAAAGGTGAAAACCCTAATCTAGCCGCCAAGTGTTAGTTGCTGATTTCGGATCCTCCTCTCGTTGTTTCTCCTTTCACTTATATAGATGTCCTGATGTTTCGTCCTTGACCTAATTTACGCCATCTCGGTGGGTCTCCTTTGCTGGGCCGAGAAGCCCGTAGACACCCGAGCAGCCGCTGAGCCGGGCATACTTCAGTCGATGATGATCGACTAAAAGTACTCAAGAGTCAAGCCGAAGGACCTGACTCTTAAGCCGACCGATCGAGCCGTCGCTCTTCCTAGTACGGGCCAGGCCTTTCTATTCTTCAGACCTTGTGGGGTGGTCAAATCCATCCTATACAGAATGCACCTTGACAATGAAGCATGCAGACGCCTCTTCGATGTTTCTCCCAGTTGCAGCATCTAGGAACAAGACATCAGAGAAACCTGATGACTTTGCTTCTATACCAACGATTTCACAATCTTTCAAAGTTTAAAATAGAAAAGCAAATTAGAGAAATATATATATTCCAATAACTTTATAGTATAGTTATATTGTAACAGGAAGACAAAATAGTTCAAGCCAGCAGCAACACACAACAGAAACTCACCTTACGGTAGTCTCCTACAGGAGATGAGTAGTGAGGAGCGTTAGAGATTAAGATATTTAAACATATTACGACATAATTGTCAACAAAGGTAGCTTGGCCGAGCGGTCTAAGGCGCCGGATTAAGGTTCTGGTCCGAAAGGGCGTGAGTTCAAATACCACAGCTGCCAATTTTTTATTTTACTTAAATCTATGAATCAGCATTGAATTATATACGTTTATCATCTCCTAACATATATTGTCATCATCGAGAACTGCAATGAGGTAAAACCTAAGTTTTTTTCCTTCCTAGTACTTTTTATTCAACGGCGACGACCCTGGTCTCCCTAATCGAAACGATGCCGTATAGTACCTTGAAACTGTAACACTGCCTAGTGCATTGTAACACGTCTTCATTACAAGTCTCACAACAGAAAACAAAAGAAAACACTCTAGAAGAGAAAGATACACCATTCAGTAAAAGGTGAAGATCATTAGCATCAGCTTATCCATATCTTCTTCTTCTTCTCAACCTTGACAAGGATCGATGTCCACCATCCAACCTTTTGTATCTTCAACAAGACCTGTCTGAATACTCGTCAACATCGAGTGAAGCTTCTTAGACAACGCTTCTTTTCCTGTTCTGTATTTCACCCTGCCATCAACCCCGAAACCAACATTAAGTATGTTTTATGAAACGGTCTTAGTATGTAACAATGTAAACACTCACTTCTTGTCATGGAAGGTCACGGTTTCAACAGCTTTAACGACCACTGCAGTTCCCGTGCAGAACACTTCATCTGCCTCTAAAAACTCATCCACTGAAACATCTCGTTCTTGAACCTGTGAAACATCTTGAGATCTTTGAATCTTGATTTCATAAAAAAAATGTCTATATGAAAATTTTATTATAATGTTGGAACCTGATAGCCGATATCACGGGCTAGCTCGCTTATGCTTTTCCTTGTGATTCCTGGTAAAATGGTTCCTGAAGTCGGTGGAGTGGACACAATGTTCCCCTAATGAAAACAAATCATTACTAATCAATGAGTTTATGCAAGGTTGAGACTTTCTATCGTATGTGATAATGTACCTTGACAATGAAGATGTTACAAGCAGACGCCTCTTCGATGTTTCTCCCAGTTGCCGCGTCTAGGAACAAGACATCAGAGAAGCCTGATGACTTTGCTTCCACCAACGACTTCACAACCTTTCAGAGTTTACAATACAACAATAAATCAGATTAATAGATATTCAAAGAACCATGTTGCTGTGGACTATATAATATAACTTACTGGAGAATAGTTTGTACAACTCTTGACACCACCAGTTCCACCAGAATGTGCTCGGTGACTTTTATGATCAACTCTAAGGTTCAGACCTGAGCTTGCCTGCAAGACGAAACAAAAAAAAATGGTCTTAAGGCAGAGTTTACTTCATCGAGTGTTCATCATAACAGCAGCAACACAACACAAACTCACCTTATGGTAATCTCCTACGGGAGATGCATAAATGAGGAAGGTGTACTCAGGCGCTGGAGCTACTCCAAGGATGGCGCCACTCCCTATTAGCAGAGGCCTTATATACAAAGCTCCTTTACCCGGAGGAGGAACCTTTAAAACCAAAAAAAAAAAACATTACGTACACCCTTTAGGAACTTCTGGAGATGATAGCAAATTGAATAGAGAAACATATGTAACATAGTCCATATACCCATTTCTTGTTGGCAAGCACAGTTTGCTTAACTGCTTCCACGAAGAACTCCACAGAAGGTGGTGCCATACAAAGCCTTTCTGCACCATCTTGCATACGGAGAGCGTTTTCGTGAGGTCTGAAAATCAGAATCCGGTCGTCTTCTGTCCTGTAAGCTTTCAGACCTTCAAATAGTCCCTACATATCCAAAAGGGCTTCTCTCAAACTCTCATATATACATGTATAAACACTAAAGTTCTAAGCTTTTTGCTCCCCTGTACACTAAAAAAAATCAAACAACTATGAATCTACAAAACAGTGAGATTTGGCATACCAAGCAAATAAACGTTATTGATTTTAAGATCAGAACAAGTTAAAAGAGAGAAGAGAACACCTGGCCATAATTGAGAATAGGACAACAAGGGCTGATTGAAATGTCACCGTAAGGAACAATCTTCCCTTCAGTGAAACTCTCTCCTTGTCTGCACTTGGCCACATACATGCAATCTGTCGGAATCAGAGAGAATCCGAGCTCCTCCCATTTCACATTCGCATATTTTTCATCGCCTTCACTGTTTAAACAACACATATCAAGAGAGATTCAGGATATTAGCAATAAAAAGGATTGATTTTTACAATAAAGGTTGATGATTTTGTTATACCTTGTACGAAGAGGTGACGAAGAAGGTTGCACAGATGGAGCCATGGAAGGAGGCAGACGAAGAGAGAGAGAGAAAGCAGTGAAGTGAAGTGGAGAGAGAGGGTTGGAGTGGTGACTCACGTGGTTTATAAGGCGGCGTCATTAAGGGTTTTGTTTCCTTTTGTCTCATCAATGTATTGTTGTATAGTGAGTGTGTAACGAACTTGTAGAATGTTCAACTAGGTTTTAAATGCCTGATGGCTAAAGACTATAACGTAAAGTGGCCGTCCTTTGTTGAACATTACTGTTACCGAACAAATCTCCAAAATTGCACATTTCTAAGTTTATATCACAAAAATAGCATTCAAAAACTAAAATGACCAAAATAGCACTTATCTAAGTTTATCCTTTGAAAATTTTAATTTTTTTTTTTTTTTTAAAATTTGAAATTTTATCCCCAAAACCTCATTTCTCAACTCTAAACCCTAAACCATAAAATCTAAACCCTAAACCCTAAACTCTAAACCCTAAATCTTAAACCCCACCCTTGAATGCTAGTTTGGGAACATAAAATTGATTTAGTGCTATTTTTGTCTTTTTATCGTAATGTTAAGCAAATGGGGTAAATTAACAAGAAAACAAAATAAATCTAAAAAATCACAGATCAGGAGCTGAAATTGATCATCCCGGTTCACCGTAGAAATCTCAACCTTAATGCTTTCCTCCACATTTTCTCGATCCTAGCGACGGAGGATACTCTCGCCGGCGTTGTCGTCGTCCTGCTGCTACCTCTGTTTCCTTGCTCTCACGAACACAAGGTAGAAAGAAGGAAGCTCAGTCCCTGTGAATCTGACTGTGAACAAGACATCGCCTTCGTTCGAAACGATACCTCACAAATTGGTTATATGATCTGCGCGATCCGCGTCGTCTTCTCTCCGGATCTGAGTTTCGGTTGATTGCCATTGTGTGTAGCCTACTTGAATTGAGTATTCTTGTTTCCCCAACTCCATCCAAGTCACGTGATCATTCCAATCATCACGTGTAAGCCATCTTCTTCTTCTTTGAGGTCTCTGTGATCTATGATCGTTATTTCGAAACGCATTCGAGCCTTTCTTTGTTACCTTGTGATTGTTTTGCTTACATTTGAGGCGTTTTCTATATATTTAAAATAAAAAAGTGTTGCTGATCAAATTTTGCAGGGTTTATGCCTAATCAAATTTTCGTCAGGGATGCTTTTGCTTGGTGGTGACTCAGGCTGAATAGTTAAGGAACACTGCTATTGAAACGATGTTATCATCAAGGTTTTCGTTTTTGGGGATGAGCAGTTTTAACGAAGTTAGTGAATCTTCGGGTGTTTCTGGAAGCAAGGTTAAACCAACTCTCAGTTTGCAAACGGATAAAGATGTGTACAGGCCTGGAGATTCCTTATTTGTAACTATCGAGGTTGGTTATTCCCCTGGAATGGATCATGAGAACGGGGCTAATCCCTCGGTTTTGGTGGAAAAGCTTAGTTTTGAGGTTAAAGGAGTAGAGAAACTGGAAACTCAGTGGTTTTCTACGCAAAAGTCATCACCAAGAAGCAAAGGACGAAAAGGTACTGAAAAAAAGAGCCTTTTGTTAATCTAACTGTTATATGCTATATCAGTTCGTGGAGATTTCTAAATTGCTGATGCTTTTGAATATCTTGAAACTAGACTTGTACCTGGTTGAGGAACACTAGTTTCGGTGCCATTCATGTGTACTTTTATAGTTATGTGATCGTATATCTTTTTGGTAATTTTCAGGTGAACACATCTTTCTGGACAGTTCAACACCATCCTTGATTTCTAATCAACTCTTATCCCCTGGGGCTAAGATGACATGTAATCTTGCCTGATTTTCTTTCTTTAATACTACATGAATATTGACATTAGACTATGCTGGATGCTGATGACCATCAAGCGTTTACAATTTCAATTTTTAAGCTCACAGGCATCTTTGTTTGTGTTTCTTTGTACAGTAATGGTTCGAGCTACACTCCCACCGATTATACCACCTTTATATAAGGGTGCTACTTTACGTTACCATTACTATATAAAGAGCACATTAAGCGGAAGATTGATGGCATTGGAAAACAGTCAATTTTACAAGGAGCCGACAAAAGAGTTCATCGAAGTGGTTAGTTTACTTGACTTTTGCGTGTTGTTTTTAGGTTCTGTAGGTGCAGTACATTGCGTTTTGTTTACCCTGATTGTTTGAATGCAATTATATTTTTCTTTTCTTCTGTGTAGAAAACTAAACTGGAGTTTACCCAAACATTTCTAGCTCTCTTGTGCAGACTTAATTCTGTAGAAGAATGTTAGATTGAAACACAACTTTTCTTGCTATAGTGCTTAAGCTCTGCTTGGTGCCTAATTGATAAGACAATCAAACAACTTTGTACGAGTCATTCGACATTCTTAAATCATCTAGCTTGTTGTTTCTCTATGGCGATGGCACGGCTACGCACCAGTGTTTTTGTTCAAAGTATGAGGTTGAAGCATAGGTTAGTCTAGATGTTCTTGGAAAACTTTCGTGTCACATGTACTACTTTGTTTTCTTACACATGAAGTGAGTTTAGTAGTTCGGTCAGTTAATTGTAATATCCTTTAATAAAGTAGAATTAGTACACAAGTGAGGCACCTTATAATATAATCCTAGAACTTAAAAATATTGTTTCAGTCTTGAATTATATTTCTACTAAAATGAGGTGTCCTTTAACTAAATAAGTATTAAGACCATGTAAAATCTGCATTTAATGGTTAACAAAAAAAGCATTTAATCATTTTAACTTATAAAAGTATGATATATAGATAGATATATATATATATATATTAAATGAGAAGCGTTGTAATAAATACGTTCACACTAAACTGGGCACATGTCACGTGTAGAAGCATTGTAATAAAATACATTCACACTAAACTGGGCACATGTCACGTGTAGAAGCATTGTAATAAATGTGTTCACACTAAAATAGACACATGTCACATGTACAGAGCTTCTCAGCCAAACTCTACATAAATATGTTCACACTATGTACTTTACGTTTTTAAATATAAAACTCGCATGCATGGTTATTCTTTATTATTTTTATTGTTTACGAATAGAGCTAGACAAATTATTCATAAATTTTGATTTGATTCCTGTTACTTTCCTGATAGCGGGTCTAGAGTGGCTATATGTCAGTAGTGAAATTTAGTTTACATGCCTCATATGTCATGATTCTTGATAGAAAATTTTTTAAAAGCATACTTTGGTGTTAGGACTCTTGCTTTTCTGAATATAATTTATTTTCCCCTTTTGTTATTAAATTTTTCTTATCAAAGTCGGCATAGTATTGACACTCGTAATCATGTTTTGATATACTAACAGAACACTCGAGTCCCGATCCAAGTATGGGCAGATCCCAAAAATAACGGGTTGCTTTTAGAGGATAGTCAAACCGATGGTAAGATTTGTTCTCAACTATCTAATTGTGAATTTTAGTTCAAGTTCTGAACTCTGTTTATTCATAGGACAACAAATACAGAACGTAGAAGGTTTTTTTCTTTTCCTTATGTTTGGACGGCGTTAGCAGCGCAAGCTGATGGCATCTTACGTTTTCTCTCAGGGATTGTTCCAACCAGTACCATTCAGACAGAAATATACTGGAAAGGGATGGATGGAGACTCTGAATGGGTACGACCATATTACTATTTATCTTTACTCCTACTTTTACAGCTTTTTGTATACCTATTGGTTTCATTTGCATGCTGGTCAACTTAAGAACAATCAATTAATTGTACTTAATGCAGATAAAAGCAAATGACGCATATGATAATGGTGAGGATGGATATGACAGTTCACGCGATGAGATCTCCTCAGTTTCTTCCTATCCGAACAAAGGAAATTTAAACAGGACTTTTGGCAGTTCGTCGTTCTTGAATTCTGGACCGCGATTATCAATGAAAGGCACGTCATATATTGAAGAAGGTGTTGGATCATCTCCTAAAGAGATAGTTTCTCAGTTGTCAGCTGCTGTGGTGTCTTATGACCCTGGACCTGGTAAATGTTAATGTGCATGTAATTGCCTAAAACAGCAATTTTTTTTACTGAGAATGTTACCAGTTCAGTTGTTTGCCGAAGAAGTTGTGAAAGGCTTACTTCGCTAACACAATTTCTCAAATACCAATAATGGTTGAAAGATGCTATTTTAGAATGTGTCCCGTTATCTATTTTTCTTATTAGCTCTATAACTGGTGAGCAAGGAAGGAATTACTGAAAAATGATTCCTATCTTTTTCCTAGTAGATGGCTTTTATCCTGGTAAATCATCAGATTCCGTGATTCGGAGCCAACAGCTCAACCAGACAAATGGCTCAGGAGCATCTAACTCCCCTGAAGCTGGAGCTGGAGAACCAATTCCATGTGAGCTATCTACACTGTTACCCTTCTCACAGTTTGAATATTTTATATGATTTAGTCTTCGTTTGTTTGTTGATGGCAACCTATCCAGTACAATCATTTTCTTGCAGCAGAAAGATTTACACGAGGAAGATCGTACAACATCAGAATGGATGATCAAGTCCTTCTTAGATTTTCCCCGAAGAATACCGACTCTACGTATTACTTCAGCGATAACGTAATGGCAGCCTCATGTAATTCCTCATTCTTTCATAACATTTCCTGCATTAATAAACGATTTTACTCCAATGGTGTGTGTAGATTGGTGGAACTCTTACTTTCTTCCATGAAGAAGGAGCTAGAAGATGTCTTGAGGTAAGTCCATATAATTTGCAAGTTTTTTTTTGTGTAATTCTGAAGTTGAGGCTATATCAAGGTCTGTTGAATTTAGCGATCTATATATCTGATTTCAGGTCTCGGTTACACTGGAAACTTCAGAAACAATAAACAGAAGATTTGTTCATCCCTCCAGGAGAAATTCTCCAACGCATACCAAGGTACAAATACAATGGAGATTTTTCTACTACATTGTGTTCTTTCTTCCCCTAACGCTGTCAACAGGTCCAAAGCGATCACCATGAAGTGGTTGCAGACCTTATTCAGACGAGCTTTCTGTTTTCGATTCCCACGGATGGTCCAATGTCGTTTACAACACCTCGTGTTTCTGTGCAATGGATTCTTCGTTTTGAGTTCCTAATTACTCCAAAGGATGTGCACTTGAGCAGGTATTACTCCCCAATACTCAAAATGGGACTTCTAATGCAAAGGATCATTCTCTCTTTCAATCTCAGGTGTTTAAGTTGTTTAAAGTCAAGTACACTTCTGGTTCTGTATGATTTTATAGGTATGAACATCCGTTGTTAATACGGGAAAGGGAAAAATGCGAATGGGTTCTTCCGATCACGGTACATGCACCACCACCCCGAACGTCATCAGCTGCTCAAAACCGAGGCGATACGCTCTTTGGTTTGGAGCCTTCTTGGGTTCGTAGCTAAACCACATGTTTTTCTTTTTTTTTTTTTTTTTTTTTGAAACAAACAACACATGTTTTTCTTCATTTTGCTAGTTTATATGCAAGATATAACGTTTTGCTAGTTTATATGCAAAATGTTTTACTTAAACGCAAATTGTTTTACTTATCGTAATGGTCTCTCTCCGGTAGATATCATCAGTAGATATCGTCAAGTAAGTTCAGGCAGTGATATATTTTACTTTCTGAAAATAGTCGGAGAATATTAGCCTCGATTTCGTACAGGGTGGAGCCCATACATGCTTAACGCAGCTCATTTGATGCGAACCGTTCTGGTTTTCTTTATGTTTCCAAGGCACGTGTAATGCCTAAATTAACATTGAACAAATAAATAGGATCCAGAGTGAACAAATCAAACCAACTGTTACAATAATTTTATTTCGAATGGAATCTACATTATCTCTTCAAATCCAAAACTATAATCAGAACACAATAATAGAATGTCGAATACCTACGTGTGTATCTGTCCGAAAGTATACAACATTTGTATCAAAATAAATTAAGCTACCGGTTAAACGAAAGTAACAAGACAGTTTGGCCGAGTGGTCTAAGGCGCCAGATTTAGGTTTTGGTCCGAAAGGGCGTGGGTTCAAATACCACAGCTGTCAACCATTTTGTTTTAATTTCCCTACATGAAAATAAATGAATAAAATCATTTTGCGAGGTATCCGTCGTTTGACCCAAACACAGGGCTGGCCCTGGACTAATTGAAGTTGATACCTTATGCAGACGAATGTCTGGTTTGTGCTTGAACAAACAAGTGCAAGCTCTAGAATACTTTTAATTAGGTTCGAATGTAAAAACGTTTTTTTTTTGTAAAAACCTGATAATAAAGGAACTCCAAAGAAATCAGAAATTTCCGTTTAAAAAAGGCGAAATCATCCATATTTTTGCTAAATGTTCTATTAATACTGAAATGAAAATGGAAAGAGGAGGAGCAATGTAGCTTGGGAAGCAAGTCATGATCTCATGAGCAGAGAGGTATGTTTACATAAAAGCATAACAGGAAGAATAGAAATACAAGAGAAGAAGAAATAGAAAAATGAGTTAAAAAAAAAATGAAAAAAAGAAATAGAAAAATCTCCCGTTACAAAACTTAAATTGTCTATATTTTTTTATTGGAAATTTTGAGACTTGAAAGCTCACGACATGGCTGGTTGGTTTCTCGTATCCAACGGTATTGTGATCAGAAAGTTTAAAAACATGTCTCTCATTTTCTTAATTGACGGAGCACTCAGCAAAATATCTGCAACAACTTTGGGACTTGGAATCTTGTGCTGTGTAGTTTGGTAGTTGACTCTTGTAGCTTAATAAGAGATGGGGAGTTAGACTTGTGAATCAAGAACTTGCAAATGGTGGAGGTTGTTGCTTAGGTTTCTCTTGGAAGAACCGTTGTTCTTGTTTGGTATAGGTGACCAGATTAAGCCAGCTGAAAGACGAACTGAATCGTTTTGAGGTGCTTCTTGAAAGATGCAGATGAGAAGCATTTTTCCATTTGCAGACTGTGTAGCTTTCATATGACCTTCTTGAGAAACATCGATCAGGAAGCCTTCTTCTTTTGACTCTGAATGTCCCCTCCCAGTTAAGAGAAGAGAACATAAATCATTGACACAGAAGGTCCTGCTTACTGTCGTTCTTACTATTAGCAATGCGGTTTTGCGTCAAGAGTTTGCGTTAGAGATACATGATTAAGAACACACACACAAATGAAAGCTTTGAGGAAAATGTATCAAATGGTTACAAATTGGAGAGAAGTGGAAATGCAACAATGAAAAAGTTTCCTGCTTTGAGAAATACAACTTTGACAACAATGCTATATATTAAAGCAAAAGCTGAACATAAAACCAAAACCAAGTTTAAGAACTGAGAGGATACACTTACACACATATTATTCGGAGCCTCATTCAGCATCTTCATTATTCTTGATGGTATCTTGGAAACTCTCCGTGGCAGCTTTTGGCAGCTTTCGGCAGTATTCGACAACAATATTTTTCAGGGATGGAAGAGCAGGAGGACTTGAGCATATTCTCTTTAATTCATTCAAACCCCTTAAACGGAGGGATTCTAGCTTCGCAAAGGGAACCGTCATATCAGGATGCACATTGCTAATACTCATTCCCTTCTCCTTATTTATTATTTCTTCTATTCTTCCTGAACTTGTCACGTGTAGATGCTTGAGATTTGGAGCAAACAATAACCAGGTCAATTCTTTTGGACCTTCCAAATCGTATATCGCAATACTGGAGAGGTGCCTGAAGTACGGAGAACTGTTGCATAGAAGATCTTCTTTCTCTTTGCTTTTCCAATCTATCTTTATCTCTGAGATTTTGGAGTACATAATATGAAGTTCTCGAAGACAACACAGAGCCACCGTGTTTAATGTTAAAACCTCTGCGGACATATCCAAAATCCAAAGGCGTTGAACACATCTCGCCAATCGCTCCATTCCTTGGATACTTTCCAGCATTAGAGCATCTTTCACGTTTACTGTTAAAATCTTCAAGTGCTCTAAAAGTTGTAGCTCTTCAATTGATCTTGCATCAATAAAAACACAAGAACAATATAGTTTCAACACCTGAAGATTTGGTAAGCTTGTTCCTATCCCATCAATGCTTAGCAAGACTGGTAAACTCCAGGTCTAGGCTTATAAGTTTCCTAAACCCCTTCAAACCAACTGGTAAGGAACTTATACCTGTGCGTGATAAATTGAGGTATTGTAAGGATATCAAGCTGTAAATTTCTTCCGGCAATTCACTAAGATACTCGTTACGCGAAAGATTCAAGACGACAAGGGACGGCATAAACTGAAAGAATTTACCCTGTATAACCTTCAAATCGTCATCCCCGAGAAACAGAGTCGAGAGGTTGGGGCATTGTGCAACACTCACTATAAGATCATCGCTAAGCTCCTTGTGCAACACTCACTATAAGATCATCGCTAAGCTCCTTACTCGAAGACTTAAGCCACTCTTACCTGTCCTTATCTCTGATACTCAATCGGCGTTTGTGTCGGGACGAGCGATCTCGGACAACGTTCTTATTACACACGAGACTTTACACTTCTTACGAACGTCCGAGGCAAAGAAGCGGTGTACAATGGCGGTGAAAACGGACATGAGCAAGGCCTATGATAGGATTGAATGGGGTTTGTCAAGGAAGTACTAAAGCTACTAGGCTTTGATCCAATCTGGATAGGGTGGATCATGACATGTATCAAATCGGTGTCCTATTCCTTCCTAATAAACGGATCACCACAGGGTCTGGTTAGGCCGTCGCGAGGTCTCCGGCAGGGAGACCCGTTATCCCCCCCACATTTTCATCTTATGTACTGAGGTATTGTCAGCTCTATGTGCAAAGGGACAAGCAGACGGCTCACTACCGGGAGTTCGGGTTTCGCACCATAGCCCACCAATAAACCATCTTTTATTTGCGGACGATACCATGTTTTTCTGCAAATCGAAACCGTCGTGTGTCTCAGCTCTCATGAAGATACTCTCGCTGTATGAATCGGTCTCGGGACAACGGATCAATCCACTGAAGTCGGCTATCACCTTCTCGGCTAAAACACCTGAAGCGGTTTGTGATCGGGTCAAGGGGAAAATGGAGATTTACACGGAAGGAGGGATAGGTAAATACCTTGGTCTCCCCGAGCAGTTTGGCCGCAGGAAGCGAGACATTTTCGCATCAATCCTTGATAGGATCCGCCAAAAATCGCATGGCTGGACGACAAAATTCCTATCTGGTGCGGGAAAGCAAGTTATGCTCAAATCAGTGCTCTCTGCCATGCCGTGCCACGCTATGTCTTGTTTCAAGTTGCCACTCTCTCTGTGCAAACAAATACAGTCAATACTCACTCGGTTTTGGTGGGATGCGAATCTGGAGAAAAAGAAAATGTGTTGGGTCGCGTGGGACACTACGGCACTGCCCAAATATGCAGGCGGACTTGGGTTCCGGGACATTGAAACATTCAACGATGCCCTTCTTGCTAAGATTGGCTGGAGGTTAATCAAAGAACCGCATTCTCTGTTAGGCCGTGTGTTATTAGGAAAATATGCATGGAACTCTTCCTTCATGGATTGTCCTGTACTAGCCTCAGCCTCTCATGGCTGGAGAAGCGTTCTAGCGGGAAGAAACATCCTGAAACAGGGCCTCAGTTGGGCTGTGGGAAACGGAGAACAGATCAGTGTTTGGAATGCACCTTGGCTCTCTTTCAAAACGCCCTGTCAGCCAATAGGTCCTCCAACGCTTGCAAATCAAGTCCTGATGGTTAGCGATTTATTATGCCCACTCACAAACAAATGGGAGGTGGAGAAGATAAGAAGTCTATTTCCTCAGTATGAGGACACTATTTTGCAGATAAAAACAAGCTCAACATCAGTCGCTGACACCTTGATATGGTTATCGGAAAAATCAGGAACCTACTCCACAAAGACAGGGTATGGCGTGGGAATGACAAGCGACAAACCTCTGACTCGTGGGAACGAACCAATTAATTGGATGTCTCATATCTGGAATGTTAAAACAGGACCAAAGCTAAAGGACTTCTTGTGGAGAGTGGTGCGAAAGGCCATCCCGGTCAGTTCCAATCTGGAGAAGAGAGGCTTCCAAAGTTTCAACTGCAAAGCGTGTGGAGCATATGAGGACGATCTTCGTGTCTTCCTTAAGTGTCCATTGGCGGAAGAAGTATGGAGCCACATCCCGATTCAGCATCGACCGACAAGTGCAATCTCCTCGGTCACTGATCTGGTTAAACAGGGCAGTTTCTTCACACCCCTACCTCCGACTGGATTAACCTCTCCACTATGGCCATGGGTGATGTGGAACTTGTGGAAAGCTAGGAATAAGCTTGTTTTTGAGAACAAAACATTTACAGCTCAAGAGGTGATCCTCAAGAGTATCAAAGACGCAAAGGAGTGGAGCCAAGCACAAACTGTCAACAGAGCATCATCGATCCCCGGCCCTCTCTCAATCCGATCGAATCATATCTCCCCCTGCCCCCCACCGTCGTTTCAGCCTGGTGTTCTAGTCTGCAAAGTCGATGCGGCTTGGGACACTTCGTCAAGAATGAGTGGTATAGGTGGGGTTTTCAGCGGGAGTAATGTGGCGTCTATAACCAACATCTCCGAGTCTCACGGTTATGTATCATCAGCTCTAATGGCGGAAGCCATTGCTGTCCATCGAGCGGTAGCGCTTGCTGTTAATTCAAACGTCCGATCCCTGGCGGTTCTATATGATTCCTTATCCCTGATCAAGCTTTTGAAGAAGGGAGGGTACCAACCTGAACTGTTCGGTATCATGTTTGATATCTATCACTTCATGTCTTTCTTTGATGTCATTTCCTTTGATTTTATTTCTCGAAACTTTAACAGTGAGGCTGATTCAGTGGAAAAATCAGTCCTTGCTTTGGCTGTAAGAAACCCTCTTAGTGGCGGGCAGAACTCTTCTTTGAAATTAATGCAATGCATGGTTTGACCAAAAAAAAAAAAAAAAAAGGAACTCCAAAGAAATCAGAAATTTCCGCTTAAAAAAGGCGAAATCATCCATATTTTTGCTAAATGCTCTATTAATACTGAAATGAAAATGGAAAGAGGAGGAGCAATGTAGCTTGGGAAGCAAGTCATGATCTCATGAGCAGAGAGGTATGTTTACATAAAAGCATAACAGGAAGAATAGATATACAAGAGAAGAAGAAATAGAAAAATGAGTTAAAAAAAAATGAAAAAAAAAGAAATAGAAAAATCTCTCGTTACAAAACTTAAATTGTCTATATTTTTTTATTGGAAATTTTGAGACTTGAAAGCTCACGACATGGCTGGTTGGTTTCTCGTATCCAACGGTATTGTGATCAGAAAGTTTAAAAACATGTCTCTCATTTTCTTAATTGACGGAGCACTCAGCAAAATATCTGCAACAACTTTGGGACTTGGAATCTTGTGCTGTGTAGTTTGGTAGTTGACTCTTGTAGCTTAATAAGAGATGGGGAGTTAGACTTGTGAATCAAGAACTTGCAAATGGTGGAGGTTGTTGCTTAGGTTTCTCTTGGAAGAACCGTTGTTCTTGTTTGGTATAGGTGACCAGATTAAGCCAGCTGAAAGACGAACTGAATCGTTTTGAGGTGCTTCTTGAAAGATGCAGATGAGAAGCATTTTTCCATTTGCAGACTGTGTAGCTTTCATATGACCTTCTTGAGAAACATCGATCAGGAAGCCTTCTTCTTTTGACTCTGAATGTCCCCTCCCAGTTAAGAGAAGAGAACATAAATCATTGACACAGAAGGTCCTGCTCACTGTCGTTCTTACTATTAGCAATGCGGTTTTGCGTCAAGAGTTTGCGTTAGAGATACATGATTAAGAACACACACACAAATGAAAGCTTTGAGGAAAATGTATCAAATGGTTACAAATTGGAGAGAAGTGGAAATGCAACAATGAAAAAGTTTCCTGCTTTGAGAAATACAACTTTGACAACAATGCTATATATTAAAGCAAAAGCTGAACATAAAACCAAAACCAAGTTTAAGAACTGAGAGGATACACTTACACACATATTATTCGGAGCCTCATTCAGCATCTTCATTATTCTTGATGGTATCTTGGAAACTCTCCGTGGCAGCTTTTGGCAGCTTTCGGCAGTATTCGACAACAATATTTTTCAGGGATGGAAGAGCAGGAGGACTTGAGCATATTCTCTTTAATTCATTCAAACCCCTTAAACGGAGGGATTCTAGCTTCGCAAAGGGAACCGTCAGATCAGGATGCACATTGCTAATACTCATTCCCTTCTCCTTATTTATTATTTCTTCTATTCTTCCTGAACTTGTCACGTGTAGATGCTTGAGATTTGGAGCAAACAATAACCAGGTCAATTCTTTTGGACCTTCCAAATCGTATATCGCAATACTGGAGAGGTGCCTGAAGTACGGAGAACTGTTGCATAGAAGATCTTCTTTCTCTTTGCTTTTCCAATCTATCTTTATCTCTGAGATTTTGGAGTACATAATATGAAGTTCCCGAAGACAACACAGAGCCACCGTGTTTAATGTTAAAACCTCTGCGGACATATCCAAAATCCAAAGGCGTTGAACACATCTCGCCAAACGCTCCATTCCTTGGATACTTTCCAGCATTAGAGCATCTTTCACGTTTACTGTTAAAATCTTCAAGTGCTCTAAAAGTTGTAGCTCTTCAATTGATCTTGCATCAATAAAAACACAAGAACAATATAGTTTCAACACCTGAAGATTTGGTAAGCTTGTTCCTATCCCATCAATGATTAGCAAGACTGGTAAACTCCAGGTCTAGGCTTAATAAGTTTCCTAAACCCCTTCAAACCAACTGGCAAGGAACTTATACCTGTGCGTGATAAATTGAGGTATTGTAAGGATATCAAGCTGTAAATTTCTTCCGGCAATTCACTAAGATACTCGTTACGCGAAAGATTCAAGACGACAAGGGACGGCATAAACTGAAAGAATTTACCCTGTATAACCTTCAAATCGTCATCCCCGAGAAACAGAGTCGAGAGGTTGGGGCATTGTGCAACACTCACTATAAGATCATCGCTAAGCTCCTTGTGCAACACTCACTATAAGATCATCGCTAAGCTCCTTACTCGAAGACTTAAGCCACTCTTACCTGTCCTTATCTCTGATACTCAATCGGCGTTTGTGTCGGGACGAGCGATCTCGGACAACGTTCTTATTACACACGAGACTTTACACTTCTTACGAACGTCCGAGGCAAAGAAGCGGTGTACAATGGCGGTGAAAACGGACATGAGCAAGGCCTATGATAGGATTGAATGGGGTTTGTCAAGGAAGTACTAAAGCTACTAGGCTTTGATCCAATCTGGATAGGGTGGATCATGACATGTATCAAATCGGTGTCCTATTCCTTCCTAATAAACGGATCACCACAGGGTCTGGTTAGGCCGTCGCGAGGTCTCCGGCAGGGAGACCCGTTATCCCCCCCACATTTTCATCTTATGTACTGAGGTATTGTCAGCTCTATGTGCAAAGGGACAAGCAGACGGCTCACTACCGGGAGTTCGGGTTTCGCACCATAGCCCACCAATAAACCATCTTTTATTTGCGGACGATACCATGTTTTTCTGCAAATCGAAACCGTCGTGTGTCTCAGCTCTCATGAAGATACTCTCGCTGTATGAATCGGTCTCGGGACAACGGATCAATCCACTGAAGTCGGCTATCACCTTCTCGGCTAAAACACCTGAAGCGGTTCGTGATCGGGTCAAGGGGACAATGGAGATTTACACGGAAGGAGGGATAGGTAAATACCTTGGTCTCCCCGAGCAGTTTGGCCGCAGGAAGCGAGACATTTTCGCATCAATCCTTGATAGGATCCGCCAAAAATCGCAAAGCTGGACGACAAAATTCCTATCTGGTGCGGGAAAGCAAGTTATGCTCAAATCAGTGCTCTCTGCCATTCCGTGCCACGCTATGTCTTGTTTCAAGTTGCCACTCTCTCTGTGCAAACAAATACAGTCAATACTCACTCGGTTTTGGTGGGATGCGAATCCGGAGAAAAAGAAAATGTGTTGGGTCGCGTGGGACACTACGGCACTGCCCAAATATGCAGGCGGACTTGGGTTCCGGGACATTGAAACATTCAACGATGCCCTTCTTGCTAAGATTGGCTGGAGGTTAATCAAAGAACCGCATTCTCTGTTAGGCCGTGTGTTATTAGGAAAATATGCATGGAACTCTTCCTTCATGGATTGTCCTGTAACAGCCTCAGCCTCTCATGGCTGGAGAAGCGTTCTAGCGGGAAGAAACATCCTGAAACAGGGCCTCAGTTGGGCTGTGGGAAACGGAGAACAGATCAGTGTTTGGAATGCACCTTGGCTCTCTTTCAAAACGCCCTGTCAGCCAATAGGTCCTCCAACGCTTGCAAATCAAGTCCTGATGGTTAGCGATTTATTATGCCCACTCAGAAACAAATGGGAGGTGGAGAAGATAAGAAGTATATTTCCTCAGTATGTGGACACTATTTTGCAGATAAAAACAAGCTCAACATCAGTCGCTGACACCTTGATATGGTTATCGGAAAAATCAGGAACGTACTCCACAAAGACAGGGTATGGCGTGGGAATGACAAGCGACAAACCTCTGACTCGTGGGAACGAACCAATTAATTGGATGTCTCATATCTGGAATGTTAAAACAGGACCAAAGCTAAAGGACTTCTTGTGGAGAGTGGTGCGAAAGGCCATCCCGGTCAGTTCCAATCTGGAGAAGAGAGGCTTCCAAAGTTTCAACTGCAAAGCGTGTGGAGCACATGAGGACGATCTTCGTGTCTTCCTTAAGTGTCCATTGGCGGAAGAAGTATGGAGCCACATCCCGATTCAGCATCGACCGACAAGTGCAATCTCCTCGGTCACTGATCTGGTTAAACAGGGCAGTTTCTTCACTCCCCTACCTCCGACTGGATTAACCTCTCCACTATGGCCATGGGTGATGTGGAACTTGTGGAAAGCTAGGAATAAGCTTGTTTTTGAGAACAAAACATTTACAGCTCAAGAGGTGATCCTCAAGAGTATCAAAGACGCAAAGGAGTGGAGCCAAGCACAAACTGTCAACAGAGCATCATCGATCCCCGGCCCTCTCTCAATCCGATCGAATCATATCTCCCCCTGCCCCCCACCGTCGTTTCAGCCTGGTGTTCTAGTCTGCAAAGTCGATGCGGCTTGGGACACTTCGTCAAGAATGAGTGGTATAGGTGGGGTTTTCAGCGGGAGTAATGTGGCGTCTATAACCAACATCTCCGAGTCTCACGGTTATGTATCATCAGCTCTAATGGCGGAAGCCATTGCTGTCCATCGAGCGGTAGCGCTTGCTGTTAATTCAAACGTCCGATCCCTGGCGGTTCTATATGATTCCTTATCCCTGATCAAGCTTTTGAAGAAGGGAGGGTACCAACCTGAACTGTTCGGTATCATGTTTGATATCTATCACTTCATGTCTTTCTTTGATGTCATTTCCTTTGATTTTATTTCTCGAAACTTTAACAGTGAGGCTGATTCAGTGGAAAAATCAGTCCTTGCTTTGGCTGTAAGAAACCCCCTTAGTGGCGGGCAGAACTCTTCTTTGAAATTAATGCAATGCATGGTTTGATCAAAAAAAAAAAAAAAAAGGAACTCCAAAGAAATCAGAAATTTTCGCTTAAAAAAGGCGAAATCATCCATATTTTTGCTAAATGCTCTATTAATACTGAAATGAAAATGGAAAGAGGAGGAGCAATGTAGCTTGGGAAGCAAGTCATGATCTCATGAGCAGAGAGGTATGTTTACATAAAAGCATAACAGGAAGAATAGATATACAAGAGAAGAAGAAATAGAAAAATGAGTTAAAAAAAAAATGAAAAAAAAAAGAAATAGAAAAATCTCTCGTTACAAAACTTAAATTGTCTATATTTTTTTATTGGAAATTTTGAGACTTGAAAGCTCACAACATGGCTGGTTGGTTTCTCGTATCCAACGGTATTGTGATCAGAAAGTTTAAAAACATGTCTCTCATTTTCTTAATTGACGGAGCACTCAGCAAAATATCTGCAACAACTTTGGGACTTGGAATCTTGTGCTGTGTAGTTTGGTAGTTGACTCTTGTAGCTTAATAAGAGATGGGGAGTTAGACTTGTGAATCAAGAACTTGCAAATGGTGGAGGTTGTTGCTTAGGTTTCTCTTGGAAGAACCGTTGTTCTTGTTTGGTATAGGTGACCAGATTAAGCCAGCTGAAAGACAAACTGAATCGTTTTGAGGTGCTTCTTGAAAGATGCAGATGAGAAGCATTTTTCCATTTGCAGACTGTGTAGCTTTCATATGACCTTCTTGAGAAACATCGATCAGGAAGCCTTCTTCTTTTGACTCTGAATGTCCCCTCCCAGTTAAGAGAAGAGAACATAAATCATTGACACAGAAGGTCCTGCTCACTGTCGTTCTTACTATTAGCAATGCGGTTTTGCGTCAAGAGTTTGCGTTAGAGATACATGATTAAGAACACACACACAAATGAAAGCTTTGAGGAAAATGTATCAAATGGTTACAAATTGGAGAGAAGTGGAAATGCAACAATGAAAAAGTTTCCTGCTTTGAGAAATACAACTTTGACAACAATGCTATATATTAAAGCAAAAGCTGAACATAAAACCAAAACCAAGTTTAAGAACTGAGAGGATACACTTACACACATATTATTCGGAGCCTCATTCAGCATCTTCATTATTCTTGATGGTATCTTGGAAACTCTCCGTGGCAGCTTTTGGCAGCTTTCGGCAGTATTCGACAACAATATTTTTCAGGGATGGAAGAGCAGGAGGACTTGAGCATATTCTCTTTAATTCATTCAAACCCCTTAAACGGAGGGATTCTAGCTTCGCAAAGGGAACCGTCAGATCAGGATGCACATTGCTAATACTCATTCCCTTCTCCTTATTTATTATTTCTTCTATTCTTCCTGAACTTGTCACGTGTAGATGCTTGAGATTTGGAGCAAACAATAACCAGGTCAATTCTTTTGGACCTTCCAAATCGTATATCGCAATACTGGAGAGGTGCCTGAAGTACGGAGAACTGTTGCATAGAAGATCTTCTTTCTCTTTGCTTTTCCAATCTATCTTTATCTCTGAGATTTTGGAGTACATAATATGAAGTTCTCGAAGACAACACAGAGCCACCATGTTTAATGTTAAAACCTCTGCGGACATATCCAAAATCCAAAGGCGTTGAACACATCTAGCCAATCGCTCCATTCCTTGGATACTTTCCAGCATTAGAGCATCTTTCACGTTTCCTGTTAAAATCTTCAAGTGCTCTAAAAGTTGTAGCTCTTCAATTGATCTTGCATCAATAAAAACACAAGAACAATATAGTTTCAACAAATGAAGATTTGGTAAGCTTGTTCCTATTCCATCAATGCTTAGCAAGACTGGTAAACTCCAGGTCTAGGCTTATAAGTTTCCTAAACCCCTTCAAACCAAATGGTAAGGAACTTATACCTGTGCGTGATAAATTGAGGTATTGTAAGGATATCAAGCTGTAAATTTCTTCCGGCAATTCACTAAGATACTCGTTACGCGAAAGATTCAAGACGACAAGGGACGGCATAAACTGAAAGAATTTACCTTCAAATCGTTATCCCCGAGAAACAGAGTCGAGAGGTTGGGGCATTTGGGACAGCAAGATATCTCTTCAATTTTATTACTCATCAACGAGATCCTTCTCAAAACTGACCAGTTGATGTCATCTGGTATACAGCTTAGCTTCCCACCGGAATTGACGCACTGT
This sequence comes from Brassica napus, assembly GCF_020379485.1. Taxonomy (NCBI): domain Eukaryota; kingdom Viridiplantae; phylum Streptophyta; class Magnoliopsida; order Brassicales; family Brassicaceae; genus Brassica; species Brassica napus. The sequence continues at coordinate 6,386,594 of NC_063449.1, forward strand.
TTTTCTTCCTCTTTTCCTATCCAAAGAGCCATTTCACGTAACACATCATGCATTTTCACCGCAGGTGTGAATCCAATTTGGAAAAAGGAGGATTTAGTTTCGCACTCCATCAATAGATGCGCACGAACTAACGAACCAATTATATCATAACCTTCGTTGTTACTTCCATCTTCATCTCTCTCTCCCTTATAAATTCTTCGCTGATCCAATATTCGATCAACTCCTCCTTCTTTATTTCATAATCTTCCTGGAACAAAGAACAATACAGGAAGCATGATTTCTTCTTTTCAGTCTCTAAACGATCATAGCGGTCATGGATTTTTTGGTTTTCAATAGTGAGAGGTGGTGAATTTAAGGCACAATTGATGTCTAGGCTGAAATTACAGACTGAGCAATGATAGTATCGGTCTTTAACATGTCTCTGACAATACTTTTATTTGACATGATTTCCATCAGATATTGATATCAGACTTTTGTGAACCGGAGGATATAATATCCCAATCAACAGGTTATTAGAGCTAAGGAAAGAAGGATCTGAGGAGGTGAGGGTCAGAGAGTGGTGGAGGTGAAAAGGATGGCTTACTTTGGGAGGAAGTAAGTGACAACCTCTATGGAATTCCAAATCACAAGTAGGGCAATAGTAATAGTACTTATTTCTCTTCATATGATGGCCTTTGCAGTCAAAACAGATGGAGAGTGGTGGATCAGATCATCGGCAAAGTGTGTGATGGTTATAGCTGGATCAGACACACGACATAGGGGCTTAGAACGAGGAAAGTATTTTGTTCGATTTTCTCTTCTCTAAGGAATGAAGCAATGAATAGTAATATCTTAACTTTTGTTGACTCTCTTTATCAAAAGTCAATTACTACAACTGCAAGACAGCCACCTTGCCAAATAGTTTACACTTTGGGCAACTCTAATATCAAGAACCTTGTACTTTAGGCAACACGATTTTACTTCCACGGTATCAATGCTGATTATTAACAATAAGAGAAGACAACATAAATCATTCAAACAGAAAATATATGATCTCAAGCTCCAGATCACAGGTTATTAGCTAGTTATTACCATTCAAATGTGTCTCCTTTCTCATTATTATTTAATAGGTTACATAGCAATTTTTTTTCTATTATTATTATTGTAATTTTCGACGACCACCATGATACTCGAAGCTGACGAAGTTGAACCGCTGCAGAAACTGAAGAAGATGATTGCTCACCCACTGTCGTTTTCTTACTATTAGAGATACATGAATCGGAATACACACAAATAAAAGCTTTAAGGAAACTGTATCAAATGGTTACAAACTGGAGAGAAGTGGAAATGCAACAATGTCATTCAAGCGAAAGCAGAACATAAAAAGAAAACCAAGTTTAAGAAACTGAGAGGATACACTGACACACATATGACATACGAAACGGGGCTTCTGAGCCTCATTCTTCAATTTCAACATACCTGCTCGTGTCTTGGAAACTCTCTAGTGACAGCTTTGGGCAGTGAGTAATATCTTTCAGGGATGGAAGAGCCTGGGGACTTGAGCATATTCTCTCTAATTCAGGCAAACCCCTTAAAGTGAGGGATTCTAGCTTCGGAAAGGGAACCGTCATATCAGGAGGATGCACATTGCTAATACTCATTCCCTTCTCCTTATTTATTATTTCTTCTAGGCTTGGTGAACGTAACACCTCAAGATGCTTGAGATTTGGAGCAAACAATAACCAGGTCAATTCTTTTGGACCTTCCAAATCCTGTATAACAATACTGAAGAGGTGCTTGAAGTATGGAGAAGGAAGATCTTCTTTCCCTTTGCATTTCCAATCTATCTTTATCTCAGAGATCTTGAAATTTATAATCTCAAGTTCTCGAAGACCGCCCAGAGCTACCGTGTTTAATGTTAAATCCTTTGCGGACATATTGATAATCCGAAGGCGTTGAACACAACGCACCAATCCCTCCACTCCTTGGATACTTTCCAAAATTGAAGCATCTGTCACATTTCCTGTTAAAATCTTCAAGTGCTTTAAAAGTTGTAGCTCCTCAATTGATCTTGCATCAATATAATGACGAGAACGATATAGTTTCAACACCTGAAGATTTGGTAAGCTTGCTCCTATCCCATCAATGCTTTTAAGCTTGGTGAACTCCAGGTCCAGGCTTATTAGTTTCCTCAACCCCTTCAAACCAACTGATAACGAACTTATACGTGTGTATGATAAGTTGAGGTATTTCAAAGAAGTCAAGCTGCAAATTTCTTCCGGCAAGTCCCTAAGACTTCGGTTATGCGAAAGATCCAAGACGATAAGGGACGGCATAAACTGAAAGAATTTACCTGGTATACCCTTCAAGTCGTTATCCCTGAGAAATAGAGTCGAAAGGTTGGGGCATTTGGGAAAGCAAGATATCTTTTCAATTTGATTACTCATCAACGAGATCCTTCTCGAAACTGACCAGTTGATGTCATCTGGTATACAGCTTAGCTTCACACCGGATTTGACGCACTGTTTTTCTTCCTCTTTTCCAGACGTAGACCCTATCCAAAGAGCCATTTCACGTAACACATCATGCATTTTCACAGTAGTTTCTGATTCTGTCAATAGATGCGCACGAACTAACGAACCAATAATAACATGACCTTTGTTGTTACTTCCATCTTCATCTCTCTTTCCATTTATAAATCCTTCATTGATCCAATATTCGATCAACTCCTCCTTCTTTATTTCATAATCTTCCGGGAACAACGAACAGTATAGGAAGCATGATTTCACCTTTTCATCCTCTAAACCATCATAGCTGAACTTCAAAACTGAAAGAATATTTTCTTCCATACCTGGAAACTCGCGGCTGGAACTTTTGAGAACATCATTTGCATGACGCCATTCATGTACATCCTCTTTACATGACATGGCTTTGCCAATCACATTGAGTGCAAGTGGCAAGCCGTGACATTTTTTGGAAATCTTTTCTGCAAGTGTGAGAATTTCCGGATCCTTCTTTAATGGGGCTTCTCCAACTACATTTTGAAACAGTTCCCACGCTTCATTCGTTGACAAACAATCCATTTTCAGCTCATCGTCAGCTTCCATGTCTCTGCAAACTTTCTTTGAACGAGTGGTGAAAACTATCTTCGATCCATTTTCTTGAGTTGGACGTGGAACTCCAATCTTGTTCAAATCTACCGCGCTCCACAGATCATCTAATAGCAGTATGAATTTCTTTCTTCTTAGGATATTGTCTATGAAAGATGCTTTCTTCTCTTCTGTTTCCTTTTCCAATTCTTGGTCAGCACGTAATCTTCTTAGAATCTGATCCTGAATCACCTTGTATTGCAAATCTTTAGAGACCACAACCCATATCACAACATCAAATTCATTCACCTCTTTGTCGAATTTGTTGTTGATACGAGCTAAGAGGGTTGTTTTCCCAACTCCCCCCATGCCATAAATACCTAAAGTTCTTCCTTCAGGTTTCATGATGCTGTCCCATGCCTTTCCGACCATTGAATCCAAACCTATTGTTGTTTGGATATCTTTCTTCACCACCTTTGATGCAGGCCTTTTCTCGGCCAATTCTTCAAAAACTCCTTTAGATAGAAGCTCTTTAACTTCTTCCAACTTCTTCGATACCTTTTTACCATACTTACAGCTTGATATGCAATTTTTTGAACAATATCCAAAAAGACACAATCTCTTAGTTTCAGTTGGTTCCTCCCTAAGCAGATCACTGACCTCAGAGTCAATACTTTCTGCCCTTGACAACCATCCTTCTACTTTAGCAAGCCGCTCCAAACCTTTATCTTCTTCTAGGGAAACTCTTCTTGACAGATCAACTCGCCTTTCTCTAAGTTCTCGCGTAGCTGTATCCAGAGCCTCGAGATTAGCCTTCATCATGTGGATGTGATTTCCATCCCCAAATAAGCATCTGTGGGTTTGACTCACCACTTGATCACATGGTATATCTACTGATACACACCCTCCCATCTTTGCTCAAACTCACTGCTTTGTTGAATGGACAAGAGAAAGAGGACAACGATAATTTTGATTGACTTAGATGAGAAAATAGTAAGCCTCCAGCTAATAAGACCGATAACTATATACCAATAATTCATAAACAACTAATGATGACGACCCCACTTTTCCTATCCCTTAGGAGAGTCATATTCGTGGACTTTACGTACAAATCCAGTTTTGTCATATTCCACCTGTGGACTTTAAGATTTGGACTTCGTACGAATCCAGTTTGTCATATTCCACTTATGACACTTTAAGATTTGGACTTTACCTACGAATCCAGTTTGTAATATTTCATTTGTGGACTTTAAGATTTGGACTTTACCTACGATTAATCCAGTTTGTAATATTTTTATCTTCCTCGAAGGTTAACGGCAGGGTAAACACAGGGCCGTGCCTGATAATTACAGACCTAAAAGCCAAAATCTTTTTTGGCCCATTTATTTTTAAAAAATCGTGAAAATAAAAAAATAATGCACCACTTAAGATTCTAATCAGGGCATGAAGATGTTGCATCAGCCGCCGTCACCAGTAGAGCTATATGAAATTTCAATTATTTTGGCTCAAAAATTATATATATTGTTGCCGGCCCTAAAGTAAATGCTTTATTAGTTTCTATTCAGGTCCGACCTTAAAACAAATGCTTTATTAGCTTCTATTCAGATCCGGTCCTAGGTAAACATCATAAAACTACTAGGAAAGCATGGGAAAAGAATGACTTGTGGACAATATATATTTGGACTTTCGTACGAATCTAGTTTGTAATATTTCACTTGTGGACTTTAAGATTTGGACTTTAAGTACGAATCCAGTTTGATATATTCCACTTGTGGACTTTAAGATTTGGACTTCACGTACGAATCCAGTTTGTAATATTTTTTTTATCTTCGTCGAAGGTGTAACTGGTAAACATCGTACAAACACGAACACTAAATATACTAGGAGTGGGAAAAAAAACCGAACCAAACCAAGTCAAACCGAACCAATCGAACCAAAACCGATTCAAACTGAACCAAAATCTATTTCAAATCATTTGGTTGATGATTTTCCCAACCCGAATGGTTCGGTTCGGTTCGGTTAGACCGAACCAAAAACTGATGTATTTTTGTAATTATTTAAATTAAAAATATTAGTAATACCAATATACTAAAATTTTAATACCAAACCAATTTTTTTTCATTTTTATTCATTAACTTATATTATTCTAACCTAATATGTAATCATCAAAATGTTTTTATTTAAAATATTTATTTATTGCAGGTTTTTTAATTTAGTGATATAAGAAACATTACTAATGATGTTGGTTTTTCTTACTTTAGTTAATTTTCATTTGTTTTAATTTTTATATACCTTTTGTGATTTTTTAAAGATTTTTGTTTCAGTTTTATATTGAATTTAGTTCACATAGTTTAGGTTTACATAATTTATGTTTTAAAACATAATTTTTCTTCGAAAAATCAAACTAAAAATAATCTATTTAAACCGATCCAAAAAACAAACCAAACAGAATACAAACCGAACCGAATACAAACCGAACCGAATATAAACTGAACCGAACACAAACCAAACCAAACTAACTTCCTGGAAGTCGTCTGAGTAGTCTTCTCACTTCATGGAAGCCGTCTGCAAGTCTTCTATAGCATTTAGCATAGTGCGCAACCTATGTGTTTGAGATGGTTGTTTGTGATTATTTGCAGGCCTTAAAATAGATTTACCAGAACTCCCGCCGAGGATGTTTACATTAGGAGAAGAGCCCGATGCAATCAGGAGCATTTCGTATCATTCTGATGACACGAAGTTGTTTAAAGCTCTATGTGATTGTCTCACAGCTGACGAATATGAGGATCTGAAGGCGTCGAAGTTAGGAGTGTTCATCAAATTCAAGGAGCTTGACTTTGGTTGGACTTCAAGGCTGGTACATTTTTTGCTCTGTTTCCAGCTGGACATCAAGAAGAAGTTTGAGCTCTGGAGTCTTGTCGTTTCACAACCTGTGAGGTTTTCACTGATAGAGTTTGAACACCTCACTGGGCTGAACTGCGATTACATCAAGGACCTGGAAAATCCAAGGTGTGAGGTTACGTCGGAGATGGCTGCTTTCTGGGAGAAGATGCGTGTTGATATCGATACTGGGCCAAGTATTGAACAGATAACAGAAGCATTTTACAACTGCGACGAGTGGTCTCTGGATGATCGCATGCGGCTGGGATACCTTGCCATCTACGCAGGATACATCGAAGGGAAAAAGTTCTCATCCGCTACTTCAGCTAGTCTTGCAAGGCTAGTGATGGATTTAGAAAAATTTGAGAATTATCCATGGGGGAGATTGGCGTTTAAGGTGCTGATGGATTCTCTGAAGGCAAAAGACTTGACGCAAACTGGTTACACTGTTGATGGGTTCATACAAGTGCTCCAAGTGTGGGCGTACTATGATATGCCAGAATTGGGTGCTAATTATGGGTCTCCCATACCAAACAGACCGTCTCCACTGTTGCTGGCTTACAGGGGTGGCAAAAGACAACGCAAATGTTTTAAGGCTGCTATCAATAAACAGGTACTTAACTTCACTCCTAAGACTTCTCAGACGACTTAAAGTTAAGTCGTGTGGATCGTCTTCCAACAAAAGACCACTCAGACGACTTACTTTTAAGTCGTCTGAGTGGTCTTTTGTTGGAAGACTTCCAGACGACTTAACTTTAAGTCGTCTGAGAACAAAATATTTCTCAGACGACTTAACTTTAAGTAGTCTGAGAACAAAATTCTTCTCAGACGACTTAACTAAGTTTATATCTTTTATTTATTTCAGACTATCGTGAAGAACTTCGTTCAGAAGGATTTTGATGAAATGTTTCCAAAATGGGACGGAGACGTAGATGACCCTGCCGCGGATAACATAATTAAAGTCATGTTTAATGATCCTGGATGGGAGTGGACCATGGAATGCTGGCCAGTCACCGGTACTCGCAAGATTGTGAAGATGGAAGTGAGTCCAGTGAATAATGAAGTGAGTCTCGTGAAGTCAGAGAGTGTTGTGAAGGAAGAAAGTAGCAGACCTCGGAAGAAAGCTCGTAAAGGGTCTTCTGTTTCTGCTGAGACACCTGCGGCGGGTAGTGAAGGGATGACGCATCAGCAGATTGAAAAGTCCTTGAAGGACATATCTGATGCCATTAATCTTGGCTTTGGGACGTGCCTTAAGGAGCTCAAGTTACTGGCGGATAGGATGGCAGCTGTGGAGAAGAAGGTGGGAATCACCAACAGAGGGGGTTCATATGATGATCGTCAACTTACAACCACTTCAAATCCACCAAAACCTGCTGACGAACCCGGGGTTAGTACCAAAACCTCTCCCAAAATTGCAGAGAAGAGAGTCACTAGGCAAAGTGTTAGGAAGAGTCAGGACTGATGTGCTTTGTTTTCTTGTCTGCTTGGATGAACATGTGTGCTTTGTTTCTAGTGTGCTTTGATGAACCACTGTATGCCTTGATTCTGAACATGTGTGCTTTGTTTCTAGTGTGAATTTGATCTTTGCTGTAAGGGCTTCTGTTAATAGTTTTTAAACACTGTGAACTCGAAATTGCAGAGTGAAAGTGTGAATGGGGCGAAAGCAGGACGGAAGGAAGCCAAAGAACCGAGTCTTACTACAGAACCGAGTTCCTCGAGAGAGCTCTGTCTTGTGAGTACTGCAGCCGACTTACCGAGTGATGATCCTAGCCTTCTTATATTGGACAAACAAGTTCCCACCGCTTCAGATTTACTCGTTGAAGAAGCTAGAAGGCAGACAAAGAAGGAGACTGCTTTGGTGAATCTCCGTAAAAAAAGTGTGCGAGAAAGGAAGCTTGCTCCCACACAGCAAACTCCTTTTAAGGGAAACAGCACTGCCAAACAGATCATTCCAAACAAACAGGTTGGCGGAGGCTATGATCCTTTTGCACCCTATGACAAGATGAAGTCGAAGGAGCTCACTGCATGGGTGCAAAAAGATCCATAAGTTGCTGTTAAAAATATGCTTATTTATATTTGATTAAGAAAGCTTCCATTTGATTATTTACATTTTGTGTTTGCAGTTCTTATAAACTGCCTCTGAAAAAAAAACCACGTAGATGTCCAAGTCATTTTATCAGGTCCTCCGAACCCCCTTAGAATGGCTGACCGACCATGTAAGTCTTCTGCTATTTTCTTACTCTTATATAAGTCGTCTGGTAGTTATCTGGTACTTTTCTGATTTGTATAAGTCGTCTGTGAGTCGTCTATAAGTCGTCTGGTAGTTATCTTACGTAAGTTGTCTATAAGTTGTCTGTGAGTCGTCTGTAAGTTGTCTATAAGTCGTCTGGTAGTTATCTTACGTAAGTCGTCTGTAAGTTGTCTCTAAGTCGTCTCTAAGTCGTCTGTAAGTCGTCTGGTAGTTATCTTACGTAAGTCATCTGTACGTCGTCTCTAAGTCTTCTCTAAGTCGTCTCTAATTCTTCTCTAAGTCTTCTGTTAGTCGTCTCTAAGTCGTCTGTAAGTTTTTTTGACTTGTATTGTTTTATATGCAGCAAATGGATGCTTTTATTAATTTACTGAGGCAACGGTACCAAAACCATCCAGAACATTTCAGGAGCGACAAAATGTGCTTTCTTGATCATATATTTTCTCGACAGTGGAGGGCCTCCACCCTGATTTTAAGAGCGACACTCCTGATGCCAACGGTTTAGGAAGAAGACTCCCTAGAGGGGCGTGGAATTATCATGCAGGCGTGATACCTTCTTTTTGCCAATCTAAGAAGGTTTGGGGGGTGGATGTGGATGATATCTATGCACCTGTGAACTTCAAGAACCAGCATTGGATTGCTATATGGATATCGATCCCTACGAGGCACATCGTCGTCTGGGACAACATTGTCTCTCATATTAGCCCTGAAGAACTCGATGAGGTAATGGAGCCTTTTGTCACAATGGTCCCTTATCTGCTTGTTGAGTGCGCGCTCTCTGACGAACAAAAGGTTCAATACACATTGGAGCCATACACACATGCGAGACAAACCGTTGGAGTACCTCAGTGCCGAGCTGGTGATTGTGGCCCCTTCACTCTGAAGTACATCGAATGTCATGCTCTTGGGATAGAATTTCCCAGCGCGTTTGACAAAAAACACGGGAAGACCATCAGGGAGAAGATGGCGCTGGATATATTTCGAGAGCTTCCTATGTGCCATGAATGGGAAAACGAAGACAATGATGAGAACCTGGCAACGTATGATTAGATATTGGATGTGTTATTGTGTGATGTTGCGATTGTATTTGAACTTGATGCTTTTGTGTACTGTTGTTTGGTAGATTAGGGGATGTTAACAGGGTCAGGATAGGATGATGTTTTTTGTAACCTATCCTCATACCAAACTAGAATTCCGTTGGAAATTAGTTTGGTAGTGCAGTAACCTTTCGGAATATGTAATGTATAACTTGTCTTTTTTAAATTGCACTGTTGGAATTAGTTTGGACGATTTAACCTAGAAGGTCTACAAAGAAAAGTTCATAAAACATATAAATTCATAACATAGAGTCTACAGAGAAGTTCATAAAACATAGAAAATCATTGTGGATGATTACAGAGAAGTTCATAAAACATAGAAAATCATTGTGGACGACTTACTTAATGGTCTTCTGGACGACTAACCAGAAGAAAATTCTAGTTAAGACGTTGGACGACTAACCAGAAGGTCTAGAAGGTCTACTGGACGACTTACTTAAAGGTCTTCTGGACA